>NC_133373.1:19597160-19897160 GCF_049309525.1 Garra rufa
ATAAATAGTTTTTCAATATGTTTGGCTGACTGTATTTTATTATGACAATGAAGCTGCGTTGTCAAGTTAGTAATGCTTAACTGCGCGCAGGAGGCGCCGACACGATCATTTGTTTTTTATTCTCCCCTGTAAAAGTGGAAACAACTTACAATAGCCTACTCCTTCGTTTGTGGTCATATAAGAGTAAGACATTGTTCCAAACTATTCTAAATATGTATTTTATTAATGCACATTCACAATAAAAACAAACTGTGTGCTTTTGTAAAAAGGAAACAAACAGGATGCCTCAAGAGCGCATCAGAAAAATGAAACTAAATTCTGCATAGGTTGATATAGGCTGCTAATTGTTTCACATTTTTTTCTTTCGTTTTGTTAATTCATCATTTATTTAGAAAATAACTTTATTTTATATATAGCTGTATAATGTTTTCCTCCGTTCGCAGAAGCGCTGTGTTACATACCTCCCCTATCTAGGGTCAGGGAGGTAGTAACTAAAAAAAAAAAAATTAATGGTGAAAGCTCAAAAGAACTTTTAATGGGTCAGCAAGAACTCTTTTCTCCTGTTCCAACGCTCTACAAGAATCACACAGTATTTGTTAACACTCAATAATATTTGTTTTATTTGGACAAATGCAAAAAAAAAAAGGTACAAAGAGGGGGAGCAAAAATAGCTTCAGGAGGGGACCAGGCCAAAACAACAAACATAAGAGGCCTAATTTAAGGGATAAGTACTTTCTAAGCTTTACAAAACAAAATTTAAAATAAACAACAAAAGTCTTACCTTACTCCCTTTCTAGCCAAAAACAGGAGAAAACATGGACAAAAAGAAAATGGCATCCACCTCCCTACTGCTCCTCAGTTTCACAATTGCTAGGGGGTTAAGTTTTAAACAAAAAGCTTGGACTAAACCAAATAACTTCTGTCCAAGTTGTACACTATGTCAAAACAACAACTAGCATTAGCACAACAGCACATGCAAATTGTCTGGGACAGGAGAGAATAGCCTCAGAAGACATTGAAGGCTTAGAAAAAAAAGAAGGGCTTCTCCCACTCAAAACTTCCAGCTTTATCCACCAGCTCTCCTTCCAGCAGCCAATCAGAGCGAGCCAGTAGCTGATGGCAATTAGGACCAGCTGATCTTCATCAACCTCTGCTGGTAGGTAGAGGGAGAAGAGAGGGAGAGAGAGAGAGAGAAAAACGTCTGGGCTACGTATGTAACCTCTGTTCCCTGAGGACAGGGAACGAGACGCTGCGTCCTGGTTCAAGACACTATGGGAACTGCCTTCAGCGTGACCGGTTCTGAAGCTCTTATAGAACAACAACAATGAACCTTGACCTTGGCCGGCGCCAGCCTATGACATCATCACCAGGCGCCTACCAGTATAAAAGGGCGCTTGTGAATACATCAACCATCTTTTTGTCTGACGGAGGCGTAAGTGGGGCCCGAAGCATGGCTACGAGACGCAGCGTCTCGTTCCCTGTCCTCAGGGAACAGAGGTTACATACGTAACCCAGACGTTCCCTTCCGGAGGGAACTCTATGCTGCGTCCTGGTTCAGGACACTATGGGAACGATATCCCAACGCTGCCATGCTGAGGAGTAAGTGAACAACTGACTGATTGAGGAGTCAAGAAGGAACATCACTCCCCACTACCAGCGAGAATCGCTTGGGCCGACGTCACAGCTAGCTCGGCTACCCAAGCACGGAACTCCTAGGAGTGGAGGCCTGATTCTTCTAAGCGAGAGTAGGCCTAACTACACTCACCGCTAGAGAAAGTACCGAAGCTTACCCTTAAGTCTTCGTACTCTGCGGGTGTTCTGAAGAGCGGAGGCTCCAGAAAGATTCTCTAAACGAGAGGAAGCCTGGCAACACTCTGTGCTTGCGGGGAACTCTGGGAGTGGAGGTCAGAGAGTCAACACTGGAGGTGATTCATGAGGCTCCAAGAACCTAAGCAATAGAACACCTAAGTGGAGTTTCTCAGGAGAGTGGAGGCTTCTACAAGAAGACTCTCTAGATGAGAGGAAGCCTAGCGACACTCGATCCTATAAATAGTGCTGTTTCTGGTTTGGAAGTACTGGAAGCGGAGCTTCTGGAGAACGGAGGCTTCATAGAAGACTCTCTACAGTGAGAGGAAGCCTGATAACGCTCAATCCTACAAGAAGCTCTTAAGAGTGGAGGTCTCAAACATAAACCCTTTTGTGAAGGGAGACCTGACTACACTCACGCTTGTAAGTACAGAAGCGGAGCTTCTGGAGAACGGAGGCTTAATAGAAGACTCTCTAAAGTGAGAGGAAACCTGACAACACTCAATCCACCAGCTCTTAGGAGTGGAGGTCTCAAAAAACCCTTCAGTGAGGGGAGACCTGGCTACACTCACGCTTGAAAGTACTGGAAGCGGAGCTACTGGAGAACGGAGGCTTCATAGAAGACTCTCTATAATGAGAGGAAGCCTGACAACGCTCAATCCTACGAGGAGCTCTTAAGAGTGGAGGTCTCAGTATATTGACCCTCGGTGAGGGGAGACCTGACTACACTCAACGCCCTTTTGGGAATAACAGGACTCACAGCAGGGCTCGCATGCTGAAAGCAGGGCTCTGTAGAGTGGAGGCTTCAAAAATGAATCTCTAAATAGAGAGAAAAGCCTGACGACACTCAGTCTTGGTGAGTGGTAGTATCAGCACTCCACCAAGAATAGTTAGCGAGGCCAGGAAGGGGCCTATCAGCTGTCATGACTGTGAGAATGGGCCTAGTGAGCTCTTTCAGAGTGACGGTCAAACAACTCTCGCAGAGAGGAGACCCGAAACACCATGCTACCAAAAAGGAGTGGGAAAAACCAGAGGTTTTAGAACCAACTCTAGAATGGGAACGGAGCAGTACTGTGTAACCCATACCATACAAGATTTTAGAAAAGAACCCAACCCTTAGGGGGGATCTTTACCACTCATGTGGATTTTAGAAAGTGCCCAAAGACTTGCGTGTGCACTTACCACTTTATGTGGGTTTTAGGGAGTGCTCAAAGCTTTACATGAGTACTCACCACTACTGTGGGTTTAAGGAGGTACCCAGGCTTACTAGCGGGGGAAACCTTGTCATAGTGGTAGCAGTTTGCTCACAAGAGGCCTAATATTCCCTAGAGAGAGAAGCTCGAGAGTGGAGGTCTCAAATAACAACCCTCACTGAGGGGAAACCTGGCTACACTCAACGCTACAAGTACATAAATTCACCCGAGAGTCTACACATAGGACTCTATAGAGTGGAGACTTCAAATGAATCTCTAGGGAGAGAAAAGCCTATACCAAAAATAGTTAGCGAGACCTAACAGGGCCTACTAGCTAAATACTGTGAGAATGTACTAGAAGCGGAGCTCTAAGGAGAGCGACGGCTGCAGCTAGATGGTTCTCACAGAGACAACACATCTAAGAGCTCTCAGTCTAAGCCATAGGGAAGACTATGAGAGCCAGATCATCATCATAACGCCACAGGCGAGAGGAGACCTAATCAGCAGCACTCAAGAGTGGAGGCCTCTGCAGAAAGACTCTCATATTGAGAGGAAGCCTACAACACCCTGACAACGCTCATCGTGGCAGGAAAATCTAGGAGTGGAGGTCTTAAACAACACAACTCACTAACAATGAGGGGAGACCTACTACACTCAACCCCAATATAGTAATGAGGCTCAGTAAGCCTACATACTAAACTACCATCTGGACAGAGCTTTAAGTGCCTATACAGGGTTCAAAGGTGAACCCTGGAGGTCCAATACAGGGCTTTCGCCAAGGGAAGACCCGCCATAATATGCTTAGTGTAAAAGCGAGGCTCAAAGGAGCCTACAAGCTACTAGAACTGCCCAGTACTGATAGAACTGTGAGAAATCGGCCTAAACATGAACCTCAAAAGAGGGAAAATCTCCTCAGCGCAACTCTCAGAGAGAGGAGGCCTGAATAAAAATACTCACAGGGGGGGTTTACTAAACTTTCCTCTTCCTAAGAATTTAGAAGCAGAGCCCTGGGGAGCGTGGGCTTCAATGCATTGACTCACAAAGAGAGGCAGCCTACAACACTCAACCCAAGGTTGCTTACACTATAGGATGGGTGGAGATCTCACCCAAATCTCCCGGTCTTTACACTCAAATAAAGAGCAGAGTCTCTGCCAGACTCTAACCACGGGACGGGGAGTCTGCCACACCCAGTAGGTGTGTAAACATGCATATGCAGGTATAAATAATGCCTAAGCCGAGCTCAAAAACAGCGGAGGCTTCAAAGGATAACTCTGAGAATGAGAGGAAGCCTGACAACGCTTAACCCCTACCGGAGTTATTTAGGAGTGGAGGTCTCGGTACACTACCTCACAAACGAGGGAAGACCTGGCTACACTCGACACTTAGGGACCTTAAAAGCTCAGATACTAAAGTCTCACCCAAGCGGAGCTGGTAGACAAAGAATACGTACGCACGACGTGAGGGAGAAGGGAGAGGATCCTTTCCCTACGATCCCGTCCCCCATAACGCACATCACGTCTCCTCTGAGACCTACCCCTCCCAGGAGGAGGGTCTCGAGTGGCCACACAAACCGCCTGGTCCTGCCTCCAGCCCGCAGGCCAGGAGGGGCCAGGCTCCCCCTGCGTTAGGGTGGGGATGAAGACCGGTGAGGAATAACAGACCCAAAGGATCTAAGGGATCTATTAGCCGCTGAGCACGCCTCCACCTCCCTGAAGTAGTCGATCATCGTATCAACGGATGTACAGAATAATTCGGAAGGCGAGACTGGCGCATCGAGGAGAAAGCACTCATCTTTCTCCCCGATGTCTGCCAAATTCACCCACAAAACTGTGGTGTGAAACAGCTCAGCCATCTCCACGGGTCTTCATCCTCCAGCAGATCAGCCTGGTACGCCTGCAACACTGCCACTGCATGCAGGCAGCACCAGCCTGACCCGCTGCCGCGTATGCCCTCAGCGTCGACGCCACCCCTGCCGAGAGGCAGCAAGCATATCCTCAGACGATGGCATCGACGCCCCGCCATACTCACGCACTCACTCTGCATCAGCATAACCAACATGCTGATATAGATGAGTGCGGCTGAATATGGTTTATCCCATGCCCTCCCGATCCTATTATATAGATCAGGAAGGAATGGGATGTACATGGGGACTGGTCTGTTATGGCCAGGGTGAAATTGCTCATATAAACTGCTATGAGCAACCTCCCCCTGCACGTGATTTCACCGCAGATCAAGCAGACCGCAGCGCGGCACATAACAGACAACAGCTCATCATACGCGGGGCAGGCAGGCTGTGAGAGCTCAGAAAATCACTTTTCGCCCATAACAGCCACATCCTGCTCACCTGGCTAAAACCAGTAGAGCACTTGCTGCTGTATCAAAGGATGTCAAAGAATAATACATCCTTCGCCCGCAGCTCGCCCTCGTCAGCGGCTGACGAGCGTGAGAGATTACACATCTCTCGTGTACGCGCTTCATCTGTAACCACCTCGGGCTCGTTCTCCGTGCAGCCTCGGCTGCAACGGGACCCGAGCCGCGTAGGGCAGATAAATGTCCCAATTCCCTCGGGAAAGGGGACAAACGAGAGCGGAGTTTCCTTAGAGAGAAACTCTCACGATGAACGCGCTCTGCACTCTCAAGAACGGAGCGCGCGTGCTCTCACCCAAACACATAACAAACAGGCTGCGCACGTCATCTGGTGTCAGATTTCTTCTGACACGGATCCGCACGCTTTCTGAACTGTTTAGTCTAGGAATCATCATTCTACTCACGCTTAGAACAAGGTAAGTCTGAAGGACAAAAAGATGGTTGATGTATTCACAAGCGCCCTTTTATACTGGTAGGCGCCTGGTGATGATGTCATAGGCTGGCGCCGGCCAAGGTCAAAGTTCATTGTTGTTGTTCTATAAGAGCTTCAGAACCGGTCACGCTGAAGGCAGTTCCCATAGTGTCCTGAACCAGGACGCAGCGTAGAGTTCCCTCCGGAAGGGAACAAAACACCAAATACTGCCCAAAACAAATGGTATCAGTTGCAATAAAACTACACAACTTTAAGAACAAAATGAATAAGAAATAATTACGCCCTGGGACGTAACACCCCCACCACCAAATTTACAACCCACGAATTGTAAATACTATGCCTTTTTCCAAGCACAGTAACGTCTCATTCACCATCAGCATCACAGGCTCTAGACAGGGCATCCGCCACCACGTTTTCTGAGCCTTTCTTGTGTTGAATGTCCAAGGTATATTCTTGCAGACAGAGTGACCAGCGCATCAAACACTGATTGAGGTTACACATGCGAGAGAGAAAAATTTGAGGGTTATGGTCAGTATTGACAACCAAAGGCATACAACTACCACCCACGTAAACTTCAAAATGCTTGAGTGCCATCACCAGGGCCAGAGCCTCTTTCTCGATGGTACTATAGTTGTATTGACACTTGGTGAATTTCTTGGAAAAATAGGAGACAGCATGTTCAACTCCAGCACTGTCTTCTTGCAGCAGGACTGCACCCGCTTCTACAGCACTTGCATCTACTTGCAACTTTAATGGAAGAGAAAAGTTAGGGGCAGCAAGAACTGGAGCATTGCAGAGAAGGTCTTTGGCAGCAAGAAAAGCACTCTCACACTGAGGACTCCAAGCAAATCTCCTCACAGAACTAAGCAGGTCAGTAAGAGGAGACACCACCGTTGCAAAGTTTTTACAAAAAGCCCGGTAGTACCCCGCCATGCCCAAAAAACGGCGCAACTGCCGTTTGGTAATGGGAGTGGGAAATTCAACAACAGCAGCTACCTTAGCCATTACGGGCCTTACACAACCTTGACCCACTTTTTTCCCAAGGTAAGTTACCACTGCTTTAGCAAACTCACATTTTGCTAAATTGAGAGTTAAATTAGCATTATTCAACCTGCTAAATACCCTTTCTAAGCCTTGGAGGTGGTTTTCCCAACTACCTGAATAGACGACTATGTCATCCAAATATGCTTCACAGTCACACAACCCTGACAAAACTTGCCGCATGAGCCTTGCTGGGGCATTTCGCATCCCAAAGGCCATACAATTGTACTGGAGGAAGTTGTCAGGTGTGACAAAGGCAGAGATTTCACATGCACGTGCAGTTAAAGGGACCTGCCAGTAGCCCTTTAATAGATCTAGCTTTGTGACAAACTTTGAAGCACCAACCTTATCCACACAGTCTTCCATTCGGGGTAAGGGAAAGGAATCAGGCTTTGTGACGTGTAGTTACCTACATCAATATCATGAGACAACACTGTTGTTCTTCTTGGAACATCAGAGAACAGTGTGGGATATTTTTGCAACAACTTTACAATATCTTCACGCTGACTCTTAGGCAAGTACGATAGATGTGAATCTATATTACCCAACATAGCAGAATTGTTTAGATGTACACCAGGAGTCTGAGGTTCAGCCAGCATCAAATCTCCCTCAACAGGAAAACAGTCAGAAACCACTGGAACACAAGGGTTACATTGTGGTGCAGAGAGAAGAGTGGGTTTAGCTACCTCACGTGCAACATAGGGCTTTAACATGTTAATATGACATACCCTTTTTTTACGTCTACGATCAGGGGTACCTACAACATAATTTGTCTCACTAAGTTTCTGTTCAATGACATAAGGCCCAGAAAACTTAGCTTGTAGAGCAGAGCCAGGAATGGGAAGTAACACAAGAACAGACTCACTGGGCTGAAAACTGCGTTGTACTGATCTTTTGTCAAAGTGGGCCTTCATCTTAGACTGAGCCATGGAAAGATGAGCCCTTGCCAGTTCACAGGCTTTGTGCAGACGATCACGGAAAGAGCTGACATAGTCTAAAACAGAAATAGGTGCACTATCCTTACCTATTAACTGCTCTTTTAACAACTTCAAGGGATCCCGAACCGTGTGAGCAAACACAAGCTCAGCAGGACTAAATCCTAGTGACTCCTGAACAGACTCTCTCGCAGCAAACATGAGCAAGGGCAAGCCATCTACCCAGTCCTTTCCAGTCTCGAGACAAAAGGTGCGGAGCAAAGATTTTAGGGTTTGATGAAAGCGTTCCACCGTTCCTTGAGACTCAGGATGATATGCAGTTGACATTTGGTGGGTTATTCCTAACTCCTTCAACATTTGTCCAAACACCTTTGAGGTGAAGTTTGACCCCTGGTCAGTTTGAATAACTCTAGGCAGGCCAAATGTGGTGAAAAACTTTACAAGCTCTTTCAGCACTACTTGTGCTTTCAATGTACGCAACGGGACGGCTTCTGGATAACGAGTAGCCGTACACATTATTGACAAAATATACTGGTGCCCATGTTTTGACTTCGGAAGGGGCCCTACACAATCAATCACCAGCCTCTCAAAAGGCTCTTCGATGACAGGAATTGGCTGAAGAGGAGCTTTAGGAATGGTTTGATTTGGTTTTCCTGCACGCTGGCAGGTGTCACATGACCAGCAGAAATTAGATACAGCAGATTTCACTCCCGGCCAGAAGAAATGTTTGACTATCCGCTGAAATGTTTTTGTGACACCGAAGTGTCCGGCAAGAACATTTTCGTGTGCCAATTTCAAAACATGGGAACGATAACTGAAAGGCAAAACAATCTGATACACTGTTTGCCAATCATCTCCATCTGAAAACTGTGGGCGCCATTTGCGCATCAGAATCCCATCGTCCCAAAAGTATCCTACCCTTGCTGACAAAAGTTCACAACTGTCAACGGCAGCACTAATGCAGTTTACAAGTGTAGGATCCAACTTCTGGGCAGCAGCCAAATGTTCCCTACCCACTAAGGAATGACGTTCAGCTTGAAGCTGTGAGTCAAGCTCAGGGACCATTTCATGTCCAATAGATAACTTGCACTCTACCGGTTTAGGTTTCACACTCAGGAAAGAATCAGAGAGATCAACAACATCTTGAAAGCTTCTTGACTGGGACCGTGTAACAGCACATGCTGGAAAGGCTAGAGGAAATGTCTTAGAGATATCAGGGGAAGTACACGTTACTGGCCTGCTCACGACGATTGGACTGGAAAAAACATTACCACCAGCAAGGTCATTTCCCAGTATAAGGCTGACATTGTCTACAGGCAGCCTTTTACACACACCCAACTGGACCAAGCCGCTAACAAGGTCAGTTTTCAAGTTGACATTGTGCAACGGAACACTTATGCACCCCATCTCTATACCACACACAAGGACATTTGTACCTGTATATGACGCATCAGAGAAGGGCAAAACATCCTCAAGTATGAAGGACTGAGCTGACCCAGTATCTCTCAGAACCTGCACACACTTATTTGCAGAATCACCAGCCAGCGACACATAACCTGCCAAAAGGAAGGGATCATAGGATGGCATGTCAGCAGCGAACAAATCAGGAACTGATTGTATAGACGCAACACTTTTAGGTTTTGTATCTGTGGCCTTCTGCTTCCAAGCTTTACAATCAGAGATCATATGGCCAGGATCTAGATAATAAAAGCAAACCCCCCTCCTTTCTACACTCTTTGAGACGACTTCCCTCCACCACTGAGCTTATTGACATTTACTCTAGACGCATCTTGAACTGTATGCTGTGTAGGCAGAGAAGTTTTAGATTGTGGGCCAGAGAAAAAAACAGTTCGGTGGGTAAGGGCAAATTCATCAGCAAGCACAGCTGCCTCAGAAAGCTTCAACACTTTTTGTTCGTTTAAATGAACAACAACGTTTTCCGGTAGACAAGTTTTAAAATCTTCAACTAAGACCAATTCTTGCAATTCTTCAAAAGTGGTAATCTTACTGGCAAGACACCACTTTTCAAAAAGCATTTTCTTTTCTCGAGCGAATTCAACGTAAGTTTGTTTGGCTTGCTTTGAACATGCCCTAAATTTTTGCAGATAAGCCTCTGGCACCAACTCGTATGCTCTTAACACGGCTGTTTTTACAGTGTCATAGTCCAACGACTCCTCAATTGGCAAAGCAGTACACGCTCGAAAGCAACAAAATAAGAGTCTACCTCTGATTCGCGAAAGGATGGCACCAATTTGACATACTTGCCAACATCAAATTCAGACCTAGACGCAACGCTATCACTAGAAGAAGGGGGTCTAGAACGAGGTATAGGAATCGGGCGACTACGTAGAGTTTGCACTTCTAACTCAAGCTTACGCAACTTAATGTCACGATCTGCTTGAATTTCAAGAGCTCTCAGCCGAAGCCGCTGTGTCTCATGCTCCTGTTTTTTTAACTCAAGATCAAGCTCTTTTAATTTAACAGCTACATGAGGGTCTACAGAAGCTGTACTTTTACTGCTAGCTACCGAACTTGAGTCAGCCTCTGTGCCAATGTCAGCTTCATCCCCCTGCTCTAGTGTTTGTTCTGGGAAGATACCTGACTCTACTAACTTGTCATACAACTCATCTTTTATCACTCGTTTACGTGCAGCTCTAGAAACAGTCATATTATAATAGTCAGCTATTAATAGCAGATCTTTCTTTCGACAACGGTTGAATTCCTCCAAAGAAGGAGACAAAGTGAATTTTATCAAATCGAAATCCATATTTTCAATAAAATAGGACCTCCTCACCCACCAAAGTTCAAAGCAGCCAAACAAACTTACCTATTCGTGAGATAACGAGATAGCGGAGTTCGCAATACTAAAAAATAACAATAAAAAAATGGACGTTCCAATTGGTATAACATTAAGAGTTGGACGAGCCCCCAATTGTTACATACCTCCCCTATCTAGGGTCAGGGAGGTAGTAAAAAAAAAAAAAAAAAAAAAATAATGGTGAAAGCTCAAAAGAACTTTTAATGGGTCAGCAAGAACTCTTTTCTCCTGTTCCAGCGCTCTACAAGAATCACACAGTATTTGTTAACACTCAATAATATTTGTTTTATTTGGACAAATGCAAAAAAAAGGTACAAAGAGGGGGAGCAAAAATAGCTTCAGGAGGGGACCAGGCCAAAACAACAAACATAAGAGGTCTAACTTAAGGGATAAGTACTTTCTAAGCTTTACAAAACAAAATTTAAAATAAACAACACAAATCTTACCTTACTCCGTTTCTAGCCAAAAACAGGAGAAAACATGGACAAAAAGAAAATGGCATCCACCTCCCTACTGCTCCTCAGTTTCACAATTGCTAGGGGGTTAAGTTTTAAACAAAAAGCTTGGACTAAACCAAATAACTTCTGTCCAAGTTGTACACTAACAACTATGTCAAAACAACAACAACTAGCATTAGCACAACAGCACATGCAAATTGTCTGGGACAGGAGAGAACAGCCTCAGAAGACATTGAAGGCTTAGAAAAAAGAAGGGGTTCTCCACTCAAAACTTCCAGCTTTATCCACCAGCTCTCCTTCCAGCAGCCAATCAGAGCGAGCCAGTAGCTGATGGCAATTAGGACCAGCTGATCTTCATCAAGCTCTGCTGGTAGGTAGAGGGAGAAGAGAGGGAGAGAGAGAGAGAGAAAAACAAAACACCAAATACTGCCCAAAACAAATGGTATCAGTTGCAATAAAACTACACAACTTTAAGAACAAAATAAATAAGAAATAATTACGCCCTGGGACGTAACAGCTGCAGGTGCGTGACCATGTGAATCCTCACACTGTTGATTATGCTGCTTTTTGCGTGTATAAAATTAATCCATGGAAAACAAATGTAAGTATTTTTAATGGGTCACAGCCGTGTATTAATTAAAATTTCCTTTAATTGTAATTTGACAATCTTGTAAGTTAACGGTTAAAAATGTCTTAACGACCATCGGTTGTCAGGAGAAATAAAATAACCGAAATGAACATTCCCATTTCTAAATAAAAGTTCATCAGAAAAATAATAATAATACAACTGCTCCATGATTATTGTTGATGATCAAGTAAATAGTCTATAACAAAGTACAAAAAAAAAAAAACTCATGATACTTGTTAATAAAAATTAGCTAACATACAATTTAATATTAGGTTTTGTTTCAAATGGATAAAGAACAGTCTACTAGCCTATATAATTTACGCAATATAGGTGAAATTATGTATGGAAACAGCTCCTAGGGCAGTTTTTTTTTTTTTTTTTTTGCAATACACCAAAACTTATGCGACAGTTCGTTTTTTTATGGATGAGGTAATTATGCACACCATTTTATCGGTAAAAGGCCAGTTGGAAGGAAAACAGGATGTAGACAGCAAATTTTGCAGTTTTTTTTACACATATTCTCTTTGTCGATAACAAAACAGTGCAAAAACTGGATGGAAACTTGGCTAGTGACAGCCACGCGCTTTGCAACGTAATGACTCGGACCACTAGTGGGGGCCCCCTAGTGGCGGCGGGGCTCTAAGCAGCCACTTAGTTCACCTATAGAGAGGGCCGGCATTGATAGAGAGTGAGCAACTGATATACATATTGGTTGGACGTTTAGGGGGGGTATGTGGGAGTATTTGGACGCTATTCGCGGAGAATTTAGTAACGTCAATGATTCTAATAAGCTCAGGCCGGTCGCGTTCTCCTCGGCGCCCGCTCAATTTGTGATCCGCTGTGTAAATCCTTTGGCCGGCCGACCGTAAAAAGTCCCGGTCGTCCCGATTGCCACTCCGCCCCTGTATATATACATTATACATTAGCATTTGTCACTGAAAGACACGCTGCTGGCGCTCAGCAGTAGTTGGTTAAGCTCCGTTGCGGAAAGTTTGTAGCTACAAAATGAGCATCCATGACCGCAATACAGATGTGGATGAACAAGCTTCCACAAGTAAGAAGGCAGACGAAATAGTTGATAAGAGAGGAAAGACTAATTCAGTGGTGTGGAAGTGGTTCAGCTTTTTAAGTTCGGATAAACTCTGCCATTGGTAAGTTATACACGGTTCATGCAAATACTCGCCATAATATCAGCGCTGGCCGCTTCAAATAGATTTTCAAAAAGGCTTTGACTTCGTTAAATAAACATGAGCACTGCACGTTTTTTAAATGAATGTGGCTAAAAAAGGAAACTCACTGTATTCAGAACATTAAGAGTTAATGATGTCATTGAATAAATATGCACGCTGTAGGTTTCAAAGGCTGTCTAAATTCAGGGTTTACATCCTTCGGAGGACTCATTTGAAGGATGTTACGTCACAGCGCCGTGACGAAGGCTGCAGGCCCATCGCCAAGGGGGGGCATTGGGGGGCAGTGCCCCCCCCAAGTGACTCGACGTGCCCCCCTGCCCATGACCGCGAGTTAACTTACTTTTGAGAATGAAAAACATTGATCTAGCATTAAATACTGCCAAACAAATCATCTAGCTCTAAAGGAGCACTAATCTATACAACGTTAAACTAATATGAAGCTAATAACTAAACGTTTCTGTAACCTTTTTTATGCACATTTTGGGATATTGCATAAAAAAGGCTGGATGGAAACGCCAAGATGCGCATAAATTCTAAAAATGTAGGATAAAATTCTTATCCGGTAAGAAAACGTGCATAAACTCGATGGAAACACTTTTACCTAATACATTACTTGATGCGCATCAAAAATTTGACATGTGACTTTGCGATCTGATAGCATAACTGGACCAACCAACTGACCGATCTCATTGCACAGCATCTTCTAGTTCCGTCATTTTAAAATGCTTAAGGAAAGTCTCAAAGTGCTTCGTCATAATAAACTCCCAGAACTGTTTTCCCAAACAGCAGGCTCTGAAAATAAGATAACACGACTGCGTTTCGTCTGCGCACTCTGAAGCTCGTAATTTATTGTATACAAGAATGATCATAGGCTATAGCCTACAGTGCCTTCTCCCATACTACAGAAAATGTATTTTTTATTCGTGATATTTAGCGCAAGTTAATCAGGAAGTGACAATTTTGTTCTCTTCAACTCACTGGATGGTAACAGTGCTTTATTCACAAATTTTTATGCGATATTCTAATTTTGCGCATAAGTTTAATTAACTTGGAAACACTGGCATAGCAAGCAGGCGGGCACACACTGCGCATGGGATTCTGTGTAGGGAGAAAAACAAAATAAAAAAGGGTATAAAAGAATAAAATAAATAGTCCTAAACGAAATTTGTTTCACTTAAATAATTAACATGAGTTAAGAAAATTAACATGAGTTAAAAAAATACAACCGACATGTCTACACGGAGTTCTGGTTCATTTAGTGACCGCGCAGCAAGCTCAAGGAAACAGAGAAGGCTGAAAGCCCACACTTTTCTTTATTTTACGAAAGCTGTTTTTATAGTGAGTGCAAATATAAGTTAACCTTTTACAATTCGGAATAATGTCTTATTCTTATCAGTGTGACCAAAAATGACATATTTTAAGTTGGTTCCGCTATAAGGAAAAAAATCTAAGCGATCGCGCCGAAGCCTCTAGATGTGGAAAATATTTGTAGCTATTCTTGCCGAAAGATGCACAGGTGCGTTTCAGTTTCTCTTTAAATTTGTATGGTTAGACTTTTGTATGGTGTTTATAACGAATGCCATTATAATTTGTGATTTATTTCATAATGTTTATTTATAAATTTGTACTATAATTTTGTAGCTGCTCATATTTTCTGATTTTTATGTTCGTCTGTCTGAATAGGCTAATTTAAAGGATTTGTCGACAACAACAGTTTTTTTTCTCTCAACACAATTTTGTCTGATAATGTGTATAGCAGTTTTTTTTTAATTCATGCAGCAAATGTTTTAAAACTAGTAAGTACGTAAATACGTTTTTTAACATTACATGCTTTGAAGGAACTTTTAACTATAACTTTTCGGGTAGTTTAAATGTAAAACATTGGCATGAATTCGTTGTAAATTACAAAATTCATTGTTATAGGCCTATATAGATGGAAGAATATTGTTTTAGCATATAGTTGCATGTAACATTATAGTGATGTATCGATAAATATTAGACAGTGCATATGTTAACAGCCTACACGATTCTTTAAAAAATTCTCCTTTGCTCAGCTGCGCATACAATCTTAGCAGACATGTCTTTGATCGGCTATTGTTCAGCGCTGCAAAAACATGCTTTAAAATATGTTTTAATATAGAACTTTATTCAAGTTAATGTTTTATATATAATTATATATAAATTATTATATATAAAAAGTGTGCCCCCCTATGAAAACGAAATGCCCCCCCAATGAAAATTTTCTGGCGACGGCCCTGGAAGGCTGTCCAAATTCGTAGGATCCCTCAAATGCGGCCCACAAATACGTCCTCCTTTTCCCCGAATTGGAAGGATGTGTCTGGTGGATCCTTTCCCGTCCTACCTATCCCATAATTCCTTTCGGCAGAGCGCTTCCAGAATTTTCAAATAATGGCGGATGAAGCGAGCGGCAGTAATGCCTAAGTTTAAAAAAAAAACTGGCGTTTCAAAAAATATTTTTTACCGCGGTTGTCTAGTTAGACCTTTGGTTTTAGCGTTAAGCTTTTTTTTTTTTTTTTTTTTTACATTTGTATGTTTATATGTTTAAAAACATCACTTTCGTAAACTAGCTTCTTTCTTACTGCCTGTGTGAATATCCCCTTACACACAGCTAATTTCTTGTTAGTGATTGAAGCTGTTTTTAACGCATTTAGGGACGAAAGAGCAGTTATTTTGTTTTGTGCAGTACAGATAACCTTACTTCTTGCTTAGCACTGTCACGGTTGCTAGGCGACAGGATAAGAGCAACGGGTAAGGGAGGGAACTAAAAGAAGGGTAGGCTGTCCAAATTCACAGACACCTACTTCCAGGTTTTGCGGTCTTCGGAGGACCCCTCCTCCTTCAACCTGGTAGGAAGGATCCTAAGGAGGATGCAGACCCTGAATTTGGACACAGCCAAAGTCAAAACGTGATAAAACAGCGTTAATGCTGATTTGTATACAGCCGTTACTAGGGAAACCTACATTTCAGCGCTCCTAAAGCGCTACCTAGTGACAGAGAATGGATTTGCACGTCCAAATTTTCAGCTGTTTTTGGTCAGATTATTGCAAATCTCGACCAATGTTTTTATGCAGCAAACACAGAGTTGTAAATGTGAAAAAGTTAATGTGCTTTCTAAAAATCTAAACAATTAAGATTAAATTTAATACATTATATACTTGATTTAGTCCTTTTAATGGTATAAAGTCTGAAATGCCATTGTATAAGATTGTTTTGAGAAAAACCTGTATCTGAACTGTAAATCATGTCATTTTATGGCTTAATATGTTACCGTACATCGTCCAACCCCTCTCATACTGTTCATTTTACTTGTGCAGCTCTTAAAAAGGGTCATAAATTTCCTTAAATTGATATTTAAAAATTCTGTAGATACACTGTAAATAGTGAAATAAAATTTATTTCTTGATATTTGTGTATTGAAAATATTTTTTGATTGACATTTAGACTCCTATCTAATTTTCTAAATTAAAAAAAAAAAAATATTAGAGCTAGTTAAACTAGCTACCAAACTGGCTACCAAAATCTGAAGAGTACCTGCCTGAAGGGCTGCCAGAGATTTAGAAATTTTGCGAGCACTGACCTCCTTTCTGGAAGAGGATTAATAATTAGTTGACTTAGTGGCATTAATTTTATTATAATTTCTTTCCCTCTTTTCTGTTCTGGCCAGAGCAATGCGTTTTTGTTGTTGCTCACTCTTTATTTATTTTATTTTTGTTTATTTTTGTTTCTTTATCTGAAAACTGCTGTTGTTTGTTTGTTGTTTCAATTTATATGAATAATCAGCCTGTTCTAGTTTAAATGGAAATATATTATTGTTAATAAGCTGAGTCTGAGAGTTTTATTTATGTGATAGTTTATTTCACATTTCTTGTTTGTAAAGGCTAAATACAAATAAAAAGTGAACCTTTTTTTGTATTTGTTTTTATTAAAAATGTTTTTATATAATTTTAATAGGAGGAGCCTGGAGGTATTATAGACTTTGCAAATTCAGTTTACAGACCTTTGTAGGTACAGACATCCATTGTATGTGTCCTCGGCAGTTTTTTCCTGAGACTTTTTAATATTGTCCATATCGATATCAGAATTGTATCGTATCGACCGAAATTAAGAAATATATCATGATATAACATTTTGCCATATCGTCCAGCCCTAATTCAACCATGTATTTTCAATGAGAATTAAATCTGGAAACTTAACAGGCCAATTAAAAACATTCTATGACTGATTCCTAAACAAAGCGTAAGTAGATTTGAACGTATACTTTGGGATGATTGTCCTGCAGGAAAGTCCATTGATTATTAGCTTCAGACTTTGCACAAAAGGCATCACAATGTTTGCCAAAATGGTCTGATACTTTAATAAATCAGTGATATCCTTTGTATGGTCATGTTTTCCACTTCCTGCTACAGTAAAACAACCCCATAACAGGACTGGTCCACCTCCATGTTTGACAATGGAGATAGTGTTCTTCTGCTTATAAGCTTTGTCTTTTTTGCACCAGACATACTGCTGATCCATACATCCAAAAAGTTCTAGTTTGGACACATCACTCCATAAAACATTCTTCCAGCACTCCACAGGTCTATCCAAATGAATTTTGGCATGTTCAAGTCAGCCTTTTGTTCTTCTTGGTCAAGAGTGGTATTCAGCAAGATTCCTCAACATGAAGACTACACTTGTCTAGTATTCCTTTTGTACACAGCATTGAAATATTTGTCCTCCTTTCGTTGGGTCATCTTGCAAGTCTTTGGCTGTACATTGCAAGTTTTTCTCAGTTGATCTGATCAAACATTTTATGATATTGTGCTTTTTTGTTCAACAGCCTCAAAGGTTTTCTGGTTTAACACACTTTAATCTAACAAATACGGCTGCCAGCTGTGTCTCCAGGGACTAGTAATGTCTTAGAAATCTTCATGTAGTTTTAGACTTTCTAATAAAGCAAACTATTTCTTCTCTATTGATTTTGTGTGAGCTTTGTTGACTTTACCATATTTGCTACTCACCTTCAGCACATGCATGGGCTAAGAGTATACTATGTGTTACACCCCAAGCTAATTTCATTTTTAATAAATTTGTAAAGGCTTTAGACAATTTTTTAAGACAATTTTGTTCCTTACCATAAACATAACTGTCTTAAAACAGCAATGTTGAATAGGGGTTGAATAATTCTGACATAGCTGTGTTATTAAAAAATCCTATAACTCAAAAACATTACATTATATATTGACATTATCACTTTTTAATATGCCAGAAAACTGTTGTAGATGCAATTTAGTCCTGGATCTTCAGAAAGAGCAAAAATATTTGTAAACTACTGCAGTCTCTGGGGGGTTGAATAATTTTGATTGCAACTGTATCTCTGTGCATTCATTCCCACTGTAGCGTGACAGAGAAAAGGGTACAGTTTTTCACAGGGTATGATGATTTTTTTTTATAGGCACTGTATATATAGGATTATTTCGATTTATTTTTTTCCACATGCATATTTATTTGAGTGGTACCATTTTTTAATGGTAGATATATGCCGTAACCACCACCACAGCTGCTGAAATTTATTTGGTCATGTTTATGTTATTTTATTTTTTGTACAAATACAAAAGCAACATTTTTTCTTTTTCATGTTGGATTTTAATATTCTTTCAATATTTGGTACTCTGGCCATCTACTCTTTATCTGTTCTTCGTTATTTTGTGAGCTTTCTTGCTGTTGCTGAGTAGTTACTCTAATTAAGAAACACAGTTTGGATTAGAGAAAATTTAATTTAATTATATTAATTATTGAAATTAATTATTGAAACGTGCCCCAGGTCATTTATGCGTTTATATTCTGTGCTTTACTGGAATCTGATCAATTTGTTTTGCAGAAGTCAGTGTTAATCATTGTAGTGATCAGTCCAAAGTATAAGACAGATGTTGAGGGAGATGGATCTGATCAACATGGACTACACACCAAGTACATACACACCCAGGTAAGAGCTGGCTGACAGCTGTCTCCTCTTATCCTTCTATAGAGAACACTTCTTTAAATCTTTTGATAAGGTTGATCTTCTAAGATGTAGCATTTTACCATCAGGGAATGCTGTTGTTGAAGTTATACTTACAATTTTTTTAATTTACAGTTTTGGTGTATAGCATTTTAAATACACTATGTATAATTTAATTCTCAAGCTGTGCATGTTTTTGACTGTTTTCTTTTTTAGATCCAAAATGAATTTATTCTGCAAAGATGTTTAAACTTCAGATTGGTACCAGTGCTGTTTCCCAGAGCTAACCAAGTAAGTCACCCAAAAAAAATAAAAAAATGTGCTTAGGGCATGAACATGTTTAGTAAGGAAATAACTAAATAATTAAATACATAAATATGTATGTATGTATGTATGTATAAATGCAGTAAGTTTAAAATGTGTTGCTTTCTCTGGCAGAGTCATGTTCCACTGTGGCTGCAGAGCACACGTCTGTACCGGTGGCCTGAGGATGCTAAGGACCTGTTACTGCGTTTACTAAGAGAGGAAAAGTACATCGTCCCTCCTTTGGGCAAAGAACTGTTGCTCACTATCAAACCCCTGTAAAAGTGAATCTCATGACATCATGTCTAGATCACATTTCACCTCAAAATCAAAAGAAACAAATATACAAATTTGTTTTGTTGTTGTTGAAAGAAAATACTCTATTTTAGGATCTTAAATTGTAATTTTTTTTAGGAAAAGGATGAAAATTGCCCCCCCCCCCCCAAAAAAAAATGTTATCGTATTATTCTCTGTAATGATTCTCATTATCATTCTCATCAATTTTGCATTTACTTTCTATTTTTATTTCTATCATTCTATCAACAGTCTGTAAATAAATCTCAATACCAACTCCAATGCAGCTTCTGGAATAAAATCTAGTTTTTGTAATTTCTCAGCTAAATTTGATGTGCGATTGATTGATGATTATTAGATTATGATTAAGCTAGATTGTATAAATAATTATTTAGATTAAAAATGTTATTCACTTGACATCTCTAATTATTATACATTTAAAGAGGTTTGCATATTTACTTGGGCACCACTGTCACAAATAAAAGGTTTGAAGCTTACATTTAATAATTCAGTGATGAATTTCACTTCAAGCAGGTAGTTTTTTTTTTAAACAACAATTTTTATTTTCAAACATTGTCATACAGGTTAAGATGAAAGTTATTTTTTCAGGATAAACTGGATAAATAAAAATAAATAAAATAAATAATTAATACATAAACACAAAGATAACTCAATAACCTTAAGTTAAAAAATACATCAATAACATATTTAACTGTATGTCTATATACTCTCAATGTCCATCATTTCCACAAAAGAGTCATCATCTAGACTCTGCAGAAAGTCATAGAACACTTTCTAGATGGACCAAAAAACATGAAGTTTGTTTTTCAAAAAATAGGTAATCTTTTCTAAGGCAAGACATGAAGTCATCCCTTTTATCTATTGAGACACACCAGGACTTCTTTTTTTCCAAGAACATGCAATTACACGTTTAGCTTCCAACAAACAGAGAATTAACAACAATCTTTCATGTTTGGTGATTTTCAGATTCAGAGGACAAATATGTAATATACACAACCTGGGATCAAGAGGAATTAGATTTGCAGGAACAGGGTTGGGCACTCCTGCTGTAACTTAACTTTTGATCTTTTATACCTGCTATGACGTTATTTCTTAATGCTATATAAACGTTTAAAACGTCCACTTTTTTATGTTTGAGGAACATTTTTCTTGGTTATGTGAAAGTTACAGAAACATCCTAATCTACCATTGTTATAATGTTATAAGAACCTTATATTTGAATGTTCTCTCTACATAACATAAAATATTATGTTATAAGAACGTTCCATAAACATTATTATAAAAATGTTTTATTTAACATTCACATAACCTTTAAAACACATTTCTGAAAGTTATAAAAATGAGTATACCATGCAGAACACTAAAACAGGGATTCTCAAACTTTTTGTGGCCAGGGACCCCTCACAGGCAAGAAAATTTTCCAAGGACGCCTTCAATAATTATAACAGTGATTAAGCCTATGCTTACCACAATTTGTACTCTTACATTATATGACATTGGAACTTCCATTTTTAAATTTCCTGGATTCCAATTTAATGGCTTAATTTGATTTTAGTCATCTTAAAACATGTCTGATAAATTGAATTTATAAAACTTTAACATCCTAATATTTTATTTAAAAAAAAGTAAAATATATCCATATGGCATGTTTTATTTAAAAAAATGTATGTTGTTTATTTTTATTTTTTTATTTGTTAATTTGTAACACAAACATAAAACATTGACAATTAAATCTTTTAAAATGCATTCAAAAGAAAATTTAACAATTCCTTTTTATTTTCATAAACAAAGTGCTGTACACTATAGGTTTACTGTAAAAATTAAAAGATTGAATGAAAAGTTTTATTACTCCTTTTAAAATTTTCATAATTATTGGATTATTATTAGCCTATTATTGCTGTTGTTGTTGTTGTTATATAATCTACTACTACTTCGAAAACTACTTCAGAATAAATCTCTAGGAGGAGTTCGTTCAAGTACGACGCTTGAAAATGGCAAAAATGACACAAAATTTGCTGAGAAAATTAAAAATAACTGACTTCCTGTTGGGTTATGGATTTGGTACCAGGAAACTTTTTTGTAGGTATTGGTGTGTTCTACCAGCAGTAACCAGGCGGATTTCCATCAATGATGTCTGGATTCCAAAAAGGCTGTCCCACTGTTATGTTTGTATTATGTATACTTTTTACTGAAAAAAAAATCTACCAGCAGTAACCAGGTGGAATTCCATCAATGATGTCTGGATTCCAAAAAGGCTGTCCCACTGTTATGTTTGTATTATGTATAATTTTTACTGAAAAAAAAAAAAAAAAAAAAAAATCTCTACCAGCAGTAACCAGGTGGAATTCCATCAATGATGTCTGGATTCCAAAAAGGCTGTCCCAGTGTTATGTTTGTATTATGTATACTTTTTACTGAAAAAAATATCTCTACCAGCAGTAACCATATGGAATTCCATCAATGATGTCTGGATTCCAAAAAGGCTGTCCCACTCTTATGTTTGTATTATGTATACTTTTTACTGAAAAAAATCTCTACCAGCAGTAACCAGGTGGAATTCCATCAATGATGTCTGGATTCCAAAAAGGCTGTCCCACTGTTATGTTTGTATTATGTATACTTTTTACTGAAAAAAAAAATTACCAGCAGTAACCAGGAGGAATTCCATCAGTGATGTCTGGATTCCAAAAAGGCTGTCCCACTGTTATGTTTGTATTATGTATACTTTTTACTGATTTTTATTTTTTTTTACCAGCAGTAACCAGGCGGAATTCCATCAATGATGTCTGGATTCCAAAAAGACTGTCCCACTGTTATTGTTACAGAGGCGGTGAGAGGTGGATCCAATTGCAAGCTTTATTTAAACAGATCGTAGTCGACAGGCAGGGTCAAATCACCAGCAAAGAGAAACATCCAGGACAAAACAAAAGCGTAATCCAGTGGTACAGGCGAAGTGGTCAAAATCCAAATGAGCAGTCCAAGAGGGAAATAAAACTTAACTATGAAACTGGGAAAAACTATGACTATGACAAGGCTAGGAAAACAAGGAAACAAGATACAAGATTAATAATAAATGCTAAACAACGATCAGTGAACACAGACGGGAAAGGGAGAGGCTTTATAGCAAACACTAGGGGTCACATGACAGAAACAACCAATGGGAGACAGACACATAGAACAGGAGGACCAATGAACATGGTGGGTGAGTGAACACAAAACATAATTAAAGCTGCAAGCAGCGATGATAGGGCCCTCGTACCCGGGCTCACCGCCGACCGGTGGCTTTAGGAAAACAGCTAACGGTGGGCAGTATGCTTTTAAAACAGTAAATATTGGAGAAATATGCCAAAATAAGTCATTTATATGTGCCAAACTTCCAGCTGCCAGCTGGTGGCGCTATGCCTATAACCAGGGGTTAAATTGGGATTTGTTATGTGGGGGGGCTCTATATATGGTGGCAGGATATATATATATATATATATCATCATATATAAATAATTTATTCTGAAGCAATATTCTCATCGGTTTACTATCAGCTGTGACATAAATCTGCATATTTTTTATATTTCATTCAAGGGAATTTTTTTAACATTTATATTCCCCCCCTAACTTCATTAATACTTCACGTTTCATTTAAAATTCTTACATTTGATCTATAAATTCTATTACATAATATGAAATATGAACAACTGAATTAAATAATGTTAGGATTGTTTTGAGAGTGTTGCTAAGATTGTTAAGTATTTTTTTTTTATATAGCCTACACAAAAAATTATGGAGGATTATACTTTTAAACCAAATTAAAACACCAGTAGGTGACGGCAAGTGTCTAATGAGTAAGTTGTTCAACGATTCATTATTGTTCGATTCAGTTCGACTGATTTATCAGATGTTTGTGCATTGGATAATGCATAGTAAGTTGTTCAACGATTCATTATTGTTCAATTCAGTTCGACTGATTTATCAGATGTTTGTGCATTGGATAATGAAACTTTGACTCAACTGATTTGTTCAAGACAAATTACAGAACAAATTATTCAGCAATGAATCGTCTAGTTGCTCTGAAATGCGCTTTGGGTTAGCGGTCTTTGAAATTATTTTTGCTGCTGAAAGAGAAATGAACGCTGAATGATTCTCCGCAATCTCTCATGAAATCGGCCGTTTTTTTTTTTGTTTTTTTCTGTAGAGCCGTTTTGAACTTACTGTTTGAATGGGCGTGGGCACATCTGGCGCAATCATTAAACATATTTAAAAGGAAGCCGACGCCACGACCGCATCACATTTCCATCCATATATTTTTATGCGCATTTTGGAACATTGCATACAAAATCTCTGGATGGAAACGCGAAAATGCGCATAAATTCTAAAAATGCGCATAAAAAACGTATGCGCACAACTGAGTAGGATAAACTTTTTATCCGATAAGAATAAATGCGCATAAACTAGGATGGAAACACTTTTACCGAATAAATTCCTCCATGTGTATTAAAAAAAATCATGTGACTCTGCACTGATAGAACGGGATAACTCGACTAACCAGCAGACCCATCTTGTAGCACAGCATCAGAAATGTTGTATTGGTCATTCTGAAATGTTTCCTTCACCAGTTTCGTCACTTGCCCACCACGGCGTTTTGATTATTTTATAGTAATAAAAATAATTTAGTTCAGTTAGAGAAACACTGAACTGAACACGGCTGCTCAACAGTCGCATCACAGATCTGCGGCTGGAGTCGAGTATATTTTGGATTTTAAAAAGGCCTGTTGACTGTTGCCGTTTATCTAAAAGGTGATTTTGGAAGCTCATTGGAAGAACATTCGATTCTTATTTATTCCACTGTGTTTGCTGATTTAGGCCTGTTTTTTTTTTAAATATAAATACACTTTGTGTAAGTTATTTAACAGTTATTTTATTTTTGTTAATAAATTAATAATTCTGTGTTTAATATAGACTAAGTGAGTTACTCGTACTGTTTTGTTGTCGTCCATTCAATCAACTGACGCCGAATTCAAAAGTAAAAGTAAAATGCTCATGCACCGGCATTTACAAGCTATTCAAAAACGAAGAAAAGCGTGGGAATGTGGGGAAACTCTTACGAACTAACTTACCTCCATCCTTTCCCCTCGGTGATACCGGTATTGCCTGTGTTGCTTTATGCGCACATGTTTTATGTGATATTCCAGTTTTGCGCATAAGTTAAATTCGCATTTTTTGGATGGAAACATAGCTAGTGTCTTTACTCTGTGTTTATAGGGAATATTTGCATTCATTCACGTGCAATTGAATTAGCTGTTTATGTGGTAGAGTGTCGTGATTTTGGTTTGCGTTTTGGTGATTGGCTGGTTATTTTTTGTTATTGATATTGTAATCTGGTTAGGGTACTTGTGTAGCGTTAATGAAGTGTCGAGTCCTGCAATCTATGTGCCGGGGCTCAGCCCCGGACGGCCCCGGCCCAATTTAATCCCTGCCTATAACTGAATATTGGCATGTAGATGTGTTCACGCCAGCACTTTTATCAAACATATGAAGTTTGGTGCAGATTGACCTTGGTATGTTTGAGTTAGTGTAATATATGATATATCCTGCTGCCAACAGGTGGCGCTATGATAATATCTGAATTTTGGCATTTAGGTGTCTTCAGGCCAGGACTCTTACTAAACCTGTGAAGTTTGAGGCAGATCGGACATTTTATGGCTGAGTTATAACAACTTCTATGTCCATGGCGAAACGTCAAACTTTGTCAGGCCGCCACGGACACGCCCTTTAACGAAAACTCAAGATCTTCACAATTTAACATCTTTAAGGCTTTTGGATTAGACTGACCAAATATAATGTTGATATCATTAAATCTCTAGGAGTTTGCTACAAGTCATTTCCTGTTGCCAACAGGTGGCGCTGTGATTATAATAGAATATTGGGTCCCACTTTATATTAAGTGTCCCTAATACCTGTGAAGTTACATGGTAACTAGATGTGTACGTAGCATGTAACTACAGTGTATGTACACATTGGTACATTGTATCTACAGCTCTAATACTGGTGTAATTACACACATGTAACAACTCACTGAATAGCATTTGTAAGTACAAATGTGTCTTGGCGTCACTTCCTGTTTTGCTGCGCTGCGGTCTGGTTTGTGTTTTTAGCTCTCTGTATTTGTAGCTTTCAGGAGCTTGTTTTTCTTTAGAAATCTCTATCTAATTATTACTCTCTGCTGTTTAAAGTATTTAAAAACAGTTTTACTCCCAACAGACTTGTGAAATTATCCGTCACACTAATCTGACCGCTTACTTTACCCGTTAACCGTGAGTGCAGTGAGCTAGCTAGCTTGCCACTTGCGGCTTACATTTTATACACGTAACGTTACTCCATTCGCGCATACTACCGCTCTCCTTTCTCTCTCGCTGATTGTTCGCTTTTATTTCAAAACCACGATCTGAAACGCGTTAGCATTCCGCTAATCGATTAGCTTGCAAATCGCGATTCCTTTTACATCCTATTTACTCCGTTGTTCCTCCTCCCATCCCGCTCTTCAAGTGCTCATCAAGTAACAGTGGTAAGTTGGGTCCTTTCTACATAAACGGTGAGTAATGGCTTCTTCTCTTGCTGTTGTTGTGTGCACCACATGCCACATGTATAGTTTATCTATCTCTGTCGGCAGTGAGTCTTATACATGTGATAAATGCAAGGAAATAGCTAGGCTGACAGAGAAGATCACAGAACTAGAGACACACATCCAAACTTTAATGGAGGATAGTAAGAATGTGAGGGACTTAGATACGGCTTTGGATGTGACTAGCTCAGGGAGTCATGCAAATTGTTCGGTTCCGGTAACAACGCCCGTGCAGCAGGGCAACTGGGTGACTGTGAGACGGCATAGTCGCGGGTCAAAACACCGCTCTTCCGTTCCGA
The DNA here is from genome assembly GCF_049309525.1 of Garra rufa. NCBI lineage: Eukaryota > Metazoa > Chordata > Actinopteri > Cypriniformes > Cyprinidae > Garra > Garra rufa. Next base: position 19,623,561 of record NC_133373.1, read on the forward strand.
TCAGAACATCAAACAGGTTCTCCCCACTCAGTGAAGCACCCACTGAGAAACCTGATGAAAGTGCTCTAGTAATTGGCGATTCTATTGTACGGAACGTGAAAATAGAGACACCAGCCAACATAGTCCAATGTTTACCGGGAGCCAGAGCGCCTGACATCTTGGCAAATTTAAAAGTGCTGGCTAATGCTAAACGTAAATTCAGTAAGATTGTTATTCACGTCGGCGCTAATGATGTTCGACTTCGCCAGTCGGAGATCACTAAAAATAATGTTAAAGAGGTGTGTGAACTTGCAAGTACGATGTCGGACACTGTAATATGCTCTGGTCCCCTCCCGGCTTACCGTGGTGACGAGATTCACAGTAGACTGTGGTCACTCCATGGCTGGATGTCAAAGTGGTGCCCGCGAAATAACATAGGTTTCATAGACAATTGGACAAGCTTTTGGGGCAGACCTGACCTGTTTAAAAGAGATGGTCTTCATCCCTCCGGATGTGGAGCATCTCTTCTGTCTAGAAATATGGCACATAGTCTTAGTGTTTGCACTTGACTCACTGGGGCCCAGGTCAGGAAGCAGACAGACTGGCTAAACCGACCGTCTGCTAGCCGCCTCACGTCACAGAAATCAGTTAACTCTCAGCACATAGAGACCCTTTCACCTAGATATCACACTATAGAGACTGTGTCTGTTCCCCGAGCTCGAAAATACAATAAACTTCCAAAGCAATTTAAGAGTCGCAATTTAATTGATGTTCAACAAATAAAAAATGTACATAATACTGAGAAACAAATGATAAAGCTTGGCTTATTAAACATCAGGTCACTTTCTACGAAAGCACTTTTTGTAAATGATATGATCACTGATCATAAGCTAGATGTGCTCTGTTTGACAGAAACCTGGCTAAAACCAGATGATTACATTATTTTAAATGAGTCTACCCCCCAAAATTACTGTTATAAACATGTGCCACGTGTAAAAGGTAAGGGGGGAGGTGTTTGCACAATTTATAACAATATGTTCAGTGTTTCCCAGAGAACGGGCTTTAAGTATAACTCGTTTGAAGTAATGGTGCTCCATATAACATTATCCAAAGAAACAAGTATTAATGCTAAATCTCCTGTGAAGCTTGCACTAGCTACTGTATATAGGCCACCAGGGCACCATACAGACTTTATTAAAGAATTTGCTGATTTTCTATCCGAATTAGTGTTGGCCGCAGATAAAGTCTTAATAGTGGGTGATTTTAACATCCATGTTGATAATGAAAAAGATGCATTGGGATCAGCATTTATAGACATTCTGAACTCAATTGGGATTAGACAACACGTGTCAGGACCTACTCATTGCCGAAATCATACTTTAGATTTAATATTGTCACACGGAATTGATGTAAATGGCGTTGAAATTCTGCATCAAAGTGATGATATCTCAGATCATTATCTAGTCTCGTGTATACTCCAGATAACTAAATCTGTAAAATTAACTCCTCGGTATAAATACGGTAGAACCATTACTTCTACCACAAGAGACTGCTTTGTAAGTAATCTTCCTGATTTATCTGAATTCCTCAGCATATCCAATAGCTCAGAAAAACTTGATGATGCAACAGAAACTATTGACTCTCTTTTTTCTAGCACTTTAGATATAGTTGCTCCTCTGCGTTTAAGAAAGATTAAGGAAAACAGTCCGACGCCGTGGTATACTGAACACACTCGCGCTCTGAAGAGAGCACGACGAAAAATGGAACGCAGCTGGAAGAAAACAAAACTAGAGGTTTTCCGTACAGCCTGGCGTGAATGTAACATATCCTATAGAAAAGCACTAAAATCTGCTAGATCAGACTATTTTTCATCTTTCCTAGAAGAAAACAAACATAACCCTAGGTATTTATTCAATACAGTGGCTAAATTAACGAAGAATAAAGCACCAACAGACGTTGAGTTTTCCCAACAGCACAGCAGTAACGACTTTATGAACTACTTTACTACCAAGATAGATAGTATTAGAGATAAAATTGTAACTATGCAGCCATCCGCTACAGTATCAAATCAGATATGCTATAGATCTCCTGAGGAAAAATTCCATGCATTTTCAACTATAGGAGAGGAAGAGCTGTGTAAACTTATTAAATCATCTAAACCGACAACATGTATGTTAGACCCTATTCCATCTAAGTTACTAAAAGAGGTGCTTCCAGAAGTCATGGATCCTCTTCTGAATATTATTAATTCGTCATTATCATTAGGATATGTCCCCAAAACCTTCAAACTGGCTGTTATTAAGCCTTTAATTAAAAAACCTCAACTTGATCCCAATGAATTAAACAATTACAGACCAATTTCCAATCTCCCTTTTCTGTCAAAGATACTAGAAAAGGTAGTGTCCTCACAATTGTGTTCTTTCTTAGAGAAAAATGGTATCTGTGAGGATTTCCAGTCAGGTTTTAGACCGTATCATAGCACTGAGACTGCTCTTATTAGAGTTACTAATGACCTTCTCCTGTCTTCTGATCGTGGATGCATCTCTCTATTAGTGCTACTAGATCTAAGTGCTGCATTTGATACTATTGACCACAATATTCTTTTAAATAGACTTGAAAATTATGTTGGCGTTAGTGGTAGTGCACTGGCTTGGTTCAAATCGTACTTATCTGGCCGGCATCAATTCGTAGCAGTAAATGACGAGGTATCATATCAGTCACAAGTGCAGTATGGAGTACCTCAAGGCTCAGTATTAGGGCCATTACTTTTTACACTTTATATGTTACCCTTGGGAGATATCATCAGGAAACATGGTGTTAGCTTCCATTGTTACGCTGATGATACGCAGCTCTATATTTCTTCGCGGCCCAGTGAAACATACCAATTTGGAAAACTAACAGAATGCATAGTTGAAATAAAAAATTGGATGGCGAGAAATTTCTTACTGCTAAATTCTGAAAAAACAGAGGTGTTAATTATTGGACCTAAAACCTCTACAAGTAACAACCTAAAACACAGTCTAATACTAGATGGCTGCTCTGTAAATTCTTCATCATCAGTCAGGAACTTAGGTGTCCTATTCGATAGCAATCTTTCCTTCGAAAGCCACATTTCTAGCATTTGCAAAACCGCATTTTTTCATCTAAAAAATATATCTAAATTACGACCTATGCTCTCGATGTCAAATGCAGAAACGTTAATCCATGCGTTCATGACCTCAAGATTAGATTATTGTAATGCTTTATTGGGTGGTTGTTCTGCACGCTTAATAAACAAACTCCAGCTGGTCCAAAACGCAGCAGCTAGAGTTCTTACTAGAACCAGAAAGTATGACCATATTAGCCCGGTTCTGTCAACACTGCACTGGCTCCCTATTAAACATCGTATAGACTTTAAAATCTTGCTAATTACTTATAAAGCCCTGAATGGTTTAGCTCCTAAGTACTTGAGCGAGCTCTTATCATATTATAGTCCTTCACGTCCGCTGCGTTCTCAAAACTCCGGCAATTTGATAGTACCTAGAATATCAAAATCAACTGCGGGCGGCAGGTCCTTTTCACATTTAGCGCCCAAACTCTGGAACAATTTACCTAACACTGTTCGGGAGGCAGACACAATCTGTCAGTTTAAATCTAGATTAAAGACCCATCTCTTTAACCTGGCCTACACTTAATACATTTTCCAATCCAAATCCGTTAAAGGATTGTTAGGCTGCATTATTTAGGTCAACCGGAACCAGGGACACTTCCCAAAACACCTGATGTACTCGTTGCATCAGAAGAAGAATGCCATCTACGCTAATACTAGTATCTTTCCTTCTTATTCCGAGGTCACCGTAGCCACCGATCATGTATCCAGATCAGACGTTCACTGCAGTCCCCCGGATCCAGTCTGTACCCATCAGCACCCAGAGATATCCTTTACAGCCCTGAATGTCAGCAGAGACCACATCAACTAGATGAGCCCCAGAGACAGATCATCAGTGAAGACCCCATCACCTAGACGGCCACCGACGCAAGACTGCGAAAACCAGATGAGTCCTCTCCAATCTGATTTTGTGGCAACTTGGAACTCTTGCATCTACATTAATATTAGTCTGTTTGTTTCTTATTCCCAGGTCACCATAGCCACCAGATCCAGTCCGTATCCAGATCAGATGGTCACTGCAGTCCCCCAAGAGGTGGATAAACACCTACAGCCGAATGTCAGCGGATACCGTGTCAACTAGATGAGCCCCAGGGACAGATCATCAGAAAGAACTCCTACCCTAAACAGCCACCGGCACAAGGCCATGGGAACCAGATGAGTCCTCTCCAATTTGACTTTGCTGCAATATGGAACTTTTGCACTTTTATTGACATTTTATCTTATTATTTTAATACTGTAAGGTTGCTTTGACACAACTTGTATTGTAAAAAGCGCTGTATAAAAAAAAAAAAAAAAAAAAAAAAAATGTGTAACAGGATATTGGTAACAACAATTTTTTCACTTCTGGAAGTACACATGTGTAACAAGAATTATGTAACTACATTTTGTAACAACAATATGTACTCACAGAAGTTTTTACACTTCCACACAGTCTTCAATACTGCAGTTACCAGTTTGGAATGCCCGGAAACATTATTGAAATCGTGATGATTCCTATGCAGGCTACATACAATTTTTGTATTCATGTATTTGTGAACACTGAATTAGAATTAAAGTATCAATTTGTAATACCAGTGTACTTACATGGTAACTCCTCAGGAACTGTCTACTTAATATAAAGTGTAAAATGGTCACAACTTACAGTGTAATATATCAAATGTAAACCTCTGTGCAACACTTTAATATCAGTGTACTTACATGATAACTCCTCAGGAACTGTCTACTTAATATAAAGTGTAAAATGGTCACAACTTACTGAGTAATATATCAAATGTAAACCTCTGTGCAACACTTTAATTTCAGTGTACTTACATGATAACTCCTCAGGAACTGTCTACTTAATATAAAGTGTAAAATGGTCACAACCTACAGAGTAATATATATAAACTGTGTTTTCAAATGCATTATTAAATAGTTTACTTAATATGAAATTATAACTTTCCATCCTGTTCTGTGTGATTTCTGTTGCCAACTCGTTTCCAAGCATATGTAAGCATAATGTTTAACAAGACTACACTTTAAACCTTTAAAATAAATAACATTTCTACAATCGTTTAACCATTTATGTAATATTAACTTCGTTTGTAGCGGTGGGACACAGCAGGCGTTTTCTGACATCCCTGCGACTAACAATAAAACCATAAAATACACCGAACACGCATCATAATTATAAAATGAAACAATTTTATTTGTACGCTATAAGATCTTCAGAATCCATACCATTGCGAGGAACATGCCCAAATTCAAATCTTTATCTTTATTTTACGAATTCAAATACAACCGCGTCAGGAAACGGCAGTTTTTACGGCAGGAAAATCGAGCTCTCATTGGCTCTCGCCAGTATTCGTCACAGTTTACGACATGCCGTGTTTCTGGTAATATGTGTTTGAATGTTGCGCGGGCGCATAATCTTTGGCCGCATTTACGGAGAGGATCAGGAGAATAATCTGGATAATATTTCAGCGAATAATAACTTTAATTCTGCTCTGCACCTCAAACAAACCTACTGTATTCTGCCAGAGAGGACTGCGGCTGCAAAAGCATCGCCATTTGGATTACTTTTTGGTATGGCTGTTGATATTTTTGCATTAAATAAATGATTGTAATTGCAATTTTCTGTCTGTCATGTTTTTTTTTATTACTGTACTGAGAGAGATGGTTAACGTTAGGTTTAGAGGTAGGATTGTGATTAGTGACTATAAAAATATTTTTATGCTATATTGTTAGTAAAAATGGTAATTTCCCTGCATATATTTTTGTCAGTTACGATTTATATCCTTTTATATTTGCTATAAAATGGGTAGCTTTAGGTTTGGGGGTAGGTTAAGGGGGCTAAAAATATAAATCGCGTATTAATAGAATGATAAAAAGGCATTGATACGAATATTTAATGAAATGAAAGATACGTAAATATTTTACGTTTTTAGCAAAACATACGTAGCTATTTGTACGTTTTAAACGTTGAAATACATTCAATTGTGCATAAAAATACGTATAAATACCAACGTATAAACAATGAGACCATGCTGGACCATTTTACACTTTATATTAAGTAGACAGTTCCTGAGGGGTTATAATGTAAGTACACTGAAATTAAAGTGTTGCACAGAGGTTTACATTTGATATATTACTCTGTAAGTTGTGACCATTTTACACTTTATATTAAGTAGACAGTTCCTGAGGAGTTATCATGTAAGTACACTGAAATTAAAGTGTTGCACAGAGGTTTACATTTGATATATTACTCAGTAAGTTGTGACCATTTTACACTTTATATTAAGTAGACAGTTCCTGAGGAGTTATCATGTAAGTACACTGATATTAAAGTGTTGCACAGAGGTTTACATTTGATATATTACTCAGTAAGTTGTGACCATTTTACACTTTATATTAAGTAGACAGTTCCTGAGGAGTTACCATGTAAGTACACTGGTATTACAAATTGATACTTTAATTCTAATTCAGTGTTCACAAATACATGAATACAAAAATTGTATGTAGCCTACATAGGAATCATCAAGATTTCAATAATGTTTCCGGGCATTCCAAACTGGTAACTGCAGTATTGAAGACTGTGTGGAAGTGTAAAAACTTCTGTGAGTACATATTGTTGTTACAAAATGTAGTTACATAATTCTTGTTACACATGTGTATTTCCAGAAGTGAAAAAAGTGTTGTTACCAATGTCCTGTTACACATTTGTACTTACAAATGCTATTCAGTGAGTTGTTACATGTGTGTAAATACACCAGTATTAGAGCTGTAGATACAATGTACCAATGTGTACATACACTGTAGTTACATGCTACGTACACATCTAGTTACCATGTAAGTTCACAGGTATTAGGGACACTTAATAAAAAGTGGGACCACAGCGTTTCAGTGCAGAATAAACTTGTTTCAAGCAATACAAGCTGAATCTCGGTCCCATTTTAAATTTGCAGTCTGTGCATGAATAAAACCTATTTTGCAACACAGAGAAACATATCTGAAGGTGTTAGAAGTGTTTTGCATGATTTTTGAAGTTAGAGCCTGAAATGTCAGAAAACAGTGTTTCAGCGCAGAACAAACTTGGTTCCAGCAATGCAAGCTGAATCTCTGTCCCACTTTAAAATTGCAGTCTGTGCATGAATAAAACCTATTTTGCAACACAGAGAAACATATCTGAAGGTGTTAGAAGTGTTTTCCATGATTTTTGAAGTTAGACCCTGAAATGTCAGAAAACAGCGTTTCAGTGCAGAATAAACTTGTTTCAAGCAATGCAAGCTGAATCTCGGTCCCACTTTAAATTTGCAGTCTGTGCATGAATAAAACCTATTTTGCAACACAGAGAAACATATCTGAAGGTGTTAGAAGTGTTTTGCATGATTTTTGAAGTTAGACCCTGAAATGTCAGAAAACAGCGTTTCAGTGCAGAATAAACTTGTTTCAAGCAATGCAAGCTGAATCTCGGTCCCACTTTAAATTTGCAGTCTGTGCATGAATAAAACCTATTTTGCAACACAGAGAAACATATCTGAAGGTGTTAGAAGTGTTTTGCATGATTTTTGAAGTTAGGGCCTGAAATGTCAGAAAACAGCGTTTCAGCGCAGAACAAACTTGGCTCCAGCAATGTAAGCTGAATCTCTGTCCAGTGGCGGCTGCTGGTCTGTCAAATAGGGGAAGCTCATTTTCGGTCTACATCATAAAATTGTCTATTTATTTAAAAGTAAATTCTGCCCTACGTTCCTTTTCAAGAAAATGGTCTGTGACACTGTCGTACCAACTAGGCGTCTTTTCCAGTGACTTTTCTTGTGCAGTTTCATATGAATGAATGATCTAAAAAAATATTAAACTCTGTAAAAGTGAAACAAGGAATGTGGTGTATAATTGTGTGAAATGTATGATGGAAATCAAGCAATTTCGCCAAGCAAATATTAAGAAATAGGTTGCAGCAGTTTTTAATTCGACTGAACTTGAGAAATCCACGATGGGACTGAGCGCGAATAGCTTCAGCGATTCCTTATAGGACAAAATCGCTGTCAGTCAAAAGAAGATGCAATCTTTCGACAGACCCTCCAATCATCACGCAGAAGCTCAGCGTCCAGGCCATCCCACTCCCCATTCACTCCCAGAGACGCTGAGCGTCCGTGGGCGGGACATAATCGCAGCGTTTATCCAATGACCGTCTAGTTTCAAAGCACTGAAAAAAAACGTTCAAAGCAGCCCCATTGAAGTCAATGGACGCTGGGCTTCAATGGGGAAATGCACTGTGACGCTACGGGAATGTATGGGAAGAAAATCAAGTCAGCCGACCTGCTATATCTAACACCTTGATTCTGAACGAATTCGTCTTTGAGATGAACGTTTTCTAACGCATTTTTAGTCAATAAAATGTTAATACAATAGTACGTAATTTGACCATTAATTTTGTGACATTATAGGGGAAGCTGAGCTTCCCTTGCAGTCTTAAAGAAATCGCCACTGTCTCTGTCCCACTTTAAAATTGCAGTCTGTGCATGAATAAAACCTATTTTGCAACACAGAGAAACATATCTGAAGGTGTTAGAAGTGTTTTGCATGATTTTTGAAGTTAGACCCTGAAATGTCAGAAAACAGCGTTTCAGTGCAGAATAAACTTGTTTCAAGCAATGAAAGCTGAATCTCGGTCCCACTTTAAATTTGCAGTCTGTGCATGAATAAAACCTATTTTGCAACACAGAGAAACATATCTGAAGGTGTTAGAAGTGTTTTGCATGATTTTTGAAGTTAGAGCCTGAAATGTCAGAAAACAGCGTTTCAGCGCAGAACAAAGTTGGTTCCAGCAATGCAAGCTGAATCTCTGTCCCACTTTAAAATTGCAGTCTGTGCATGAATAAAACCTATTTTGCAACACAGAGAAACATATCTGAAGGTGTTAGAAGTGTTTTGCATGATTTTTGAAGTTAGACCCTGAAATGTCAGAAAACAGCGTTTCAGTGCAGAATAAACTTGTTTCAAGTAATGCAAGCTGAATCTCGGTCCCACTTTAAATTTGCAGTCTGTGCATGAATAAAACCTATTTTGCAACACAGAGAAACATATCTGAAGGTGTTAGAAGTGTTTTGCATGATTTTTGAAGTTAGACCCTGAAATGTCAGAAAACAGCGTTTCAGTGCAGAATAAACTTGTTTCAAGCAATGCAAGCTGAATCTCGGTCCCACTTTAAAATTGCAGTCTTTGCATGAATAAAACCTATTTTGCAACACAGAGAAACATATCTGAAGGTGTTAGAAGTGTTTTACATGATTTTTGAAGTTAGACCCTGAAATGTCAGAAAACAGCGTTTCAGCGCAGAACAAAGTTGGTTCAGGCAATGCAAGCTGAATCTCGGTCCCACTTTAAATTTGCAGTCTGTGCATGAATAAAACCTATTTTGCAACACAGAGAAACATATCTGAAGGTGTTAGAAGTGTTTTGCATGATTTTTGAAGTTAGAGCCTGAAATGTCAGAAAACAGCGTTTCAGCGCAGAACAAAGTTGGTTCAGGCAATGCAAGCTGAATCTCGGTCCCACTTTAAATTTGCAGTCTGTGCATGAATAAAACCTATTTTGCAACACAGAGAAACATATCTGAAGGTGTTAGAAGTGTTTTGCATGATTTTTGAAGTTAGACCCTGAAATGTCAGAAAACGTCTAGGTTACGAAGGTAACCCACGTTCCCTGAAGGAGGGAACGGAGACGTTACATGGGATCTCGTTTGAGAGACCGATCATCTCTGAGCCTTATATCAAAAGGCCAATTGCAAATTGGCGAGCGGACGTGCGCGGCGGCCACGCCCCCGTACATACGGGTATATAAGATGGCCGCGCGCATCACTCAGTTAGGCTTTTGCTGAAGAGCCGATCGAGCCGGCGTCAGCGCAACGCCAGGGCGTGGCAGGGGAATGTAACGTCTCCGTTCCCTCCTTCAGGGAACGTGGGTTACCTTCGTAACCTAGACGTTCCCCTTCAGTCGAATCACTTCGACGTTACATGGGAACTAGCCCTATGGAAAAGGCCACGACCCTGACGCCGCGTTACGCAACGACTTCACGTGCTGACAAGTATACGTGCCGGCAGGCGAAGTGTAACGTAACCTTCCCAACGCCCTGAGGCCCAATAAGGGGGCCCTTCCAGGGATGCCAGTTGTACTGAAGCATGGGTTGGGGGGGCGGAGCACATGAAATCTTTACATGTGGAAATGAGAATAATTCAATATATCCATAAAGGTTTTTAGGGATACACGAGGGAAACAGCGGTCTCCTCCGCTGGAATAATAAAAACTAAGCCACAACCTGCGGGGCGAAGGAGACCCAGGCAGGATCACAGTCAGGGACTACTCCGCATCTAGGCCGGACTGCGGGGCGCGGAGGACCCAGGGTTCGCCGGAGGGAACATTCTGGGAAATAGCGCACGGATCCCCGTGGGAATGGCGCAGCAAGCCGACACCAGCCATCCTCCCGTTCGCCTAAGTCTTATGTCAAGACACGGGAGGATACGGCCTCTACGCGGAGGTTGTAAAACCTAGCGAAGGTGTTGGGTGTCGCCCAGCCCGCAGCTCTACAGATGTCCGCTAATGAGGCGCCATGAGCCAACGCGTAGGATGAGGCAACACTCCTAGTGGAGTGGGCATGAACACCTAAGGGGCATGGCTCTCCCTGATATAAGTAAGATAGGGAGATGGCTTCTACCACCCAATGGGCCAACCTCTGTTTGGAGACAGCATTCCCTTTCTGCTGACCTCCGAAGCAGACAAAGAGCTGCTAGGTGCGCCTGAAGTGCCGAGTACGGTCTACGTAAGTACGCAGAGCACGAACGGGGCAGAGCAGCGCAGAAGCTGGGTCTGCCTCCTCCGAGGGCAGAGCTTGCAGGTTCACCACCTGATCGCGGAAGGGCGTGGTGGGAACCTTGGGCACATAACCGGGCCGGGGTCTCAAGGTGACGTGAGAATCTCCGGGCCCGAACTCAAGGCACGTTTCGTTGACAGAGAAAGCTTGTAGGTCCCCTACCCTCTTGATGGAGGCCAGTGCAGTCAGGAGCGCTGTCTTAAGAGACAGAAATTTTAGCTCAACTGAGGCAAGTGGCTCGAATGGGGCGTCCCGTAGGCCACGGAGGGCGACGGAGAGATCCCAAGAGGGTATGAGGTGCGGTCTGGGAGGATTAAGTCTCCTGGCACCTCTAAGGAACCTCACGACCAGTGGGTGCTTACCTAGGGATGTTCCATCTACTGCGTCATGATACGCCGCAATAGCAGCGACGTAGACTTTGAGAGTCGAAGGGGACAGCCTGCGCTCCAACTTCTCTTGCAGGAAGGAAAGCACTACTGCAATCGTGCATCTCTGGGGGTCCTCATCTCGAGAGGAGCACCAGTCAACGAACAGACCCCACCTCAGAGCATAAGCCTGCCTCGTAGAGGGGGCTCGGGACTGAATGATGGTGTTTCTCACGGCCTGGGGAAGGCCGGCGAGGTCTGACGCGTCCCGTCCAGGAGCCAGACATGAAGGTTCCACAGGTCGGGACGCGGGTGCCAAATCGTGCCCATCCCCTGAGAAAGAAGATCTTTCCTCAAGGGGATTTTCCAGGGAGGGGCTGCCGCGAGGGAAATGAGTTCTGGAAACCAGGTCCGGGTGGGCCAATAAGGCGCGACCAGCAAGACCTTCTCCTCGTCCTCCCGGATCTTGCACAGGGTCTGTGCAAGGAGGCTCACTGGGGGAAAGGCGTACTTGGACCCCGGAGGCCAGCTGTGTGCCAGGGCGTCTCTGCCGAGGGGAGCCTGGGTCAGAGAGAAAAAGAGCTGGCAGTGGGAGGTTTCGGGGGAGGCGAACAGATCTATCTGAGCCTGGCCGAATCGACTCCAAATCAGCTGGACTGTCTCGGGGTGGAGTCGCCATTCTCCAGGGTGGGTGGACTGCCGTGAGAGCTGATCCGCTGCACGGTTGAGTTCCCCCGGAATGTGAATGGCACGTAGCGATTCTAGCCACGTTTGACTCCAAAGGAGCAGACGGCGGGCGAGTTGTGACATGCGAGGTGAGCGAAGGCCGCCCTGGCGATTGATATACGCCACAGTTGCGGTGCTGTCGGTATAAACAAGCACGTGCCTCTGGCGCAGCGTCGATCGGAAGCGACGAAGGGCCAGAAGCACGGTCAACAACTCGAGGCAATTGATATGCCACTGCAGCTGAGGTCCTGTCCAGGAGCCCGAGGCTGCTCGCCCGTTGCATATAGCACCCCAACCCGTGGTGGAGGCATCGGTGTGCACCACGACATGCCTGGAAACCTGTCCCAAGGGAACTCCGGCCCGAAGGAAGACAGGGTCTGACCACGGACTGAAAAGGCGGCGACACTGCGGGGAAACGCCAATCCGAAGTGTGCCACGGTGCCATGCCCGTCTTGGGACTCGATCGTGTAACCAGCGCTGAAGCGGTCTCATATGAAGCAACCCCAGCGGCGTGACCGCGGCCGCGGCTGCCATATGCCCCAGGAGCCTCTGAAAGGTTTTGAGAGGGACCGCTGACTTGTGTCTGAATAAGTCCAGACATCTCAGCACCGACTGCGCGTGCTCGTTTGTGAGGCGGGCTGTCATATTGATCGAGTCCAGCTCCACGCCGAGAAAAGAGATCCTCTGCACTGGGGAGAGTTTGCTCTTTTCTCGGTTGACCTGAAGGCCCAGATGGCTGAGGTGCCGGAGCACCAGGTCCCTCTGCTCGCACAGCAGATCTCGCGAGTGAGCTACCAGGAGCCAGTCGTCGAGATAGTTGAGAATGCGAAGCCCCGACTGCCAAAGAGGGGTCAGGGCGGCTTCCACAACCTTGGTGAAGACGCGGGGAGAGAGGGACAGGCCAAATGGGAGAACCTTGTACTGATACGCTCGACCTTCGAAGGCAAACCGAAGAAGGGGTCTGTGACGAGGAAGGATCGAGACGTGAAAGTACGCGTCCTTCAGGTCGATGGCTGCAAACCAATCCTGGGGACGAATGCAGGTTAGCATGCGTCTCGTCGTGAGCATCTTGAACGGCAGCCTGAGAAGGGACCGATTCAGAGCTCTGAGGTCCAGGATGGGTCTTAACCCACCGCTCTTTTTGGGCACGATGAAGTAGGGACTGTAGAACCCTGACTTCATCTCGGCTGGAGGGACTGGCTCGATTGCGTCCTTCGCCAGTAGGACTGCAACCTCCGCACGCAGGACAGTGGCATGCGTGTCCGAATGGACAGTAGTAAAGTGGACACCTCTGTACCTGGGCGGACGCCTGGCGAATTGAATCGCATAGCCGAGACGTACCGTCCGTATCAACCACCGCGAGGGGTTGGGGAGCTGAAGCCACGCGCTCAACCGGCTCGCTAGCGGTATCAAGGGAACGTTGACCGACGTGACCGCGGTGGGGCAGCCTAAGGGGGCGGGGGGAAGGGGACTGACCCCAGAGAACGCTGAGTTCTGGGGGAGAGTCTGGCCGCGAGAGGCAGCGCTTACCTTCTTCCCTGGATCCCGCGCTGGCGATGCCGGGCTCCGAGTCCGATGTCGAGGAGTGTAAGTTCTGCTCGAGAGGGGAACTCGGGGCCGAGGCCCCAGAGGTGAGGAAATTTGCTCTTTCTGTGAAAATGTGGGTACCGCCGACCCGTAGGCCGGCGGCGATGTTAAATTCTGTGTGCACAGAAGCTCCCGGCCCTCCACCAGGAGTGGGGAAGTTGATGTCACTGTCCCCCGAAGAGCAATCTCCACCACCTCTGGGTTGCCCGCATCAGGGACGCCTCGCAGATTTCTTGCGGGGGGTTTTCTTGGCTGGTCCCTGAGAGGCGGGCGGCGCCGCTCTCCTGCGGCCGGCTCTGCGCCGGGTAGCCATCCCGGCTTCGTGACCCTCGGCGGGAGCTGGAGTTGACCTACTGGCCGCAGGGGGGCGCCCTCGGCGACGGGCAGGCGGAGGCGGGGCCACCGGCGGCGGGATGTTGACTTCGCGGCGGGGCAGGATATGTTTGATGGCCTCCGTCTGCTTCTGGACTGCCGAGAATTGCTGGGCAAAATCCTCGACAGTGTCGCCGAACAGGCCGCTCTGGGAGATGGGGGCGTCGAGAAAGCGAGCTTTGTCGGCGTCCGCCATCTGAGCCAGATTGAGCCACAAGTGTCGCTCCTGGACCACAGCCGTGGACATCACCTGACCAAGAGACCACGCCGTGACCTTCGTCGCTCGAAGGGCGAAGTCGGTGGCGGCGCGGAGTTCCTGCATGACTTCTTGATCAGGACCACCCTCGTCCAGCTGTTTCAGCGCCTGCGCCTGGTAGACCTGTAAGGTGGCCATGGCGTGGAGGGCAGAGGCAGCCTGTCCAGCAGCGCGGTAGACGCGGCCCGCAAGGGCGGACGAGCGCTCACACGCTTTGGAGGGTAGATGCGGCCGGTCCCGCCAGGTGGTGGCGCCACGCGGGCACAGATGCACCGCGACAGCGCGCTCCACCTGGGGAACCGACTCGTATCCCCGGGCTGCCCCGTCATCGAGGGTGGCGAGGGGGGAGGAGCTGGGGCGGAGACGCGATGAAAACGGCGCCCGCCAGGTTTTGACCAGCTCCTCATGCACCTCCGGAAAGAATGGAACGGAGGGAGGGCGCAGCGGAACCGCAGGCGCCCCCTTCAGGAACCAGTCGCCAAGCCTAGAGGGATCGGCAGGAGGTAGATCTGACACCTCGAGGCCGATCCCCCTGGCGGCACGGAGGAGCATAGCTGACAGCTCAGCGTCCATGTCAGCCGGAGCAGCAACCACGGGAGGGCGCTGGCCCGGCGAGATATCCGCCTCGCCGTCAGACTCACCCTCTGACGCAGCGACAGACATCTCTTCCTCTGGTGGAGCGCCAAAGGAGATGCTCGGCCCGGATACCGGGGAAGCATACTGCTCTGGCCACTCAACGGGGCCACGCTGGGGTGCAGACGGCCGCGAGGCTTTGGAAGCCGGCGGCGCGTTCTGCACCGTAACCTTTAAATCCCCCCTTTGCCTCGCCACGGCGGCCGAAAAGCACTGACGGCTTAACGACGGGCCGCGGGGCGCAGAGGGGAGCCGTCTCGCAAAAGAGCGGCGGTTTTTTAGCGTGACCATGGTCATGCACTCACAATGCTCGCATGAACCATCCGTGAACGCTGCCTCAGCATGTTCTAAGCCCAGACATGTGAGGCAGCGTTCATGTCCGTCCTCAGAAGTGAGGAAACTGCCACATCCAGTAGCGCACGGCCGGAATACCATCCTGAAAAGGACGCTTCACGGCCGTGAGAAATTGCTCTTATAGATCCTGGTCTGCCCAGGGAGGAACCGCGGCACTCTGTGCACTGCTGGGGCTGCTCGCTGGAGCGCAGGAGGCTTTTAATGGCCGTTAAAACGGCCGCCCGCAGGATACCGCTGACGGCTGCCAAAGACACTCTTTTAGTCAATCTCTTTTAGATGGCAGCACGTCAGCGGAGAAGAGCTCAGGAACGTTGTCTTTCTTTCTTCAATTGAAGTCTGTAGGCTCGAGCAGAAAGGCTCTGAAAGCAAAAGTCTAACTTAGTGATGCGCGCGGCCATCTTATATACCTGTATGTACGGGGGCGTGGCCGCCGCGCACGTCCACTCGCCAATTTGCAATTGGCCTTTTGATATAAGGCTCAGAGATGATCGGTCTCTCAAACGAGATCCCATGTAACGTCGAAGTGATTCGACTGAAGGGGAACAGCGTTTCAGTGCAGAATAAACTTGTTTCAAGCAATGCAAGCTGAATCTCTGTCCCACTTTAAATTTGCAGTCTGTGCATGAATAAAACCTATTTTGCAACACAGAGAAACATATCTGAAGGTGTTAGAAGTGTTTTGCATGATTTTTGAAGTTAGGGCCTGAAATGTCAGAAAACAGCGTTTCAGCGCAGAACAAACTTGGTTCCAGCAATGCAAGCTGAATCTCTGTCCCACTTTAAAATTGCAGTCTGTGCATGAATAAAACCTATTTTGCAACACAGAGAAACATCTGAAGGTGTTAGAAGTGTTTTGCATGATTTTTGAAGTTAGACCCTGAAATGTCAGAAAACAGCGTTTCAGTGCAGAATAAACTTGTTTCAAGCAATGCAAGCTGAATCTCTGTCCCACTTTAAAATTGCAGTCTGTGCATGAATAAAACCTATTTTGCAACACAGAGAAACATATCTGAAGGTGTTAGAAGTGTTTTGCATGATTTTTGAAGTTAGGGCCTGAAATGTCAGAAAACAGTGTTTCAGCGCAGAACAAACTGGGTTCCAGCAATGCAAGCTGAATCTCTGTCCCACTTTAAAATTGCAGTCTGTGCATGAATAAAACCTATTTTGCAACACAGAGAAACATATCTGAAGGTGTTAGAAGTGTGTTGCATGATTTTTGAAGTTAGACCCTGAAATGTCAGAAAACAGCGTTTCAGTGCAGAATAAACTTGTTTCAAGCAATGCAAGCTGAATCTCGGTCCCACTTTAAATTTGCAGTCTGTGCATGAATAAAACCTATTTTGCAACACAGCGAAACATATCTGAAGGTGTTAGAAGTGTTTTGCATGATTTTTGAAGTTAGACCCTGAAATGTCAGAAAACAGCGTTTCAGTGCAGAATAAACTTGTTTCAAGCAATGCAAGCTGAATCTCGGTCCCACTTTAAATTTGCAGTCTGTGCATGAATAAAACCTATTTTGCAACACAGAGAAACATATCTGAAGGTGTTAGAAGTGTTTTGCATGATTTTTGAAGTTAGGGCCTGAAATGTCAGAAAACAGCGTTTCAGCGCAGAACAAACTTGTTTCAAGCAATGCAAGCTGAATCTCGGTCCCACTTTAAAATTGCAGTCTTTGCATGAATAAAACCTATTTTGCAACACAGAGAAACATATCTGAAGGTGTTAGAAGTGTTTTGCATTATTTTTGAAGTTAGACCCTGAAATGAAGTTAGACCCTGAAATGTCAGAAAACAGCGTTTCAGTGCAGAATAAACTTGTTTCAAGCAATGCAAGCTGAATCTCGGTCCCACTTTAAATTTGCAGTCTGTGCATGAATAAAACCTATTTTGCAACACAGAGAAACATAGAAACACAGCGCTGAAGGTGTTAGAAGTGTTTTGCATGATTTTTGAAGTTAGACCCTGAAATGTCAGAAAACAGCGTTTCAGTGCAGAATAAACTTGTTTCAAGCAATGCAAGCTGAATCTCAGTCCCACTTTAAATTTGCAGTCTGTGCATGAATAAAACCTATTTTGCAACACAGAGAAACATATCTGAAGGTGTTAGAAGTGTTTTGCATGATTTTTGAAGTTAGGGCCTGAAATGTCAGAAAACAGTGTTTCAGCGCAGAACAAACTGGGTTCCAGCAATGCAAGCTGAATCTCTGTCCCACTTTAAAATTGCAGTCTGTGCATGAATAAAACCTATTTTGCAACACAGAGAAACATATCTGAAGGTGTTAGAAGTGTTTTGCATGATTTTTGAAGTTAAAGCCTGAAATGTCAGAAAACAGCGTTTCAGCGCAGAACAAACTTGTTTCAAGCAATGCAAGCTGAATCTCGGTCCCACTTTAAATTTGCAGTCTGTGCATGAATAAAACCTATTTTGCAACACAGAGAAACATATCTGAAGGTGTTAGAAGTGTGTTGCATGATTTTTGAAGTTAGACCCTGAAATGTCAGAAAACAGCGTTTCAGTGCAGAATAAACTTGTTTCAAGCAATGCAAGCTGAATCTCGGTCCCACTTTAAATTTGCAGTCTGTGCATGAATAAAACCTATTTTGCAACACAGCGAAACATATCTGAAGGTGTTAGAAGTGTTTTGCATGATTTTTGAAGTTAGACCCTGAAATGTCAGAAAACGTACTCGGTTACTTTCGTAACCTCGGTTCCCTGAGATACGGGAACGAGTACTGCGTCGAAGACGCTTATGGGGAAAAGCTCCTTTTTCTCCTGAGACTGAAGCATTTCAATAACGCAGTGTAACTGCACGGCCATTGGTTCGTGCAGTGATAAAAAGACGAACCAATGGCTCGGCAGCGGAGCTGCACGAGCCTATGGCGATGATTCGCGCCCGATCGCGCCAAAAGGGGCGGAGTATCTGGCTATATAAGCGTGCATTTAGCCATAGGATCTCAGGTACTTCGACTGAAGCGACGACTGAGTCGTGCAGCTACATAGCACGGCCAGCAACGCAGTACTCGTTCCCGTATCTCAGGGAACCGAGGTTACGAAAGTAACCGAGTACGTTCCCTTTCGATACTTTCACTCGTACTGCGTCGAAGACGCTTATGGGGAACCAGTACAATCCCGCCGTTGCTATGGTAGAGGAACGACTGACACGGCCCTAGCACTGAAGGGCTAGTATGGGCCAATCTGTTTAATCAAGATAACGTGATAAACATCCGTTCCAGGGATTTAAGTGCAGTTTGGAGCTCCAACTGAGGCCAAAGCGTACCACATAACATTTATTACTGGTAACAGTTATCCCATTATGCAGAAAGCACCCGAGTCTGTAAGACCGGGACGTCCAGATTATAAAATCTAGCAAATGTGGACGGCGAGGCCCAGCCGGCCGCCGCACAAATTTCTGCTATGGAAACGCCACTAGACCAGGCCCAGGACGAGGCGATGCCTCTAGTCGAATGGGCTCTTACCCCCATGGGACATTGTAGGCCCAAAGAAGAGTAAGCCAGCATGATGGCTTCCACTATCCATTTGGATAACCTGTTTCGTGACCGAAGACCCCTTGGCGCGGCCACCGAAACACACAAACAGCTGTTCTGACTGCCTAAAGGAAGCAGAACGCTCTACATAACACCTCAATGCCCTAACGGGGCAGAGGGGATTAAAATCCTGGTCTTGCTCCGAAGGAGGAAGAGCCAAGAGGGAAATAATTTGGTCTCTGAATGGCGTCGAGAGACTTTTAGGTACATAACCACGTCTTGGCTTCAGGATGACTTTAGAGTCATTTAGCCCGAATTCCAAGCATATGGGGCTCACAAAGAGCGCCTGTAGTTCACCCATACGTTTGACTGATGCCAATGCTAAAAGCAGGGCAGTTTTCAGCGTTAGAGGGCGAAGGTCAGTGGACTGAAGCGGCTCAAAGGGAGGGCTTCTCAGAGCCCTCAGCACCGTGGGTAGGTCCCAAGAAGGGACTGTGATGGGGCGAAGGGGGGTTAAGCCTTCTTGACCCCTTCAAGAAACGAACGACCAGATCGTTCTTTCCCACAGATTGACCATTTATAAGGTAATGGAATGCCGCTATGGCTGTCACATAGACCTTGAGCGTGGAGGGAGATCTTCCCTTGTCCAATAGCTCCTGAAGGAAGGACAATATCACTGATATGTCGCATAAATTCGGATCTGCACCGCGGGTGGAACACCGGGCGGAAAAGACAGACCACTTAAGATCATAGAGCCGCCTTGTAGAGGGTGCTCTGGCTTGAGAGATAGTGCTCAAAACGGCCTCAGGGAGACTTGTAGGCTCCCGTCGAGAGACCATACGTGCAGCGCCCACAATTCCGGTGGGGGGTGCCATAGCGTTCTGTTTGCCTGCGTTAAGAGATCTCGTCTCAGTGGAATGGGCCACGGCGCTGTTGAAAGCAGCCGAGGAAGATCTGGAAACCAATGCTGGTTCTGCCAGAATGGGGCCACTAACAGGACTTTGAGCTTCTGCTCCCTGACTCGCCTTATGACCCTTGGTACCAGGGCAGTCGGGGGAAACGCATACAAAAGGAGATTGGGCCACTCGCGGGCCAATACATCCTGTTCCTTTGAAAAATAGATTGGGCAGTGATAATTGTCTTCTGAGGCGAAAGATCTACTTGCGCCTTGCCGAAGACCGCCCATATTTCCTGAACCATTTGGGGGTGAAGCATCCACTCGTCTGAGGAGACGTTGCTCCGAGACAGCATGTCTGCTCCCTGGTTCAGCCTGCCTGGCACATGTGTTGCTCTCAACGAGCGGAAGTGCAGTTGAGCCCACTTTAGGAGACGTTTCACTAACGTGATAGATGTCTCGACGAAAGACCTCCCTGGTGATTTATGTAAGACACCACTGTCATACTGTCCGAGCGGACTAAGACGTGGTGTCCCTTTAAGACCGGCAGAAGGGTGTGGAGGCCTAAACACACTGCTAGCGTTCCTAGGCAGTTGATGTGAAGGCGACTCTCTGCTTTCGACCATTGGTCGAATGCAGGCTGGCTGTCGCACAGTGACCCCCAACCTGAGTTGGAGGCATCTGTCGAGACCACTTTCCTTCTGAATACCATGTCCAGGGGAACGCCCTGTTCCATCCATTGAGAGTTCTTCCAAGGAATCAGAGCTGTGACACAGGCCTGATCTACCTTGATACGTAGGCGTCCTAGACGCCAGGCTTGAGGAGGAACCTTTGGTTTCAGCCAGAACTGCAGAGGGCGCATTTGAAGCAGGCCCAACTGAAGTACTGGGGATGCCGAGGCCATCAGGCCGAGCATCTTCTGAAAAGCCTTGAGAGGGCGAAGGGCTCCGACTTTGAAGGAGGCCGCGAGCCTGCAAATAGCCTGGGCTCGTTGCGGCGCAACTCCATTCGGGTTGAGTCGAAAACTGCTCCCAGGAATGAAATACGTTGGCTGGGAGACAGCACGCTCTTGGCAAAATTGACCCTGAGTCCTAGGCACACTAAGTGGCTGAGGATTATGGATCTGTGGTGTATTAGCTCGTCCTCCGACTGGGCCAGGATGAGCCAGTCGTCGAGGTAATTCGAGACGCGGATTCCCATCTGTCTCAGGGGGAAAAGCGCTGCGTCCATGCACTTCGTAAACGTGCGGGGAGCTAAGGACAGTCCGAACTGAAGGACTGTATATTGATAAGCCAATACCTCGAAGGCGAATCTCAAGAATTGCCTGTGACGGGGGGCAATCTGGATATGGAAGTATGCATCTTTCAGATCCAGTGAGCAAAAGCAGTCCTCTGTGCATATCTGCGAGAGGATCTGCTTTAGCGTAATCATTCTGAACGGCCGTCTCATGAGGGCGCGATTCAGACGTCTGAGGTCGAGGATGGGTCTTAGACTGCCATCCTTCTTTGGAACGAGGAAGAAACGGCTGTAGAAGCCTGACTCGCTCTGTGTTGGGGGAACCGTTTCTACGGCACCTTTGCCAACAAATTCCTCACCTCCGTACGCAAAACTTCTACGTCTTTGCTGTGAACTGAGGTGGAGACCCCGCTGAAGCGTGGTGGTCTTCAAGCGAACTGACGTGTGTAACCTCGTTCTATTATGCCCAGAACCCACTTGACACTCCGGGGATGGCTTGCCAGGCCTCGGCCCGCGTGGCAAGGGGTTGCATTGGTTCGAGCAACTGACCGTTATGACAATGGCAGGTTGTGAGGACGCTGTCAGAAAGGGCCCAGGGGTCACAACATTTTCCACTGAGAAAACGAGCCGCCAGCGAGACATAACACTCATCGTCTCAACAAGCGCAGCCTCAGCGTGGGCATGGCCCAGACGCATCCAATTTGAAGCTGTCAGAATGATCAGTGACAGCATTCTCATTTAATCCACCTAAAAGATCAAACCGCTCAAAAGAGGAGTAATGATGATCTTTGTATTAACATATAGGTAGTTTAAAACGCTGCGCACATCCTCTCAGTTCTGCTCGTAGCAGACGAGGGGAGGGGCGGGGCCGTCTTCATTGAGAAACGAGCCGCCAGCGAGACATAACACTCATCGTCTCAACGAGCGCAGCCTCAGCATGGGCGTGGCCAGGACGCATCCAAATTGAAGCTGTCAGTAATGATCACAGTGACAGCATTCTCCTTTAATCCACCTAAAAAGATCAAACCGCTCAAAAAGAGGAGTACTGATGATCTTTGTATAAACATAGGCAGTTTAAAACGCTGCGCACATCCTCTCAGTTCTGCTCGTAGCAGACGAGGGGAGGGGCGGGGCCGTCTTCATTGAGAAATCGAGCTGTGAGCAAAGCAGATCCAGACGTAAACACTCGCAGAGAGAGCTGTCTGTCTCAGAGCATGCAGCCTCAGCGTGGGCGTGGCCCAGGCGAGAGGCGCACTGAAATATGAAGCTGTCAGCAATATAGAATCATAGGTGACAGCGTTCTGCTCCGATTTGCTCAGAAGGATAGAGCCGCTCGATAAGGCGAGAGGCGCAGATCCTCACATAACACTGATCAAAAACTGCACAGAGTGACGAACGCGGGGCTTTGCCGGCGTTACGTCACTTAAGTCTGATCGCGCATTCACCGTTTCTTTCTCCGAGGTAACTGAGAGAAGAGAAACGTGAGAAGGGGGAGGCGGGGCGACTCCCGCGAGCGAACATGTCCATACTATTAATAATGAAAGCAGCTCGCCTCTGTGAGCGCGGCATAAGCGACGCATACACGAAAGCAAAGCCGTCAGTAATAGATGTAACAGTGCTTCGCTCTGATCTGCCTGGGAGGATTAAAGCCGCTCGTGTAACGAGTGCATCTGATCCTCGCGAGTAACACACGCTGGCAAATCAATAAAGCTCGCACAATATGTGTCGGCATGAGAATGCTCGTGCTTGATTGCTCAGCTCACAACTCGCTGCTGCTTCCTCCGAGATTACTGGGAGGAGAGAGACATGAGAGCTGGAGCGCCTTCTGCGAGCGGACCGGGCTTTCGTAGTGAACGCAGTCCGTCTCCCTAGCAACACACACACACAAACAAATGCGAGCTTGTCAGATCAAAGGCAACGGGAAGAGCGAGCACGCGGGCTCACTGCCGGCGTACGATCGTTCAAACCCTGTTGTTTAGTTCCCTGACTCCACTGTCTCTTTCTCCGAGCCTTGCTGAGAGATAAGAAACGGGAGAACGGGGTTAGCGAGCGAAAGAGCGAGACTCAAACTGTCAGCGACAGCATTCCGTCTCAGTGAGCGGCACTCACTGCCCTTCTACATCGTGCAGAGCCCTGCACGAGCCACTCGCATCGCGACATTTGCAACAACGTCGCTAGAAAATTTGCTCTTTTAGAACTTACTTCTTAGAAATAAGCCCTTTTATACTCACCGGATGGCGGCAGGGGATCAGCTGGGACCGCTGCTGCTGCAACGCTGAAGGCGGCGGAGAAGCGGCTAATCAGACGAGCAGAGAGGGTCTCTCGTTCAGCTTGATCCGCTGCGAAGGCGTGTCAACGGCGAGTAGCATCAAGTCTCGTAGATCAGCAAAGAAGTCGTCGCTGAAGGAGAAGGATCTGAGATCCTATGGCTAAATGCACGCTTATATAGCCAGATACTCCGCCCCTTTTGGCGCGATCGGGCGCGAATCATCGCCATAGGCTCGTGCAGCTCCGCTGCCGAGCCATTGGTTCGTCTTTTTATCACTGCACGAACCAATGGCCGTGCAGTTACACTGCGTTATTGAAATGCTTCAGTCTCAGGAGAAAAAGGAGCTTTTCCCCATAAGCGTCTTCGACGCAGTACGAGTGAAAGTATCGAAAGGGAACAGCGTTTCAGTGCAGAATAAACTTGTTTCAAGCAATGCAAGCTGAATCTCGGTCCCACTTTAAATTTGCAGTCTGTGCATGAATAAAACCTATTTTGCAACACAGAGAAACATATCTGAAGGTGTTAGAAGTGTTTTGCATGATTTTTGAAGTTAGGGCCTGAAATGTCAGAAAACAGCGTTTCAGCGCAGAACAAACTTGTTTCAAGCAATGCAAGCTGAATCTCGGTCCCACTTTAAAATTGCAGTCTTTGCATGAATAAAACCTATTTTGCAACACAGAGAAACATATCTGAAGGTGTTAGAAGTGTTTTGCATGATTTTTGAAGTTAGACCCTGAAATGAAGTTAGACCCTGAAATGTCAGAAAACAGCGTTTCAGTGCAGAATAAACTTGTTTCAAGCAATGCAAGCTGAATCTCGGTCCCACTTTAAATTTGCAGTCTGTGCATGAATAAAACCTATTTTGCAACACAGAGAAACATAGAAACACAGCGCTGAAGGTGTTAGAAGTGTTTTGCATGATTTTTGAAGTTAGACCCTGAAATGTCAGAAAACAGCGTTTCAGTGCAGAATAAATTTGTTTCAAGCAATGCAAGCTGAATCTCGGTCCCACTTTAAAATTGCAGTCTTTGCATGAATAAAACCTATTTTGCAACACAGAGAAACATATCTGAAGGTGTTAGAAGTGTTTTGCATGATTTTTGAAGTTAGACCCTGAAATGTCAGAAAACAGCGTTTCAGTGCAGAATAAACTTGTTTCAAGCAATGCAAGCTGAATCTCGGTCCCACTTTAAAATTGCAGTCTTTGCATGAATAAAACCTATTTTGCAACACAGAGAAACATATCTGAAGGTGTTAGAAGTGTTTTGCATGATTTTTGAAGTTAGACCCTGAAATGTCAGAAAACAGCGTTTCAGCGCAGAACAAAGTTGGTTCAGGCAATGCAAGCTGAATCTCGGTCCCACTTTAAATTTGCAGTCTGTGCATAAAAAAAACCTATTTTGCAACACAGAGAAACATATCTGAAGGTGTTAGAAGTGTTTTGCATGATTTTTGAAGTTAGGGCCTGAAATGTCAGAAAACAGCGTTTCAGCGCAGAACAAACTTGGTTCCAGCAATGCAAGCTGAATCTCTGTCCCACTTTAAAATTGCAGTCTGTGCATGAATAAAACCTATTTTGCAACACAGAGAAACATATCTGAAGGTGTTAGAAGTGTTTTGCATGATTTTTGAAGTTAGAGCCTGAAATGTCAGAAAACGTCTAGGTTACGAAGGTAACCCTCGTTCCCCGAAGGAGGGAACGGAGACGTTACATTGGGATCTCGCTTGAGAGACCGATCACCTCTGAGCCTTATTAAAAAGGCCAATTGAAAATTGGCGAGTGGACGTGCGCGCCGGCCACGCCCCGTACATACGGGTATATAAGATGGCTGCGCGCACCACTCAGTCAGGCTTTTGCTGAAGAGCCGGGAGAGCCCAGCGTCAGCCCGACGCCAGGGGCGTGGCAGGGGAATGTAACGTCTCCGTTCCCTCCTTCGGGGAACGAGGGTTACCTTCGTAACCTAGACGTTACCCCTTCAGTCGAATCACTTCGACGTTACATTGGGAACTAGACCCATGGAAAAGGCCACGACCCTGACGCCGCGTTACGCACAACGCCACGTGCCGGCAGGTCTTCCCAGACGTGTCCGCAGGCGGTCATTGAACGTAACCTTCCCAACGCCCCGAGGCCCCTTTTTTTATAAGGGGGGCCTGCAGGGATGCCAGTTGTACTGAAGCATGGGTTGGGGGGGGCGGAGCACATGGAATTTGTGCATGTGGAATGAGAATAATTCAATATATCCATAAGGCTTCTTAGGGATACACGAGGGAAACAGCGGTCTCCTCCGCTGGAAAATATTGGAAAGTATAGCCACAACCTGCGGGGCGAAGGAGACCCAGGCAGGATCACAGCCAAGGACTACTCCGCATCTAGCCCTGACTGCGGGGCATGGAGGACCCAGGTTCGCCGGAGGGAACATACTGGGAGATAGCGCACGGATCCACGTGGGAATGGCGCAGCAAGCCGACACCAGCCGTCCCCCCGCTCGCCTGAAGTCTTATGTTAAGACATGGGAGGAACGGCCTCTGCGCGGAGGTTGAAGAACCTAGCGAAGGTATGGGTGTCGCCCAGCCCGCAGCTCTACAGATATCTGCTAGTGAGGCGCCATGAGCCAACGCATAGGATGAAGCAGCACTCTTAATGGAGTGGGCATGAACACCTAAGGGGCATGGCTCTCCCAGATATAGATAAGAGAGGGAGAGGCATCTACCACCCAATGAGCCACCTCAGTTTGGGGACAGCATTCCCTTTCTGCTGAACCCCAAGCAGATAAGCTGCTAGGTGCGTCTGAAGTGCCGAGCGATTTCATTTTCACATAGACACAACATCGCAAGGCTGGGTCTGCCTCCTCCAGGGCAGAGCTTGCAGGTTCACCACCTGACCGCGGAAAAGCGTGGTGGGGAACCTTGGGCACAATAGCCGGGCCGGGGTCTCAGGTAGTAACGTGAGAGTCGCCGGACCCGAACTTCTTGACACACTTTGCTGGCAAGGAAAGCTTGTAGGTCTCCAACCCTCTTAATAGGAGCCAGGGCAGTCAGGAGTGCTGTCTTAATGACAGGACTCGACTGAGGCCCACTGAGCACCTCTGGGGAACCTTTGCTCGTTCAATGGGAGCCAGGGCAGTCAGGAGCGTTTTTCTCGCTCGACTGAGGCCCGAGGCTCCAAGGGAGCGCCCCGCGGCCTGAGAAGGCGACGGGGAAGCTTCCCTACAGAGAAAGTTTGTAGGTCTCCTTACCCTCTTGATGGAGGCCAGGGCAATCAGGAGCGCTGTCTAAATGACAGGAATTCTAGCTCGACTGAGGCCAGGGGCTCAAATGGAGCGCCCCGCGGCCCCGAAGGGCGACGGGGGGGTCCCAAGAGGGTATGAGGCGCGGTCTGGCACCTCTGAGGGACCTCACGACCAGTGGGTGCTTACCTATTTTGCTTCATCTACTGCATGTGATATGCGGCTAAGCGGCGGCATATATTCCGAGAGTCGAGGGGACAGACTGCGCTCCAACTCTCCTGCAGGAAAGGAAGCACTACTGCAATCGTGTATCTCTGTGCCTCTCAGCGAGAGGAAAGCCAGCGATAGACCTCATCTCAGTGCGTGAGCCAGCCTTTGCCAAGGGAGCCCAGTACCGAGTGATAGTTTGTATCACGGCCTGTGAAAGGCCGGAGAGATCTACGGTGTCAAGCCGTGCCCTTACAGGGAGGGACTGCCGCGAGGGGATGGTTACTAAGACCTAAGTCCGGGTGGGCCGTCCTTGCAGCGCAACCTCCAGACTTACTCCTCGTCCTCCCTGGACTCGCACAGAGTCTGCGCAAGGAGGCTCACTGGGGAAGGGCGTACTTGGGCCCCGGAGGTAGCTATGTGCCAGAGTACTCTGGCAATGGGAGGAATCGGGAGGGCGAGCGGATGTGGCTGGGCCTGCCGATATAACTCCAACTAGCTGCGTCACGGGGTGGAGTCGCCATTCTGCAGGTGGGTGGACTGCCGTGGGAACCGGGCGGCTGCACGGTTGAGTTTCCCTGCTTCAAATGAATGGCAAGTAGCAAAATCTGCCACGTTGGACTCCATGGGAGCAGATGGGAGGAGCTGTAAGCCTCTGTTGTACATGGCAACCCAACCCGTGGTAAGCCACGGGCTGACTTGTCGGCAATACTGCGGAAAAACGCCAGTCCGGAGAGAGCCGAGATGCCATGCCCATCATAGGACTCGATCGTGCTGCAGCGGTCTCACATGAAACAGCTTAACGGCAAGCGGCTAGAGCTGACATGTGCCCCAGGAGCCTCTGATTTTGAGAGGACCGCTGTATAGTACCTGATTAGCTCAGGGACTACAGCACCAACTGCGCGCTCTTGGTAGCAAGGCGGGCCGTCTTGTGGACCGAGTCGGGCTCCCGACCGAGGAAAGGGATTCCCTCGGTTGGCCTGAAGGACCAGATGGCGGGGGTGCCGAGGCACCAGGTCCCTGTATTCGCACAACGGAACTCACGAGTGGGCTGGTAAGCACCAGTCGAAGAGACGGTTGAAGACGCGAGTACCTGTCTGCCGAAGAGGGGACAGGGGAGCTCCCATGGCCTAAAGAAGGCAGGAAGGAGAGGGACTAGCCAAGTGGAAGCACCTCGCGCTGAGCGCTCGACCCCCGGGGCAGACCGCCGGAGGGGTGTGCGCCGGGGAAAGATCGAAACGCGACAGCGGGTGCCCTTCAGGCAGATGGCTGCAACCCAGCCCTGGAGACGGAAACATACTTGTATGTGCGTCGTCGTGAGCATGTGTGCCGACAGCCTAAGAAGGGATCGGAACAGAGCTCCATCCAGGGCGGATGTTAACCCACCACACTAACTGGACACGTGAAGTCAGGACTCTTATCAAACCCCGACCTCGTCCCGGCCGGAGAGACAGGCAGGATCGCGTCCTTCGCCAGTAGGAACGCAACCTCCGCAGGCAGAACAGAGGCACGCCTGTTTCCGAATAAAGAATGTAAGGGGTACCTGTGAGTCTGGGCGGACGCCTGGAGCCGGGCCGTACCGTCCGTATCAACCAGTGTAGTGGTATCAAGGGAACGTTGACCGGCGTGACCGTGGTGGGGCAGCCTGGGGAAAGACAGGGAAGGAGACAAAACCCAGAAGGATAAACGTCCTGGAGAAGTGTCTAACTGCACTAAGCAGTGCTTACCTACTTCCCTGGTTCCCGCGCTGGTGACATCCGGTCCCGAGTCTGGTTCCGAGGAGTGGAAGTGCTGCTCAGGAAGGAAACTCGGGGCCGGGGCCCCAGAGGTGAGAAAGCTGGGTCTTTCTGTGATTTCAAATGACCGGCTAAGTCCCGCTTCCAGCAGGAGTGCCGACAGAGTAGCTCTCTCCACCTCCGGGGGTGCTCGCATCAGGGATGCTTCGAAGCTCGCCTGCGAGGGTCTTCCGTCGCAGGACCCTGAGAGGCGAGCGGCGTCCCTCTCCCACGGGCGGCTCGACGTCGGCTGCGAGCCTGGATCGTGTGGCTCAGCAGGGGACGGAGCTGCGGGGGGACGCCCTCGGCGACGGGCAGGCGGAGGCGGGGGCCCAGGCGGCGGAATGGTAACTTCGCGGCGGGGCAGGATATGTTGGACGGCCTCCGTCTGCCTCTGGACCGTTGGAGCGCCAGAGGAGACGCCCAGCCCGAACGACGGGGAGGCGTACTGCTCTGGCATCTCGACGGGGTATGCTGATGGGCGGAGGATCGCAGGCTTTTGGGGGCCGGCGATACGTTCGACGCCGCTGAGCAAAAACCCTTCACGGTGTCGCCGAATAGGCCGCTCTGGGGAATGGGAGAGTCGAGAAAGCGAACTTTGTCGGCCTCTGCCATCCGGGCCAGAGTCAGCCATAGGTGGCGTTCCTGGACCACGCAGGTGGACATCACCTGACCAAGGGGACACGCCGCGACCTAGTGGCCCGAAGGGCGAAGTCAGTGGCGGCGCGGAGTTCTTCAAGTACCCCCTAGTCAGGACCACTCTCGTGCAGGCCTTAAGGTGCCTGCACCTGGCACTTTTGCAGTGTTGCCATGGCCTGCAGGGCGGGGCAGCGTGTCGGGGGGCGCAGAAAAGGCCCAGCCGATGAGGGCGGAAGAAATTTCACATGCCCTAAAAGGGAGACGCGGAGGGCCCCACCAGGCGGCCGCGCCCGCGGGCAAAGGTGCACCGCGATGGCGCGCCCGACCTGGGGGACCGCCACGTACCCCTTGGCTGCCCCGCCATGGAGAGTGGCGAGGGGAGAGGAGCTGGAGTGCGCTTCAAATGAATAGGGCGCCATCGATTTTGCCAGACGGTGACACATCTCTGCCGCCGGTGCCCCCCCCCAGGAACCAGTCGTCCAGCCTAGAAGGATCGGCCGGAAGCCCCTGAGGAACCCTCAAACCGATCCTCCCCGGCTGCCCGGAGAAGCATAGCCGACAGTTCGACATCAACGGGTGGGCGCCGTGCCGCGGGAAGAGATGTGTCACCGTCTGACTCTCCCTCTGATGCTGTGACAGACATCTCATCCTCTGCAGGAGCACCGAAGGAGACGCTCAGCCCGCCAGGCGGGGAAGCGTCTGCTGCGGAAACTCAACGGGACCGCGCTGAGATAGAGAGGTCCGCAGGGCTTTTTGAGCCGGCGGAACGCTGTCTATCGTAATTTGAATGTCCCCCCCCGCGCCCCACCGCGGTGGCCGAAGAGCATAGGCGGCTCAACGGCTGACCACGGGAGGGAGGCGGGGGGAGCCAGCTCGCGAACGAGCGGCAGGACTTCAGCGTGGTCATGGTCATGCTTTCACCGCATGAACCATTCATGAGCACCACCCCAGCGTGCTCAAAGCCTAAACACGTGAGGCAGCGCTCATGTCCGTTCGCTGAGGAGAGGAAACTACCACATCCAGAAACGCACGGCCGAAAAGACATCCTGAAAAGAACGTCTAAAACGGCCGCTAGAAATTGCTCTTTTGTGATCCGCGGGGCAATGCACTCGCCGGGGCTGCTCGCTGGAATGCAAAAAGGCTTTATATGGCCGTGAAAACGGCCGCCCGCGGGACCGCGCTGACGGCCGCCAAACAATGCTCTTTCTGTGAAACACTCTTTTAGTTATGGCAGCGCAGCAGCAGGAGGGAGCATGAACTCTGAAGAACTCTTCTCGGCTGTTTAGAGGCTCGACACATCGGCTCTGAAAGCAAAAGTCTGACTGAGTGGTGCGCGCAGCCATCTTATATACCCGTATGTACGGGGCGTGGCCGGCGCGCACGTCCACTCGCCAATTTTCAATTGGCCTTTTTAATAAGGCTCAGAGGTGATCGGTCTCTCAAGCGAGATCCCAATGTAACGTCGAAGTGATTCGACTGAAGGGGTAACAGCGTTTCAGTGCAGAATAAACTTGTTTCAAGCAATGCAAGCTGAATCTCGGTCCCACTTTAAAATTGTAGTCTTTGCATGAATAAAACCTATTTTGCAACACAGAGAAACATATCTGAAGGTGTTAGAAGTGTTTTGCATGATTTTTGAAGTTAGGGCCTGAAATGTCAGAAAACAGCGTTTCAGCGCAGAACAAACTTGGTTCCAGCAATGCAAGCTGAATCTCTGTCCCACTTTAAAATTGCAGTCTGTGCATGAATAAAACCTATTTTGCAACACAGAGAAACATATCTGAAGGTGTTAGAAGTGTTTTGCATGATTTTTGAAGTTAGACCCTGAAATGTCAGAAAACAGCGTTTCAGCGCAGAACAAAGTTGGTTCAGGCAATGCAAGCTGAATCTCGGTCCCACTTTAAATTTGCAGTCTGTGCATGAATAAAACCTATTTTGCAACACAGAGAAACATATCTGAAGGTGTTAGAAGTGTTTTGCATGATTTTTGAAGTTAGACCCTGAAATGTCAGAAAACAGCGTTTCAGTGCAGAATAAACTTGTTTAAAGCAATGCAAGCTGAATGTCGGTCCCACTTTAAAATTGCAGTCTTTGCATGAATAAAACCTATTTTGCAACACAGAGAAACATATCTGAAGGTGTTAGAAGTGTTTTGCATGATTTTTGAAGTTAGACCCTGAAATGTCAGAAAACAGCGTTTCAGTGCAGAATAAACTTGTTTCAAGCAATGCAAGCTGAATCTCGGTCCCACTTTAAATTTGCAGTCTGTGCATGAATAAAACCTATTTTGCAACACAGAGAAACATATCTGAAGGTGTTAGAAGTGTTTTGCATGATTTTTGAAGTTAGACCCTGAAATGTCAGAAAACAGCGTTTCAGTGCAGAATAAACTTGTTTCAAGCAATGCAAGCTGAATCTCTGTCCCACTTTAAAATTGCAGTCTTTGCATGAATAAAACCTATTTTGCAACACAGAGAAACATATCTGAAGGTGTTAGAAGTGTTTTGCATGATTTTTGAAGTTAGACCCTGAAATGTCAGAAAACAGCGTTTCAGCGCAGAACAGAGTTGGTTCAGGCAATGCAAGCTGAATCTCGGTCCCACTTTAAATTTGCAGTATGTGCATGAATAAAACCTATTTTGCAACACAGAGAAACATATCTGAAGGTGTTAGAAGTGTTTTGCATAATTTTTGAAGTTAGGGCCTGAAATGTCAGAAAACAGCGTTTCAGCGCAGAACAAACTTGGTTCCAGCAATGCAAGCTGAATCTCTGTCCCACTTTAAAATTGCAGTCTGTGCATGAATAAAACCTATTTTGCAACACAGAGAAACATATCTGAAGGTGTTAGAAGTGTTTTGCATGATTTTTGAAGTTAGACCCTGAAATGTCAGAAAACAGCGTTTCAGTGCAGAATAAACTTGTTTAAAGCAATGCAAGCTGAATCTCGGTCCCACTTTAAAATTGCAGTCTTTGCATGAATAAAACCTATTTTGCAACACAGAGAAACATATCTGAAGTTCACGAGTTCGTGCTTACATATAATTAGCCGGAGAATAGAAATGCATGTTTGGCGTGCTGTCCGGTGAAGGGCTCCGAGCTCGGGGATGGCCCGAACCCAGAGTACCCCCCAATAGGAGTAGTGAGAACTCGGAGTGAGGAGATGGGGTGGTGGAGGGTTACTGATAAACCATCAAGTGAATGGAGGTGAGTCAGCTGTATTTAACCTATGGCGCTGATTGACTTGAGTGGGCTCCTCTTGTGCTGTTTACGCTAAGTATCTGACGCGCTTCTCCCGAACTTTGTTAATGAAACATCATTTCACGAGTTCGCGCTTACATATAATTAGCCGGAGAATAGAAATGCATGTTTGGCGTGCTGTCCGGTGAAGGGCTCCGAGCTCGGGGATGGCCCGAACCCAGAGTACCCCCCAAAAAGCAAATAGATAGAAGGACAGCCGCCGGATTAAAGACACCCCCCAAAATAGGCACTAATGTGACGGGGGCTGATGATCGGGAAGTTGGCAGGTAGGCATGCCAGAGTGCTCTGGTTTGAGGCTACAGTCAGGTAGGCCCTGCCGGCTGTTGATGTTGAAGTACGTCATTTGGGGTCGGAAGGACTACTGAGATGATAGGCGGGAGATTATGGCACGCGGCGTTGGATAGATGAGTCTCGCTTGTGGGCGGCGAGTATGTAGGCCCGACCGGGAGGGCTCTCACCGGCGGGGAGGCAGAATGAAAAGCCCGCCTGGGAGGGCTCTCTTGGCAACGATGGGAGATCAAGACTCCTAGCGTTGCACCAGGCGGGGGGAAGGGAGAGTTTAGCCCCTGGGTGGGGGGGATGAGAGAAAAACCTGCCTGGGAGGGCTCTCATGGCAATGATAGGAGATCAAGACTCCTAGCATTGCACCAGGCAGGGTGAAGGCGTAGCGTTTGGCCCGCCTGCTGGGTGGGAAGGGGAAAATGAACGAACCTGCCTGGGAGGGCTCTCATGGCAATGATAGGAGATCGACTCCTAGCATTGCACCAGGCAGGGGGAAGGTGTAATGTTTGGCCCGCCCGCTGGGTGGGAAGGGAAAAATGAACGAACCTGCCTGGGAGGGCTCTCATGGCAATGATAGGAGATCAAGACTCCTAGCATTGCACCAGGCAGGGTGAAGGCGTAGCGTTTGGCCCGCCCGCTGGGTGGGAAGGGAAAAATGAACGAACCTGCCTGGGAGGGCTCTCATGGCAATGATAGGAGATCAAGACTCCTAGCATTGCACCAGGCGGGGGGAGGAGGCGTAGAGTTTGGCCCACCAGGCGGGAATGGAAAACTTGCCTGGAAGGGCTCTCGTGGCAATGATGGGAGATCACGGCGCTTAGCATTGCATCGGACAGAGGAAGGCATAGCGCTTGGCCCGCTGGGCGGGAGGCGGAAAGACAAGCCCGCCTTGGAGGGCTCTCATGGCAGCTATGGAGATTAAGACTCCTAGCGTTGCACCAGGCGGGGGGAGGAGGCATAGAGTCTGGCCGGCCGGGCGGGAAGGGAAAGTGAAAGAACCTGCCTGGGAGGGCTCTCATGGCAATAATGGGAGATCAAGACTCCTAGTGTTGCACCAGGCAGGGGAAGGTGTAGGGTTAGGCCCGCCGGGCCGGGAGGGAGAAAAGACCCGCCTGGGAGGGCTCTCATGGCAACGATGGGAGATCAAGACTCCTAGCATTGCACCAGGCGGGGGGGGGGGGGGGGGGGGGGGGGGGGGGGTAGGGAGACCTGGAGTGGGAAGGTTACTTTGGATGGCTTATGGGCCGATGAGGGTTTTGTGGGCTTCTTTGATATGTCACTGGCTAGTTCTGATTTAGCTCTGAAAGGCTTCTGATGTCCATCTTCCTAGGGTTTGGATCTGCTGTTTGGAGAGGCCTTTCTGGGCTGCTGATGTTGCTGCCCCGATGCGAAAAGAGTGGATTGAGAAATTTCCTGCTAGGATGCCTGATGATTGCAGGACGGACTTGAGATGTTTTTTGGAACCAGAAGCTATTAGCAGGTCTTTTGGCTTCGTCTAAGAACAAGGGCTCGCGGGGGGATTTAGCCTGGGTATTTCTGAGGCAGAGAAACTGAAGGATGGACTGGTAGGGTTGGATTGGAGAAGAGAGGTTGAAGATGTAGATGAGGTGGCCTTTTTTTGGCTTGGTCTGTCTTGCTTTGTTTAATTAGGAAGGAAATTGTACCGTTATCGTGTACTGTTAAATCTGAAATGGTGGGGTTGGTATTTGGATCAAATTTAGAAGAGATGGTGAGTTCCAAGCATCTGAGGAACCCGAAGAAGGCTAAAATGAACATGGCATCGACTGTCCGGGCAGTACTGAGAGGCTGGTAACTGGTGCGGAGTGTGTGTGAGAGGATGTCTAGCATTATGGGAAGTCTAGGGTAGGGCCGGGTGGGCCTGGATCGTTGAAACCCCTGATCAGTAGAGAGGTTTGTGAGTTATTTATTTCGGGAGAGGGTGCCCCGAACATCAGCTTGTGGAAAAATTGAATGCGCTCAGGTAGCCCTTGATGGGCCCGGCTTGGAGTCCCTTGATCCTGTCGAGAAAAGAGATGAATGAGGTGATTGAGAGTAGGGAAAAAATCCGGGAAGGGTGTGTTGTATGAGAGGTAGAAAGCTTTGAAGCATTTCCACGCAGTTATGTGTGACTGGAGGGTTCATGGAGAGAATGCTTGGAGGATGGTGTTGAGGGACGCGTCGAGGAGGGGTTTCAGTGGGTGGTTTAGGGGAATCTTAATCCTGAATAATGAGGAACTGGAGTTGGGGATTGTTCCGCCTCTGGAGCCAGCATCCTGAATTTCTGCCAGTATCTGTGCTCGGATGCTGTGGGCCACTTGGGGAGGCTCTGAAGCTGTGGCATTTGATGGCATGGGCATTGGTGTTGCAGTGAAGAGCGAGTACTGTGGTTGGAGGAGTGAGCTGTAGGAGGCTGGTGGAGGGGCTGTGTGAGACAGCCAGTGCGACCAGGCGCTCGCTTGAGCTGCGAGCCCCGAGCTGACGGCAGAGGGAGGCGGGGCTGTGTGTGACAGCCAGTGCGGCCAGGTGCTCGCTTGAGCTGCAAGCCCCGAGCTGACGGCAGCGGGAGGCGGGGCTGTGTGTGACAGCCAGTGCGGCCAGGTGCTCGCTTGAGCTGGGAGATCCGAGCTGACGGCAGCGGGAGGCGGGGCTGTGTGAGGCGGCAAGTGCGGCCAAGCACTCGCTTGAGCTGCGAGATCCGAGCTGACATGAGCTGGAGGCGGGGCTGTGTGTGACAGCCAGTGCGGCCAAGTGCTCGCTTGAGCTGCGAGATCCGAGCTGACGGCAGCGGGAGGCGGGGCTGTGTGAGGCGGCAAGTGCGGCCAAGCACTCGCTTGAGCTGCGAGATCCGAGCTGACATGAGCTGGAGGCGGGGCTGTGTGTGACAGCCAGTGTGGCCAGGTGCTCGCTTGAGCTGCGAGATCCGAGCTGACGGCAGCGGGAGGCGGGGCTGTGTGAGGCGGCCATTGTGGCCAAGCGCTCGCTTGAGCTTCGAGCCCCGAGCTGCCGGGGGCGGGCGGCGGAGCTGAGACTGGTGGCCAAGCGCTTGCTTGGGCTGCAAACTCCACGAGAAAGAAGTTGGTGGCCAGGGCTGCGAATGGCAGACGAAGCGGCCAAATGCTGGCTTGGGCTGCGGGCCCAGGCATTGCTTGAGGAGGAGCTGCGGTGGAGGGCTGGGCTGCGGCCATTGTTCTGTGTAGGGTTGTTTGATTCCGAAATTTTTGGAATCAATTTCGATTCCTGGTTCAGAATCGATTTCCTCACTGTTGTTTTCAATTCTTGCCATTTAAATTGGAGGAAGCTAATTTTGCAATGACTGCAGGATATTGAAGTCAAAGAAAGTAGCTTTCTCATAATATGAAGCTTCATTGTAAAAATATGAAAATGTACAATATTTTTGTAGCTCTGACAGATTTTAAATTGTAATTTGTCTGCATTGCCCATGGAATTAGTCATAACCCAGGGCTCAGCAGTGGACATGCATTTATTGCAATACTAAAACAAGTCATGAAGTGTCTAATGTCCACAGTTCAGCTGAATGATATTTACTTTAACAGTATGCGTCGCACAAAATTAGCAAACGATACAGTGAAACAAAATAAACAACTTTAACAACAACACTAATGTTAGAGCTTGTGGATTAGCTGTCAATCAGGTGCGCTCTAGAGACCACTGATTGGTGCTCTCTGCATTTTCTTTCAGAATTATCATTGGCTGATAAAGGTTAAAGATAGCATTTATATATAGGGTGTAAATAAGATGACGTCATTCACGTCTATTCCGTCGTGCAGCGCTCAAATTTGTGGACAATTATCAGTGAGCAAGAGCCGAATTAATGGGTGTTTCAGACGAGCTCTGTAATGATCGTTTCATTCAGTTTATTTTCATGAATCGCCGAAAACGTTCGGCAACATTTGATGACTAGCAGCTGAGATATGCAGCCTTCGTGGGATGCAGTCTTTCGTTTGACAGGCATCTATATACATAGATATAAGTTGTTGAACGGAACACGGCTCTGAATAAGGAGTCAATTCCCCTTGATGGGATCGATTCCAAACTTTGGAATCGACTCTCAATTCCTAATGCTTCGGAATCGATTCTTTGGAATCGATTCTCAGCCCTGTGAGAGGCCTCGCACGGGAGAAAGACATTGGCGTCGGCGCGGCCGGAGGTTTGTGTTTCCTTTTGGTCGACTTTGGGGTTAGAGGGGGAGAGGTTAGTTAGTTGCAGATTATTGTACAAGTTAAATAATTCTGTTTTGTTTAACTTGCGTGAAGGCTGGACATCGGATTTTGCCAGCGCTAGTTTCATACTCGCCATAGTCCGTTTCTCTATGGGCGGAATTGATTGCCTGACCGAGCGGATGATGCTGGGGAATCGGCTGGTGTTCTCGCCGATGGAGGCGAGGGCAGGCCGAGGCGTTGTGAGGCGGTCCGGGCCGAGCAGCGGCCGCGAGATGAGGCCTGGGGCTCAATTGAAGCGAAATGCGGGGAAGACACGGTCCTGGAGCCGGCCGGAGGAGAGTCGGAATCGTCTTCTTTTGTGGCAGTTTGTCTTTGCGACGTAGTAGCGGACAGGCGAACCAGTTACTGATAAACCATCAAGTGAATGGAGGTGAGTCAGCTGTATTTAACCTATGGCGCTGATTGACTTGAGTGGGCTCCTCTTGTGCTGTTTACGCTAAGTATCTGACGCGCTTCTCCCGAACTTTGTTAATGAAACATCATGTGTTAGAAGTGTTTTGCATGATTTTTGAAGTTAGACCCTGAAATGTCAGAAAACAGCGTTTCAGCGCAGAACAAAGTTGGTTCAGGCAATGCAAGCTGAATCTCGGTCCCACTTTAAATTTGCAGTCTGTGCATGAATAAAACATATTTTGCAACACAGAGAAACATATCTGAAGGTGTTAGAAGTGTTTTGCATGATATTTGAAGTTAGACCCTGAAATGTCAGAAAACAGCGTTTCAGTGCAGAATAAACTTGTTTCAAGCAATGCAAGCTGAATCTCGGTCCCACTTTAAAATTGCAGTCTTTGCATGAATAAAACCTATTTTGCAACACAGAGAAACATATCTGAAGGTGTTAGAAGTGTTTTGCATGATTTTTGAAGTTAGACACTGAAATGTCAGAAAACAGCGTTTCAGTGCAGAATAAACTTGTTTAAAGCAATGCAAGCTGAATCTCGGTCCCACTTTAAAATTGCAGTCTTTGCATGAATAAAACCTATTTTGCAACACAGAGAAACATATCTGAAGGTGTTAGAAGTGTTTTGCATGATTTTTGAAGTTAGACCCTGAAATGTCAGAAAACAGCGTTTCAGCGCAGAACAGAGTTGGTTCAGGCAATGCAAGCTGAATCTCGGTCCCACTTTAAATTTGCAGTATGTGCATGAATAAAACCTATTTTGCAACACAGAGAAACATATCTGAAGGTGTTAGAAGTGTTTTGCATGATTTTTGAAGTTAGGGCCTGAAATGTCAGAAAACAGCGTTTCAGCGCAGAACAAACTTGGTTCCAGCAATGCAAGCTGAATCTCTGTCCCACTTTAAAATTGCAGTCTGTGCATGAATAAAACCTATTTTGCAACACAGAGAAACATATCTGAAGGTGTTAGAAGTGTTTTGCATGATTTTTGAAGTTAGACCCTGAAATGTCAGAAAACAGCGTTTCAGTGCAGAATAAACTTGTTTCAAGCAATGCAAGCTGAATCTCGGTCCCACTTTAAAATTGCAGTCTTTGCATGAATAAAACCTATTTTGCAACACAGAGAAACATATCTGAAGGTGTTAGAAGTGTTTTGCATGATTTTTGAAGTTAGACCCTGAAATGTCAGAAAACAGCGTTTCAGCGCAGAACAAAGTTGGTTCAGGCAATGCAAGCTGAATCTCGGTCCCACTTTAAAATTGCAGTCTTTGCATGAATAAAACCTATTTTGCAACACAGAGAAACATATCTGAAGGTGTTAGAAGTGTTTTGCATGATTTTTGAAGTTAGACCCTGAAATGTCAGAAAACAGCGTTTCAGCGCAGAACAAAGTTGGTTCAGGCAATGCAAGCTGAATCTCGGTCCCACTTTAAATTTGCAGTCTGTGCATGAATAAAACCTATTTTGCAACACAGAGAAACATATCTGAAGGTGTTAGAAGTGTTTTGCATGATTTTTGAAGTTAGGCCCTGAAATGTCAGAAAACAGCGTTTCAGCGCAGAACAAACTTGGTTCCAGCAATGCAAGCTGAATCTCTGTCCCACTTTAAAATTGCAGTCTTTGCATGAATACAACCTATTTTGCAACACAGAGAAACATATCTGAAGGTGTTAGAAGTGTTTTGCATGATTTTTGAAGTTAGACCCTGAAATGTCAGAAAACAGCGTTTCAGCGCAGAACAAAGTTGGTTCAGGCAATGCAAGCTGAATCTCGGTCCCACTTTAAATTTGCAGTCTGTGCATGAAAAAAACCTATTTTGCAACACAGAGAAACATATCTGAAGGTGTTAGAAGTGTTTTGCATGATTTTTGAAGTTAGGGCCTGAAATGTCAGAAAACAGCGTTTCAGCGCAAAACAAACTTGGTTCCAGCAATGCAAGCTGAATCTCTGTCCCACTTTAAAATTGCAGTCTGTGCATGAATAAAACCTATTTTGCAACACAGAGAAACATATCTGAAGGTGTTAGAAGTGTTTTGCATGATTTTTGAAGTTAGACCCTGAAATGTCAGAAAACAGCGTTTCAGTGCAGAATAAACTTGTTTCAAGCAATGCAAGCTGAATCTCGGTCCCACTTTAAATTTGCAGTCTGTGCATGAATAAAACCTATTTTGCAACACAGAGAAACATATCTGAAGGTGTTAGAAGTGTTTTGCATGATTTTTGAATTTAGGGCCTGAAATGTCAGAAAACAGCGTTTCAGCGCAGAACAAACTTGGTTCCAGCAATGCAAGCTGAATCTCTGTCCCACTTTAAAATTGCAGTCTGTGCATGAATAAAACCTATTTTGCAACACAGAGAAACATATCTGAAGGTGTTAGAAGTGTTTTGCATGATTTTTGAAGTTAGACCCTGAAATGTCAGAAAACAGCGTTTCAGTGCAGAATAAACTTGTTTAAAGCAATGCAAGCTGAATCTCGGTCCCACTTTAAAATTGCAGTCTTTGCATGAATAAAACCTATTTTGCAACACAGAGAAACATATCTGAAGGTGTTAGAAGTGTTTTGCATGATTTTTGAAGTTAGACCCTGAAATGTCAGAAAACAGCGTTTCAGCGCAGAACAAAGTTGGTTCAGGCAATGCAAGCTGAATCTCGGTCCCACTTTAAATTTGCAGTCTGTGCATGAAAAAAACCTATTTTGCAACACAGAGAAACATATCTGAAGGTGTTAGAAGTGTTTTGCATGATTTTTGAAGTTAGGGCCTGAAATGTCAGAAAACAGCGTTTCAGCGCAAAACAAACTTGGTTCCAGCAATGCAAGCTGAATCTCTGTCCCACTTTAAAATTGCAGTCTGTGCATGAATAAAACCTATTTTGCAACACAGAGAAACATATCTGAAGGTGTTAGAAGTGTTTTGCATGATTTTTGAAGTTAGACCCTGAAATGTCAGAAAACAGCGTTTCAGTGCAGAATAAACTTGTTTCAAGCAATGCAAGCTGAATCTCGGTCCCACTTTAAATTTGCAGTCTGTGCATGAATAAAACATATTTTGCAGCACAGAGAAACATATCTGAAGGTGTTAGAAGTGTTTTGCATGATTTTTGAATTTAGGGCCTGAAATGTCAGAAAACAGCGTTTCAGCGCAGAACAAAGTTGGTTCAGGCAATGCAAGCTGAATCTCGGTCCCACTTTAAATTTGCAGTCTGTGCATGAATAAAACCTATTTTGCAACACAGAGAAACATATCTGAAGGTGTTAGAAGTGTTTTGCATGATTTTTGAAGTTAGGGCCTGAAATGTCAGAAAACAGCGTTTCAGCGCAGAACAAACTTGGTTCCAGCAATGCAAGCTGAATCTCTGTCCCACTTTAAAATTGCAGTCTTTGCATGAATACAACCTATTTTGCAACACAGAGAAACATATCTGAAGGTGTTAGAAGTGTTTTGCATGATTTTTGAAGTTAGACCCTGAAATGTCAGAAAACAGCGTTTCAGCGCAGAACAAAGTTGGTTCAGGCAATGCAAGCTGAATCTCGGTCCCACTTTAAATTTGCAGTCTGTGCATGAAAAAAACCTATTTTGCAACACAGAGAAACATATCTGAAGGTGTTAGAAGTGTTTTGCATGATTTTTGAAGTTAGGGCCTGAAATGTCAGAAAACAGCGTTTCAGCGCAAAACAAACTTGGTTCCAGCAATGCAAGCTGAATCTCTGTCCCACTTTAAAATTGCAGTCTGTGCATGAATAAAACCTATTTTGCAATACAGAGAAACATATCTGAAGGTGTTAGAAGTGTTTTGCATGATTTTTGAAGTTAGAGCCTGAAATGTCAGAAAACAGCGTTTCAGCGCAGAACAAACTTGGTTCCAGCAATGCAAGCTGAATCTCTGTCCCACTTTAAAATTGCAGTCTGTGCATGAATAAAACCTATTTTGCAACACAGAGAAACATATCTGAAGGTGTTAGAAGTGTTTTGCATGATTTTTGAAGTTAGACCCTGAAATGTCAGAAAACAGCGTTTCAGTGCAGAATAAACTTGTTTAAAGCAATGCAAGCTGAATCTCGGTCCCACTTTAAAATTGCAGTCTTTGCATGAATAAAACCTATTTTGCAACACAGAGAAACATATCTGAAGGTGTTAGAAGTGTTTTGCATGATTTTTGAAGTTAGACCCTGAAATGTCAGAAAACAGCGTTTCAGCGCAGAACAAAGTTGGTTCAGGCAATGCAAGCTGAATCTCGGTCCCACTTTAAATTTGCAGTCTGTGCATGAAAAAAACCTATTTTGCAACACAGAGAAACATATCTGAAGGTGTTAGAAGTGTTTTGCATGATTTTTGAAGTTAGGGCCTGAAATGTCAGAAAACAGCGTTTCAGCGCAAAACAAACTTGGTTCCAGCAATGCAAGCTGAATCTCTGTCCCACTTTAAAATTGCAGTCTGTGCATGAATAAAACCTATTTTGCAACACAGAGAAACATATCTGAAGGTGTTAGAAGTGTTTTGCATGATTTTTGAAGTTAGACCCTGAAATGTCAGAAAACAGCGTTTCAGTGCAGAATAAACTTGTTTCAAGCAATGCAAGCTGAATCTCGGTCCCACTTTAAATTTGCAGTCTGTGCATGAATAAAACCTATTTTGCAGCACAGAGAAACATATCTGAAGGTGTTAGAAGTGTTTTGCATGATTTTTGAATTTAGGGCCTGAAATGTCAGAAAACAGCGTTTCAGCGCAGAACAAACTTGGTTCCAGCAATGCAAGCTGAATCTCTGTCCCACTTTAAAATTGCAGTCTGTGCATGAATAAAACCTATTTTGCAATACAGAGAAACATATCTGAAGGTGTTAGAAGTGTTTTGCATGATTTTTGAAGTTAGAGCCTGAAATGTCAGAAAACAGCGTTTCAGCGCAGAACAAACTTGGTTCCAGCAATGCAAGCTGAATCTCTGTCCCACTTTAAATTTGCAGTCTGTGCATGAATAAAACCTATTTTGCAACACAGAGAAACATATCTGAAGGTGTTAGAAGTGTTTTGCATGATTTTTGAAGTTAGACCCTGAAATGTCAGAAAACAGCGTTTCAGCGCAGAATAAACTTGGTTCCAGCAATGCAAGCTGAATCTCGGTCCCACTTTAAATTTGCAGTCTGTGCATGAATAAAACCTATTTTGCAACACAGAGAAACATATCTGAAGGTGTTAGAAGTGTTTTGCATGATTTTTGAAGTTAGGGCCTGAAATGTCAGAAAACAGCGTTTCAGCGCAGAACAAACTTGGTTCCAGCAATGCAAGCTGAATCTCTGTCCCACTTTAAAATTGCAGTCTGTGCATGAATAAAACCTATTTTGCAACACAGAGAAACATATCTGAAGGTGTTAGAAGTGTTTTGCATGATTTTTGAAGTTAGACCCTGAAATGTCAGAAAACAGCGTTTCAGTGCAGAATAAACTTGTTTCAAGCAATGCAAGCTGAATCTCGGTCCCACTTTAAATTTGCAGTCTGTGCATGAATAAAACCTATTTTGCAACACAGAGAAACATATCTGAAGGTGTTAGAAGTGTTTTGCATGATTTTTGAAGTTAGACCCTGAAATGTCAGAAAACAGCGTTTCAGCGCAGAACAGAGTTGGTTCAGGCAGTGCAAGCTGAATCTCGGTCCCACTTTAAATTTGCAGTATGTGCATGAATAAAACCTATTTTGCAACACAGAGAAACATATCTGAAGGTGTTAGAAGTGTTTTGCATGATTTTTGAAGTTAGGGCCTGAAATGTCAGAAAACAGCGTTTCAGCGCAGAACAAACTTGGTTCCAGCAATGCAAGCTGAATCTCTGTCCCACTTTAAAATTGCAGTCTGTGCATGAATAAAACCTATTTTGCAACACAGAGAAACATATCTGAAGGTGTTAGAAGTGTTTTGCATGATTTTTGAAGTTAGACCCTGAAATGTCAGAAAACAGCGTTTCAGTGCAGAATAAACTTGTTTAAAGCAATGCAAGCTGAATCTCGGTCCCACTTTAAAATTGCAGTCTTTGCATGAATAAAACCTATTTTGCAACACAGAGAAACATATCTGAAGGTGTTAGAAGTGTTTTGCATGATTTTTGAAGTTAGACCCTGAAATGTCAGAAAACAGCGTTTCAGCGCAGAACAAAGTTGGTTCAGGCAATGCAAGCTGAATCTCGGTCCCACTTTAAATTTGCAGTCTGTGCA
The DNA here is from genome assembly GCF_049309525.1 of Garra rufa. Lineage (NCBI taxonomy): Eukaryota > Metazoa > Chordata > Actinopteri > Cypriniformes > Cyprinidae > Garra > Garra rufa. Next base: position 19,666,943 of record NC_133373.1, read on the forward strand.
TGAAAAAAACCTATTTTGCAACACAGAGAAACATATCTGAAGGTGTTAGAAGTGTTTTGCATGATTTTTGAAGTTAGGGCCTGAAATGTCAGAAAACAGCGTTTCAGCGCAGAACAAACTTGGTTCCAGCAATGCAAGCTGAATCTCTGTCCCACTTTAAAATTGCAGTCTGTACATGAATAAAACATATTTTGCAACACAGAGAAACATATCTGAAGGTGTTAGAAGTGTTTTGCATGATATTTGAAGTTAGACCCTGAAATGTCAGAAAACGTACTCGGTTACTTTCGTAACCTCGGTTCCCTGAGATACGGGAACGAGTACTGCGTCGTTAAGACGCTTATGGGAAAAAGCTCCTTTTTCTCCTGAGACTGAAGTATTTCAATAACGCAGTGAAACTGCACGACCATTGGTTTGTGCAGTGAGATGAAAACAAACCAATGGCTCGGCAGCGGAGCTGCACGAGCCTGTGGCAATGATTCGCGCCCGAACGCGCCAAAAGGGGCGGAGAATTCGGCTATATAAGCGTGCATTTTGCCACAGGATCTCAGGTTCTTCGACTGAAGCGACGACTGAGTCGTGCAGCTACTTAGCAACGGCAAGCAACGCAGTACTCGTTCCCGTATCTCAGGGAACCGAGGTTACGAAAGTAACCGAGTACGTTCCCTGTCGATACTACACTCGTACTGCGTCGTTAAGACGCTTATGGGGAACCAGTACAATCCCGCCGTTGCTAAGGTAGAGGAACGACTGTATGGCCCTAGCACAGGATGGGCTAGTAGGAGCCAATTTGCTCAATAGGATAACCTAATGAACATTCCGTTCCAAGGAAAAACGATACACTTGGAAACTCCCAGAGGCCAAGTGCATGCATAGCAATACTGGTAACAGAATTCCTCATGCAGAAAGGACCCTAGTCTGCAAGACAGGGACATCTAGATTATAAAACCTAGCAAATGTGGACGGTGAGGCCCAGCCTGCCGCCGCACATATTTCTGCAATGGATACTCCGCTGGACCGGGCCCATGACGAGGCGACGCCTCTAGTCGAATGGGCTCTTACCCCCATGGGACATGGCAGACCCAAAGAAGAGTAAGCCAGCATTATAGCTTCCACTATCCACTTGGATAGTCTATGTTTTGTGACCGATAACCCTTTGTTGCGGCCTCCAAAACACACAAAGAGCTGTTCTGACTTCCTAAAAGAAGCCGAACGCTCCAAATAACACCTCAATGCTCTCACGGGGCAGAGGGGATTAAAGCCTTGGTCTTGCTCCGAGGGGGGAAGTGCCAAGAGAGAGATAACCTGGTCTCTAAACGGTGTTGAGAGACTCTTAGGTACATAGCCGCATCTCGGCTTCAGGATGACTTTAGAGTCATTTGGCCCGAATTCTAGGCATACAGGATTTATGGATAGAGCCTGTAGGTCGCCCATACGCTTGACTGATGCCAATGCTAGTAGCAGGGCAGTTTTTAGCGTTAGAGGTCGAAGGTCAACAGACTGCAGCGGCTCAAATGGAGGGCTCTTCAGAGCTCTCAGCACTGTGGGTAGGTCCCAAGTAGGAACTGTGACGGGGCGAGGAGGGTTGAGCCTTCTCGACCCCTTCAGAAAGCGAACGATCAGATCGTTCTTTCCCACAGACTGACCGTCCATAGGGACATGAAATGCCGCTATGGCCGCCACATAAACCCTGAGCGTGGAGGGAGAGCGTCCCTTGTCCAACAGCTCCTGAAGAAATGACAAAATCAATGATATGTCACACAAACTCGGGTCTGCACCGTGGGTGGAACACCAGGCGGAAAAGACAGACCACTTGAGTCCATAGAGTCGCCTGGTAGAGGGTGCTCTGGCCTCAGAAATAGTATTTAAAACGGTCTCGGGGAGATCTAAAGGCTCCCGTCGAGAGACCAGACGTGCAGCGCCCACAGTTCCGGTTGGGGGTGCCAAAGCGTTTTGTTCGCCTGCGTTAAGAGATCTCGTCTCAACGGAACAGGCCACGGTGCTGATGACAGCAGCCGGTGGAGATCTGGGAACCAATGTTGGTTCTGCCAGAAGGGGGCCACTAGCAGGATTTTGAGTCTCTGTTCCCTGACCCGCCTGACTACGTGTGGTATCAGGGCGATCGGGGGAAAAGCATATAACAGGAGATTGGGCCAGTCGTGGGCCAATGCATCCTGCTCCTTTGAAAAATAAATTGGGCAGTGACAATTGTCTTTTGAGGCGAACAGGTCTACCTGAGCCTTGCCAAAGACTGCCCATATTTCCTGAATCGTCTGGGGATGAAGCATCCATTCGTCTGAGGAGACGTTGCTCCGAGACAGCATGTCTGCTCCTTGATTCAGCCTGCCAGGCACATGAGTTGCTCTGAGCGAGCGAAAGTTGAGCTGAGCCCATCGCAAGAGACGTTCCACTAATGTGAAAAGGCGTCTCGACGAAAGACCTCCCTGGTGATTTATGTACGACACCACCGTCATGTTGTCCGAGCGGACTAAGACGTGGTGTCCCTTTAAGACTGGCAGAAGTGTATGGAGGCCTAAACACACTGCTAGCATTTCTAGGCAGTTGATGTGAAGGCGTTTTTCGGCTTCTGACCACTGGCCGAATGCCGGCTGGCCATCGCACAGAGCTCCCCAACCTGAGTTGGACGCATCTGTCGAGACCATCTTCCTTCTGCACGCCATGTCCAGGGGAACGCCCTGTTCCATCCAAGAAAAATTCTTCCAAGGAGTCAGCGCTGTGACGCAGGTCTGATCTACCTTGATGCGCAGGCGTCCTAGACGCCAGGCCTGAGGCGGAACTTTCGGTTTCAACCAGTACTGCAGAGGGCGCATTTGGAGTAGGCCCAGCTGGAGTACTGGAGATGCTGAAGCCATAAGACCCAGCATCTTCTGAAAAGCTTTGAGAGGGCGAAGGGCTCCGATTTTGAAGGAGGCCGCGAGCTTTCGGATGGCTTGAGCTCGCTGCGGCGCAACCATTGCCTTCATTTGAATGGAGTCGAAAACTGCTCCCAGGAACGTAATACGTTGGCTGGGAGACAGAGTGCTCTTGGCAAAATTGACCCTGAGTCCTAGGCATTGCAAGTGGCTGAGGATCGCGGATCTGTGATGTATTAGCTCGTTCTCTGACTGGGCCAGGATGAGCCAGTCGTCGAGGTAGTTCAAGACGCGGATTCCCTTCTGCCTCAGGGGGGAAAGAGCCGCGTCCATGCACTTCGTAAATGTGCGAGGAGCTAGAGACAGTCCGAACGGAAGGACTGTATATTGATAGGCCGCTCCCTCGAAGGCAAATCTCAAGAATTGCCTGTGGTGGGGGGCAATCTGGATGTGAAAGTATGCATCTTTCAGATCCAGCGAGCAAACCCAGTCCTTTGTGCGTATGTGCGAAAGGATCTGTTTTAGCGTGAGCATTTTGAATGGCCGTCTCATGAGGGCGCAATTCAAACGCCTGAGGTCGAGGATGGGCCTCAGACCGCCATCCTTTTTTGGGACGAGGAAGTAGCGGCTGTAAAAGCCTGACTCGCTCTGTGCTGGGGGAACCGTTTCCACGGCACCTTTTGCCAGCAGATTCCTCACCTCTGTACGCAAAACCTCTATGTTTTTGCTGTGAACTGAGGTGGAGACCACTCCGCGAAAGCGGGGTGGTCTTCGAGCGAACTGCACTGTATAACCTCGTTCTATTATGCCCATAACCCATTTCGACACCCCGGGGATGGCTTTCCAAGCCTCGGCCCGTGTGCTGAGGGGTTGCATTGGTTTGAGCGGTTGGGTGCCGCTTAACAACTCTGGAAGAGGAAATTTGCTCTCTTTTTGAAAATGTTTGTTTTTTATTTTTTCCGCTGTAAGGGCGCTGACAGAAAGGGCCCGTGAGTTACAGCCAGTTTGTTTGGAAACATGCAGCGCTCTGAACCCGGAACAGAACGGGGTGTTTGGAGGCTGAAGAGAGACATCTTGGGGGCTGGTCCGGCTCTGGCGAGACTTGACCCCTTCCTCTTCCTGTTTTTTAAATCAGGAAGACGCTGGAGGCGCCTGGTCCAACACGACCTTGGGTCGGGGTCCCTGACGTCTAGGGAAAGGGTAGCGTCTGGCCGAGCGGGAGCGATGACGTGGCTCCACCTGGGGGGCTGGCTGAGCAGCTGGCGGGGCGGTCTTTGCAGGCTGCTGAGTCGGCGCCGGTTTGGGGCGACTAGGAGCCGTTGCAGAGCTTGTGCGCTTTGGCAGGAAGTGTCGCATAGCCTGGGACGACTTCTGAGCGGCGGTGAAGCGCTCCGCAAACCCCTCTACTGCTGGGCCGAACAGACCGGTAGGAGAGATGGGGGAGTCAAGGAAGGCGACCTTGTCAGCGTCCTTGATCTCCGTTAGGTTTAGCCACAGGTGGCGCTCCAGCACCACCAAGCTGGCCATCGATCTGCCAATCGCCTGTGCCGTCATCTTAGTAGCACGCAATGCCAGGTCGGTCGCGCTGCGTAGTTCACGGAACGCAGCGTCGTCCATGCCAGCCTCATCCATACTGCGGAGGAGTTTTGCTTGATAGACCTGGAGGACCGCCATTGAGTGCAGCGCTGATGCTGCCTGTCCAGCCGAAGAATAAGCACGCCCAGCGAGAGCTGAAGTAGTTCTGCATGGCTTGGACGGGTGAGTAGCCTTTGCCTTCCAGCCGATGGCAGTGGGCGGGCACAGATGCGCGGCCACAGTCTCATCTAGGGGGGGCAACTTGTCGTATCCTTTCTCTTCAGCGCCGTCAACCGTCGTGAGGGCGGAGGAAGAAGAGGTACGAAGGCGGGCGGAGTACGGAGCGCGCCAGGATTTAGAGATCTCACCGTGAACTTCCGGGAAGAACGGTGAAGCTCGCTGACGAGGGGCTTGGCGGCGCCCCGGCAGGAACCACTCATCCAAACGACTCCGTGCAGGCTCCTCAGGAGGAGACCAATCCAATCCCAGCTCTTCAACAGCCTTAGATAGAACGCGGAAGAGTTCGGCGTCCATACCAGCGCTGGCGGTGCTGGGTTGAGCAGATGGACAGGGGGCGGGGTCTTGCGGCGAGCCCGACAGATCCTCTCCATCAGATGCAGCCAGAGACATGCTGTCATCCATGGCTTCCTCCTCACTCACTCCAAAAGAAACCAGATCGCTCGCGGCAGCCGAGGAATTTTGGTCTGGATGCGTGAAGAGAACAGGAGATTCCTCTTCATGTGGTGAAGGTGAGGCACGCGGGGGATCAGCCGGCGTGAGCTCACCAATCACCGTGCGCCGAGTCGCTCTGCCCCGCTGCTTTTTCTTCACAGGCTCTTGTGAAGAAGAAAGCGGGAGGGCGCGAGGGGCGGGGTCGCTTTCTGAAAAGAAAGCTAGCCGCGAGCGCAAAGAGGAGAGACTCATGTCCCCGCAGTGGGAACAATCCGTCTCAGTGAGCGCGGCTTCGGCATGGGCGGAGCCCAAGCACGAGACGCACTCAGCGTGACCGTCAACAGCGTGCAGAGGGGCTCTGCACGAGCAACAGAAACGCCGTGGCATTTGAAACAACGCCAGTTGAAATTTGCTCTTTGGAAATATGCTCTTTCTATCGCCGGATCGCGGCAGGGAATCGCGTCAGCTGCTTGAAGCGTCAAACGACGAGCAGGCGGATCCGCTGCGAGGCTCTTCAACGGCGAGAGGCTTCTTTCTCGAGCGAAGGTCAGTCAATGTCAGCGAAGATGTGATGTCGTCGCTGAAGGAGAAGGATCTGAGATCCTGTGGCAAAATGCACGCTTATATAGCCGAATTCTCCGCCCCTTTTGGCGCGTTCGGGCGCGAATCATTGCCACAGGCTCGTGCAGCTCCGCTGCCGAGCCATTGGTTTGTTTTCATCTCACTGCACAAACCAATGGTCGTGCAGTTTCACTGCGTTATTGAAATACTTCAGTCTCAGGAGAAAAAGGAGCTTTTTCCCATAAGCGTCTTAACGACGCAGTACGAGTGTAGTATCGACAGGGAACAGCGTTTCAGTGCAGAATAAACTTGTTTCAAGCAATGCAAGCTGAATCTCGGTCCCACTTTAAAATTGCAGTCTTTGCATGAATAAAACCTTTCCCTTCCGGAGGGAACTCTATGCTGCGTCCTGGTTAGGACACTTTGGGAACTGCTCTCAGCGTGACCGGTTCTGAAGCTCTTATAAAACAACGACAATGAACTTGACATTGACCGGCGCCAGCCCATGACGTCATTAACAAGGCGCCTACTAGTATAAAGGGGCGCTTGTGAATACATCAACCATCTTTTTGTTCTTCAGCCGTACCTTGTTCTAAGCTCGAGTAGAATGATGATTCCTAGAGTATACAGTTCAGCAAGTGTGCAGAATCCGTGTCAGAGAAATCTGACACCAGATGACGTGCGCAGCCTGTTTGTTATGTGTTTGGGTGTGAGCACGCGCGCTCTGTTCTTGAGAGTGCAGAGCGCGTCCATCGTGAGAGTTTCTCTCTAAGGAAACTCCGCTCTCGTTTGTCCCCTTTTCCGAGGGAATCGGGACATTTATCTGCCCTACGCGGCTCGGGTCCCGTTGCAGCCGAGGCTGCACGGAGAACGAGCCTGCGGTGGTTACAGATGAAGCGCGCACACGAGTTGAGAGATGTGTAATCTCTCACGCTCGTCAGCCGCGGACGAGGGCGAGCTGCGGGCGAAGGATGTATTAATCTCTGACATCCTTTGATACAGCAGCAAGTGCTCTACTGGTTTTAGCCAGGTAAGCAGGATGTGGCTGTTATGGGCGAAAAGTGATTTTCTGAGCTCTCACAGCCTGCCTGCCCCGCGTATGATGAGCTGTTGTCTGTTATGAGCCGCGCTGCGGTCTGCTTTGATCTGCGGTGAAAGCACGTGCAGGGGGAGGTTGCTCATAGCAATTTATATGAGCAATTTCACCCTGACCATAACGGACCAGTCCCCATATACATCCCATTCCCTCCTGATCTATATATTAGGATCGGGAGGGCATGGGATAAACCATATTCAGCCGCACTCATCTATATCAGCATGTTAGTTATGCTGGTGCAGAGTGAGTGCGTGAGTATGGCGGGGCGTCGATGCCATCGCCTGAGGATATGCTTGCTGCCTCTCGGCGTGGTGGCGTCGACGCTGAGGGCATACGCGGCAGCGGGTCAGGCTGGTGCTGCCTGCACGCAGTGGCAGTGTTGCAGGCGTACCGGGCTGATCTGCTGGAGGATGAAGACCCGTGGAGATGGCTGAGCTGTTTTCACACCACAGGCTTGTAGGTGAATTTTGGCAGACATCGGGGAGAAAGATGAGTGCTTTCTCCTCGATGCGCCAGTCTCGCCTTCCGAATCATTCGGTACATCCGTCGTTACGATGTTCGACTGACTCAGGGAGGCGGAGGCGTGCTCAGCGGCTAATAGATCCTTTGGGGTCTGTTATTTCTCACCGGTCCTCATCTCCACCCGAATGCAGGGGGAGCCTGGCCCCTCCTGGCCTGCGGGCTGGAGGCAGGGCCAGGCGGTTTGTGTGGCCACTCGAGACCCTCCTCCTGGGAGGGGTAGGTCTCAGAGGAGACGTGATGTGCGTTATGGGAGATGGGATCGTAGGGAAACGATCCTCTCCCTTCTTCCTCACGTCGTGCGGCCACCCACCCCTTTTTTCCCCTTAAGACTCTGGGGCTGGGCTGATGATAGATTGATAAATTCAATCCGTTGGCCCGGTACATGAACTGACATATAGGTGTATATGTATATGTACGTATTCTTTGTCTACCAGCTCCGCTTGGGTGAGACTTTAGTATTTGAGCTACTGAGCTCCTAAGGTCCCTGAGTGTCGAGTGTAGCCAGGTCTTCCCTCGTTTGTGAGTTAGTGTACCAAGACCTCCACTCGTAAATAACTCCTGGAGGGGTTAGGCGTTGTCAGGCTTCCTCTCATTCTGAGAGTTATCCCTTGAAGCCTCCGCTGCTTTCGAGCTCGGCTTAGGCACTATTTATACCTGCATATGCATGTCTACACACCTACTGGGTGTGGCAGTCTACCCCGTCCCGTGGTAAGAGTCCCTCTAGACTCCGCTCGTCTGAGTGTGAAGACCGGGAGGTTAGGGTAGGTTCCCCACCCTCTTTTTAAGAAGATAGGAGCAACCCAGGGTTGAGCGCATGGGCTGCCTCTCTTTGTGAGTCAGTGCACTGAAGGCCCCGCTCCCCAGGGCCCTGTCAAAAAGGGAAAGAAAGAAGTTTCTTTAGTGAGAGAGGAAAGTTTAGAAAACCCCCCCCCCCCCTAAGTGTGAGGATTTTTTCAGGCCTCCTCTCTCTGAGAGTTGCGCTGACGAGATGCCCCTCTGGAGGTTCTTGTCTAGGCTGATTTCTCACAGTTCTATCAGATTTGGGCAGTTCTGGGAGCTGGTAGGCTCTCGTGAGCCTCGCTCTACACCGAAGCGTACAGTGTTAGGTCCTCCTTGGCGGAAGCCCTGGTCTGGACCTCCAGGTTTCACCTTTGAACCCTGTATAGGCGCTTACAGCTCTGTCCAGATAGCATTTAGGGGGTTGAGTGTAGTAGGTCTCCCCTCATTATTAATGAGCTCTGTTGGTTAGCACCTCCACTCCTAGACTTTCCTGCCACGGTGAGCGTTGTCAGGGTGCTGCAGGCTTCCTCTCGATTGAGAGTCCTTCTGTAGGAGCCTCCGCTCTTCGCTGCTGCTGATCAGACCTCCTTTCGCCTAGTGGCGTCATGATGTAGGTCGGGCGACTGGTCTTCCCTATGGTTTAGACTTAGAATGGTTAGATGTGTTCTCCTGCATGAGAACCGTCCAGCTGCAGCCTTCGCTCCCCTCAGTGCTCCGCTTACAAGTACATACTCGTGGTATTTAGCTGGTAGGCCTGCTTAGGCCTCGCTAACTGCTGTGCTCTGTGCTTTGAGCCCTCTGCCAAAGCTGAGTATTGTTAAGGCTCTCTCTTTCCAGACTTGAAGCCTCCCCTCTACAGATTCCTGTGATGTGGGTTCATGTACTTGTAGCGTTGAGTGTAGCCAGGTCTCCCCTCAGTGGGTTTTTCGTAAGACCTCCACTCTCGAGCATCTCTCGCTAGGGACTATTAGAATACCGCTCACCAAGACCGAGTGTTGTCAGGCTTTTTTATCTCTGTGAGATTCGTTTCAAAGCCTCCACTCTACAGGGCCCTGCTCTGAGCATTTGGGCCCTGCTGTGAGTCCCGGTATTCTCTGAGCGTTGAGTGTAGCTAGGTCTCCCCTCACTAAAAATATTTGGGTGAGATCTCCACTCCATAGAGCTAGGAGATTGAGCGTTGCTAGGCTTCCCCTCATCCGAGGGTCTCTGTGAAGCCTCCGTTCCCCTGAAGCTCCGCTCCGGGTACTTTCAGACGTGAGTGTAGCTAGGTCTCCCCTCACTGTATATTTGGTGTGAGATCTCCACTCTGTAGAGCTGGGAGGTTGAGCGTTGTCAGGTGTTCCTCTCATTCTGAGAGTCTCTATGAAGGCCTCCGTTCCCCAGAAGCTCCGTTTTTAGTACCTCCAAGCGTGAGTGTAGCCAGGTCTCTCCTCACTTAGAGCGTTGAGGCCTCCACTCGTAAAGAGCTGGCGGATTGAGCGTGTTGGGGCTTCCCCTCTGGTGAGGCCCCCGTTCTCCAGAAGCTCCGCTTCCAGTCTTTCCCTCCAGGCGTGAGTGTAGTCAGGTCTCCCCTCATGAAGGGTTATTGAGATCTCCACTCCTAAGAGCTAGTGGATTGAACGTAGTCAGGTTTCCTCTCTTTTTAGAGAGTCTTCTGTGAAGCCTCCGTTCCCCAGAAGCTCCGCCTCCAGTACTTTCAAGTGTGAGTGTAGCCAGGTCTCCCCTCACTGAAGGGTTATTTGAGACCTCCACTCCTAAGAGCTAGTGGATTGAACGTTGTCAGGTTTCCTCTCTTTTTAGAGAGTCTTCTGTGAAGCCTCCGTTCTCCAGAAGCTCCGCCTTCAGTACTTTAGGCGTGAGTGTAGCCAGGTCTCCCCTCACTGAAGAGGTTATTTTGAGACCTCCACTCCTGAGAGCTAGTGGAGTGAACGTTGTCAAGGTTTCCTCTCCCTAGAGAGTCTTCTGTGAAGCCTCCGTTCTCCAGAAGCTCCGCCTCTGTACTTACAAGCATGAGTGTAGTCAGGTCTCCCCTCATACAAGGGTTTATGTTTGAGACCTCCACTCTTACAGAGCTCCAAAGCTCCAGGCTTTGCTGTCGCCTGTGATAATTATATGGTGTTTCCCTCGCTACGCTCTGGGCACCTTCTCAAACCCACAATAGTGGTGAGTACTCACGCGAAGCTTTTGAGCACTCCTTAAAACCCACGTGAAGTGGTAAGTGCACACACAAGTCCTTGGGCACTTTCTAAAATCCACATGAGTGGTAAAGATCCCCCCCTAAGGTTGGGTTCTTTTGTAAAATCCTGTATGGTATGGGTTACGCATTATACTCCGTTCCCATTCTAGAGTTGGTTCTAAAAACCCCTGGGTTTTTCCAACTCCACTACAGACAGCACTACTTATAGGTTCGAGTGTCGCTAGGCTTCCTCTCATCTAGAGAGTCTTCTTGCAGAAGCCTCCACTCTCCTGAGAACTCCACTTAAGTGGTTCTATTGCTTAGGCTCCTGGAGCCTCATGGATCACCTCCAGTGTTGAGTGTAGTTAGGTCTCCGACCTCCACTCCCAGAGTTCCCCGCAAGCACAGAGTGTTGCTAGGCTTTCTCTCGTTTAGAGAGTCTCTTTAGAGCCTCCGCTCCTCAGAACCCCCGTCTAGTGTGAAGGCTTAAGGGTAAGCTTCACTACTAGCGGTGAGTGTAGGTAGGCCTACTCTCGCTTAGAAGTATCAGGCCTCCACTCCTTGGAGTTCCGTGCTTGGGTGGCCGAGCCAGCTGTGACGTCGGCCCGAGCGATTTCGCCGGTAGTGGGGAGTGATGTTCCTTCTTGACTCCTCAATCAGTCAGTTGTTCACTTACTCCTCAGCATGGCGGTGTTGGTATATCGTTCCCAAAGTGTCCTAACCAGGACGCAGCGTAGAGTTCCCTCCGGAAGGGAACGTCTCAGGTTACGTAGGTAACCCTAGTTCCCTGAGGACAGGGAACGAGACGCTGCGTCTCGTAGCCATGCTTCGGGCCCCACTTACGTCTCCATCAGACAAAAAGATGGTTGATGTATTCACAAGCGCCCCTTTATACTAGTAGGCGCCTTGTTAATGACGTCATGGGCTGGCGCCGGTCAATGTCAAGTTCATTGTCGTTGTTTTATAAGAGCTTCAGAACCGGTCACGCTGAGAGCAGTTCCCAAAGTGTCCTAACCAGGACGCAGCGTCTCGTTCCCTGTCCTCAGGGAACTAGGGTTACCTACGTAACCTGAGACGATTTTGCAACACAGAGAAACATATCTGAAGGTGTTAGAAGTGTTTTGCATGATTTTTGAAGTTAGACACTGAAATGTCAGAAAACAGCGTTTCAGTGCAGAATAAACTTGTTTAAAGCAATGCAAGCTGAATCTCGGTCCCACTTTAAAATTGCAGTCTTTGCATGAATAAAACCTATTTTGCAACACAGAGAAACATATCTGAAGGTGTTAGAAGTGTTTTGCATGATTTTTGAAGTTAGACCCTGAAATGTCAGAAAACAGCGTTTCAGCGCAGAACAGAGTTGGTTCAGGCAATGCAAGCTGAATCTCGGTCCCACTTTAAATTTGCAGTATGTGCATGAATAAAACCTATTTTGCAACACAGAGAAACATATCTGAAGGTGTTAGAAGTGTTTTGCATGATTTTTGAAGTTAGGGCCTGAAATGTCAGAAAACAGCGTTTCAGCGCAGAACAAACTTGGTTCCAGCAATGCAAGCTGAATCTCTGTCCCACTTTAAAATTGCAGTCTGTGCATGAATAAAACCTATTTTGCAACACAGAGAAACATATCTGAAGGTGTTAGAAGTGTTTTGCATGATTTTTGAAGTTAGACCCTGAAATGTCAGAAAACAGCGTTTCAGTGCAGAATAAACTTGTTTCAAGCAATGCAAGCTGAATCTCGGTCCCACTTTAAAATTGCAGTCTTTGCATGAATAAAACCTATTTTGCAACACAGAGAAACATATCTGAAGGTGTTAGAAGTGTTTTGCATGATTTTAGAAGTTAGACCCTGAAATGTCAGAAAACAGCGTTTCAGCGCAGAACAAAGTTGGTTCAGGCAATGCAAGCTGAATCTCGGTCCCACTTTAAAATTGCAGTCTTTGCATGAATAAAACCTATTTTGCAACACAGAGAAACATATCTGAAGGTGTTAGAAGTGTTTTGCATGATTTTTGAAGTTAGACCCTGAAATGTCAGAAAACAGCGTTTCAGCGCAGAACAAAGTTGGTTCAGGCAATGCAAGCTGAATCTCGGTCCCACTTTAAATTTGCAGTCTGTGCATGAATAAAACCTATTTTGCAACACAGAGAAACATATCTGAAGGTGTTAGAAGTGTTTTGCATGATTTTTGAAGTTAGGGCCTGAAATGTCAGAAAACAGCGTTTCAGCGCAGAACAAACTTGGTTCCAGCAATGCAAGCTGAATCTCTGTCCCACTTTAAAATTGCAGTCTTTGCATGAATACAACCTATTTTGCAACACAGAGAAACATATCTGAAGGTGTTAGAAGTGTTTTGCATGATTTTTGAAGTTAGACCCTGAAATGTCAGAAAACAGCGTTTCAGCGCAGAACAAAGTTGGTTCAGGCAATGCAAGCTGAATCTCGGTCCCACTTTAAATTTGCAGTCTGTGCATGAAAAAAACCTATTTTGCAACACAGAGAAACATATCTGAAGGTGTTAGAAGTGTTTTGCATGATTTTTGAAGTTAGGGCCTGAAATGTCAGAAAACAGCGTTTCAGCGCAAAACAAACTTGGTTCCAGCAATGCAAGCTGAATCTCTGTCCCACTTTAAAATTGCAGTCTGTGCATGAATAAAACCTATTTTGCAACACAGAGAAACATATCTGAAGGTGTTAGAAGTGTTTTGCATGATTTTTGAAGTTAGACCCTGAAATGTCAGAAAACAGCGTTTCAGTGCAGAATAAACTTGTTTCAAGCAATGCAAGCTGAATCTCGGTCCCACTTTAAATTTGCAGTCTGTGCATGAATAAAACCTATTTTGCAACACAGAGAAACATATCTGAAGGTGTTAGAAGTGTTTTGCATGATTTTTGAATTTAGGGCCTGAAATGTCAGAAAACAGCGTTTCAGCGCAGAACAAACTTGGTTCCAGCAATGCAAGCTGAATCTCTGTCCCACTTTAAAATTGCAGTCTGTGCATGAATAAAACCTATTTTGCAACACAGAGAAACATATCTGAAGGTGTTAGAAGTGTTTTGCATGATTTTTGAAGTTAGGGCCTGAAATGTCAGAAAACAGCGTTTCAGCGCAGAACAAACTTGGTTCCAGTCAAGTCAAGTCAAGTCACCTTTATTTATATAGCGCCTTTTACAATACAGATTGTGTCAAAGCAACTGCACAGTATTTAAACAGCACAATAGTGTGTAAGTAACGCATTATTGTAACAATCAATTTTCAGTTAAAGGCAGTTCATCAATGAATTCAGTGATATCATCGTCAGTTCAGTTCAAATAGTATACGATATCGCTGGAAAGTGTCCCCAACTAAGCAAGCCAGAGGCGACAGCGGCAAGGAACCAAAACTCCACAGGTGACAGAAATGGAGAAAAAAACCTTGGGAGAAACCAGGCTCAGTCGGGGGACCAGTTCTCCTCTGGCCAGACCAAACAACAGTTTGTACCAATGTCTGATTGTAGAGAACTCATCAGGATCCTGTGGTGTAGCGCCGATGGCCGTCAAGGTTGGCGAGGTCTTTATTGATGATCCGCCTTGGAGCTCATCTGGTTGACATCCACGGCTATTGAAGTCATCTCCAGGTGGTGATCCATGATCTAAGCTGGGTACGGACTGGATCCGGGGGACTGCAGTGACCATCTGATCTGGATACAGGCTGGGTCTGGAGGCTACGGTGACCTCGGAATAAGAATGAAACAGACTAATATTAGCGTAGATGCCATTCTTTTTACGATGCAACGAGTGCATCAGGTGTTATGGGAGGTGTTTTCGGTTCCGGTTGACCTAATTAATGCAGCCTAACAATCCTTTAACGGATTTGAATTATAGGAATGTGTTAATGATTTTATGTGTAAGCCAGGTTAAAGAGATGTGTCTTTAATCTAGATTTAAACTGACAGAGTGTGTCTGCCTCCCGAACAGTGTTAGGTAGATTGTTCCAGAGTTTAGGCGCTAGATAAGAAAATGATCTGCCGCCGGCAGTTGATTTTGATATTCTAGGTATTATCAGATTGCCAGAATTTTGAGAACGCAGCGGACGTGAAGGACTATAATACGATAGGAGCTCGTTCAAGTACTGAGGAGCTAAACCATTGAGGGCTTTATAAGTAATTAGCAAGATTTTAAAATCTATACGATGTTTAATAGGGAGCCAATGCAGTGCTGACAGAACCGGGCTAATATGGTCATACTTTCTGGTTCTAGTAAGAACTCTAGCTGCTGCATTTTGGACCAGCTGGAGTTTGTTTATTAAGCGTGCAGAACAACCACCCAATAAAGCATTACAATAATCTATCCTTGAGGTCATGAACGCATGAATTAATGTTTCAGCATTTGACATTGATAGCATAGGTCGTAATTTCGATATATTTTTAAGATGGAAAAATGCGGTTTTGCAGATGCTAGAAATGTGGCTTTCAAAGGAGAGATTGCTATCGAATAGGACGCCTAGGTTCCTAACTGATGACGACGAATTTACAGAGCAGCCATCTAGTATTAGACTGTGTTTTAGGTCATTACTTGTGGAGGTTTTAGGTCCAATAATTAATACCTCTGTTTTTTCAGAATTTAACAGTAAGAAGTTATTCGCCATCCAGTTTTTAATATCAGCTATGCATTCTGTTAGTTTTTCGAATGGATATGTTTTGCCGGGCTGCGAAGAAATATAGAGCTGAGTATCATCAGCGTAACAATGAAAGCTAACACCATGTTTCCTGATGATATCTCCCAAGGGTAACATGTAAAGCGTAAAAAGTAATGGCCCTAGTACTGAGCCTTGAGGTACTCCATACTGCACTTGCGATCTAAATGATACCTCTTCATTTATTGCCACAAACTGATGACGGTCAGATAAGTACGATTTGAACCATGCCAGTGCACTACCACTAATGCTTACATAATTTTCAAGTCTATTTAAAAGAATGTTGTGGTCAATAGTATCAAATGCGGCACTAAGATCCAGTAGCACTAATAGAGAGATGCAACCACGATCGCTTGACAAGAGCAGGTCGTTTGTAACTCTAATTAGAGCAGTCTCAGTGCTATGATATGGCCTAAAACCTGACTGGAAATCCTCGCAGATACCATTTTTCTCTAAGAAGGAGCATAATTGTGAGGATACTACCTTTTCTAGTACCTTTGACAGAAAAGGGAGATTCGAAATTGGTCTGTAGTTAATTAATTCATAGGGGTCAAGTTGTGGTTTTTTAATGAGTGGCTTAATAACAGCTATTTTGAAGGTTTTGGGGACATATCCTAATGATAGTGACGAATTAATAATATTCAGAAGAGGATCTATGACTTCTGGAAGTACCTCCTTTAGTAGCTTAGATGGAATAGGGTCTAACATACATGTTGTGGGTTTAGATGATTTAACAAGTTTATACAATTCCTCCTCTCCTATAATAGAGAATGAATGGAATTGTTCCTCAGGAGATCTACAACGCACTATCTGATGCGATACTGTAGCGGGCGGCTGTATGGTTACAATTTTATCTCTAATAGTGTCTATCTTGGAGGTAAAGTACGTCATAAAGTCATTACTGCTGTGCTTTTGGGAAATGTCTAAACCTGTTGCTGCTATATTTTTAGTTAATTTAACCACAGTATTGAACAAATACCTAGGGTTATGTTTGTTTTCTTCTAAGAGAGATGAAAAGTAATCCGATCTGGCAGTTTTTAATGCTTTCCTATAAGATAAATTACATTCACGCCAAGCAATACGAAAAACCTCTAGTTTTGTTTTCCTCCAGCTGCGTTCCATTTTTCGTGCTTTTCTCTTTAGGGCGCGGGTATGATCGTTATACCACGGTGTTAGACTGTTTTTCTTAATCTTTTTTAGGCGCACTGGAGCAACTGTATCTAAAGTGCTAGAAAAGAGAGAGTCCATAGTTTCTATTACATCATCAAGTTTTTCTGAGCTATTGGATATGCTGAGGAATTCAGATAAGTCAGGAAGATTACTTACAAAGCTGTCTTTTGTAGTAGAAGTGATGGTTCTACCGTATTTGTAGCAAGGAATTGAATTAACAGTTTTAGCTATCTGGATTATACAAGAGACTAGATAATGATCTGAGATATCATCGCTTTGCTGCAGAATTTCAACGCCATTAACATCAATTCCATGTGACAGTATTAAATCTAGAGTATGATTTCGGCAATGAGTAGGACCTGACACGTGTTGTCTAACCCCAATCGAGTTCAAAATATCTATAAATGCTGTTCCTAATGCATCTTTTTCATTATCAACATGGATGTTAAAATCACCCACTATTAAGACTTTATCTGCGGCCAGCACTAATTCGGATAGAAAATCAGCAAATTCTTTAATAAAGTCTGTATGGTGCCCTGGTGGCCTGTATACAGTAGCTAACACAAACGTCACAGGGGATTTATCATTAGTACTTGTTTCTCTGGATAATGCTATATGAAGCACCATAACTTCAAACGAGTTATATTTGAAGCCCTTTCTCTGAGAGACATTGAGAATATTGCTATAAATAGTAGAAACACCTCCTCCTTTACCTTTTAGACGCGGTTCATGTTTATAACAGTAATCTTGGGGGGTGGACTCGTTTAAAATAATGTAATCGTCTGGTTTTAGCCAGGTTTCTGTCAAACAGAGCACATCTAGGTTATGATCAGTGATCATATCATTTACAAAAAGTGCTTTCGTAGAAAGGGACCTGATATTCAATAAGCCAAGCTTTATCAATTGTTTCTCTGTATTATATATATTTTTTATTTGTTGAACATCAATTAAATTGTTGGTCTTGATTTGATTCAGGCGTTTTTTGTATTTTCTAGCTCGGGGAACAGACACAGTCTCTATAGAGTGATATCTAGGTGAAAGGGTCTCTATGTGCTGAGAATTAACTGATTTCTGTGACGTGAGGCGGCTAGCAGACGGTCGGTTTAGCCAGTCTGTCTGCTTCCTGACCTGGGCCCCAGTTAGTCAAGTGCAAACTCTAAGACTATGTGCCATATTTCTAGATAGAAGAGATGCTCCACATCCGGAGGGATGAAGACCATCTCTTTTCAACAGGTCAGGTCTGCCCCAAAAGCTTGTCCAATTGTCTATGAAACCTATGTTATTTCGCGGGCACCACTTTGACATCCAGCCATGGAGTGACCACAGTCTACTGTGAATCTCGTCACCACGGTAAGCCGGGAGGGGACCAGAGCATATTACAGTGTCTGACATCGTACTTGCAAGATCACACACCTCTTTAACATTATTTTTAGTGATCTCCGACTGGCGAAGTCGAACATCATTAGCGCCGACGTGAATAACAATCTTACTGAATTTACGTTTAGCATTAGCCAGCACTTTTAAATTTGCCAAGATGTCAGGCGCTCTGGCTCCCGGTAAACATTGGACTATGTTGGCTGGTGTCTCTATTTTCACGTTCGGTACAATAGAATCGCCAATTACTAGAGCACTTTCATCAGGTTTCTCAGTGGGTGCTTCACTGAGTGGGGAGAACCTGTTTGATGTTCTGATCGGAACGGAAGAGCGGTGTTTTGACCCGCGACTATGCCGCCTCACAGTCACCCAATTGCCCTGCTGCATGGGCGTTGTTACCGGAACCGAACAATGTACAGGGCTTTCTGAGCTAGTCACATCCAAAACCGTATCTAAGGCCCTCACATTCTTACTATCCTCCATTAAAGTTTGGATGCGTGACTCTAGTTCTGAAATCTTCTCTGTCAGCCTGACTATATTCCTGCATTTATCACATGTATAAGGCTCACTGCTGACAGAGATAGATAAGCTATACATGTGGCAAGCAGTGCAGACTACAGCAATGCAAGCTGAATCTCTGTCCCACTTTAAAATTGCAGTCTGTGCATGAATAAAACCTATTTTGCAATACAGAGAAACATATCTGAAGGTGTTAGAAGTGTTTTGCATGATTTTTGAAGTTAGAGCCTGAAATGTCAGAAAACAGCGTTTCAGCGCAGAACAAACTTGGTTCCAGCAATGCAAGCTGAATCTCTGTCCCACTTTAAAATTGCAGTCTGTGCATGAATAAAACCTATTTTGCAACACAGAGAAACATATCTGAAGGTGTTAGAAGTGTTTTGCATGATTTTTGAAGTTAGACCCTGAAATGTCAGAAAACAGCGTTTCAGTGCAGAATAAACTTGTTTAAAGCAATGCAAGCTGAATCTCGGTCCCACTTTAAAATTGCAGTCTTTGCATGAATAAAACCTATTTTGCAACACAGAGAAACATATCTGAAGGTGTTAGAAGTGTTTTGCATGATTTTTGAAGTTAGACCCTGAAATGTCAGAAAACAGCGTTTCAGCGCAGAACAAAGTTGGTTCAGGCAATGCAAGCTGAATCTCGGTCCCACTTTAAATTTGCAGTCTGTGCATGAAAAAAACCTATTTTGCAACACAGAGAAACATATCTGAAGGTGTTAGAAGTGTTTTGCATGATTTTTGAAGTTAGGGCCTGAAATGTCAGAAAACAGCGTTTCAGCGCAAAACAAACTTGGTTCCAGCAATGCAAGCTGAATCTCTGTCCCACTTTAAAATTGCAGTCTGTGCATGAATAAAACCTATTTTGCAACACAGAGAAACATATCTGAAGGTGTTAGAAGTGTTTTGCATGATTTTTGAAGTTAGACCCTGAAATGTCAGAAAACAGCGTTTCAGTGCAGAATAAACTTGTTTCAAGCAATGCAAGCTGAATCTCGGTCCCACTTTAAATTTGCAGTCTGTGCATGAATAAAACCTATTTTGCAGCACAGAGAAACATATCTGCAGGTGTTAGAAGTGTTTTGCATGATTTTTGAATTTAGGGCCTGAAATGTCAGAAAACAGCGTTTCAGCGCAGAACAAACTTGGTTCCAGCAATGCAAGCTGAATCTCTGTCCCACTTTAAAATTGCAGTCTGTGCATGAATAAAACCTATTTTGCAATACAGAGAAACATATCTGAAGGTGTTAGAAGTGTTTTGCATGATTTTTGAAGTTAGAGCCTGAAATGTCAGAAAACAGCGTTTCAGCGCAGAACAAACTTGGTTCCAGCAATGCAAGCTGAATCTCTGTCCCACTTTAAAATTGCAGTCTGTGCATGAATAAAACCTATTTTGCAACACAGAGAAACATATCTGAAGGTGTTAGAAGTGTTTTGCATGATTTTTGAAGTTAGACCCTGAAATGTCAGAAAACAGCGTTTCAGTGCAGAATAAACTTGTTTCAAGCAATGCAAGCTGAATCTCGGTCCCACTTTAAATTTGCAGTCTGTGCATGAATAAAACCTATTTTGCAACACAGAGAAACATATCTGAAGGTGTTAGAAGTGTTTTGCATGATTTTTGAAGTTAGACCCTGAAATGTCAGAAAACAGCGTTTCAGCGCAGAACAGAGTTGGTTCAGGCAGTGCAAGCTGAATCTCGGTCCCACTTTAAATTTGCAGTATGTGCATGAATAAAACCTATTTTGCAACACAGAGAAACATATCTGAAGGTGTTAGAAGTGTTTTGCATGATTTTTGAAGTTAGGGCCTGAAATGTCAGAAAACAGCGTTTCAGCGCAGAACAAACTTGGTTCCAGCAATGCAAGCTGAATCTCTGTCCCACTTTAAAATTGCAGTCTGTGCATGAATAAAACCTATTTTGCAACACAGAGAAACATATCTGAAGGTGTTAGAAGTGTTTTGCATGATTTTTGAAGTTAGACCCTGAAATGTCAGAAAACAGCGTTTCAGTGCAGAATAAACTTGTTTAAAGCAATGCAAGCTGAATCTCGGTCCCACTTTAAAATTGCAGTCTTTGCATGAATAAAACCTATTTTGCAACACAGAGAAACATATCTGAAGGTGTTAGAAGTGTTTTGCATGATCTGAAATGTCAGAAAACAGCGTTTCAGCGCAGAACAAAGTTGGTTCAGGCAATGCAAGCTGAATCTCGGTCCCACTTTAAATTTGCAGTCTGTGCATGAAAAAAACCTATTTTGCAACACAGAGAAACATATCTGAAGGTGTTAGAAGTGTTTTGCATGATTTTTGAAGTTAGGGCCTGAAATGTCAGAAAACAGCGTTTCAGCGCAGAACAAACTTGGTTCCAGCAATGCAAGCTGAATCTCTGTCCCACTTTAAAATTGCAGTCTGTACATGAATAAAACATATTTTGCAACACAGAGAAACATATCTGAAGGTGTTAGAAGTGTTTTGCATGATATTTGAAGTTAGACCCTGAAATGTCAGAAAACAGCGTTTCAGTGCAGAATAAACTTGTTTCAAGCAATGCAAGCTGAATCTCGGTCCCACTTTAAAATTGCAGTCTTTGCATGAATAAAACCTTTCCCTTCCGGAGGGAACTCTATGCTGCGTCCTGGTTAGGACACTTTGGGAACTGCTCTCAGCGTGACCGGTTCTGAAGCTCTTATAAAACAACGACAATGAACTTGACATTGACCGGCGCCAGCCCATGACGTCATTAACAAGGCGCCTACTAGTATAAAGGGGCGCTTGTGAATACATCAACCATCTTTTTGTTCTTCAGCCGTACCTTGTTCTAAGCTCGAGTAGAATGATGATTCCTAGAGTATACAGTTCAGCAAGTGTGCAGAATCCGTGTCAGAGAAATCTGACACCAGATGACGTGCGCAGCCTGTTTGTTATGTGTTTGGGTGTGAGCACGCGCGCTCTGTTCTTGAGAGTGCAGAGCGCGTCCATCGTGAGAGTTTCTCTCTAAGGAAACTCCGCTCTCGTTTGTCCCCTTTTCCGAGGGAATCGGGACATTTATCTGCCCTACGCGGCTCGGGTCCCGTTGCAGCCGAGGCTGCACGGAGAACGAGCCCGCGGTGGTTACAGATGAAGCGCGCACACGAGTTGAGAGATGTGTAATCTCTCACGCTCGTCAGCCGCGGACGAGGGCGAGCTGCGGGCGAAGGATGTATTAATCTCTGACATCCTTTGATACAGCAGCAAGTGCTCTACTGGTTTTAGCCAGGTAAGCAGGATGTG
The DNA here is from genome assembly GCF_049309525.1 of Garra rufa. Classification (NCBI taxonomy): domain Eukaryota; kingdom Metazoa; phylum Chordata; class Actinopteri; order Cypriniformes; family Cyprinidae; genus Garra; species Garra rufa. The sequence continues at coordinate 19,688,211 of NC_133373.1, forward strand.
GCTGTTATGGGCGAAAAGTGATTTTCTGAGCTCTCACAGCCTGCCTGCCCCGCGTATGATGAGCTGTTGTCTGTTATGAGCCGCGCTGCGGTCTGCTTTGATCTGCGGTGAAAGCACGTGCAGGGGGAGGTTGCTCATAGCAATTTATATGAGCAATTTCACCCTGACCATAACGGACCAGTCCCCATATACATCCCATTCCCTCCTGATCTATATATTAGGATCGGGAGGGCATGGGATAAACCATATTCAGCCGCACTCATCTATATCAGCATGTTAGTTATGCTGGTGCAGAGTGAGTGCGTGAGTATGGCGGGGCGTCGATGCCATCGCCTGAGGATATGCTTGCTGCCTCTCGGCGTGGTGGCGTCGACGCTGAGGGCATACGCGGCAGCGGGTCAGGCTGGTGCTGCCTGCACGCAGTGGCAGTGTTGCAGGCGTACCGGGCTGATCTGCTGGAGGATGAAGACCCGTGGAGATGGCTGAGCTGTTTTCACACCACAGGCTTGTACAGATCTGGCCATTAAAAATGCGTCTATTTTCACGCGGCAGCCTGCAATTCGGCACGCGTGGGCACGCGTCCTGCCGCAGCGGCTTTTTTAGATTTTTTTACAACGTTGTTGCACTTCATATAATATCCACCAGGTGGCGCAAGGAACAACATTCTGTAGCCAAACACCATGGCCAGCTCTAGGGGGCGTTGGTCACAAATACCAGTACAATAGTTCAATGATTCCTCTTTCCTGAAATTATGGTTCAAACCAATAGCAAAAAGATAGCCTATTCATAAGCAGGTGCAGTTGTATTGTTATTTTGTTTTCTTTCTTTGTTTTCCTGACGAACATTTATTAGACTGCATCGGAAACAGAAATGTTAATTTCGGTTATTTTATTTCTCCAACCGACAACTGACGTAAACCGCTAAATTCGTTTTCAGGGATTAATTATACACAAGCAAGAAGCAGCATAAACATCAGAACCTCACGCGCAGAGCTTATGCACAGAGAAAAACCCAATAAACCTATATATAATAATAAATAAAATAGGCCCACATAAGAAATATATGTTTTTCTTTTCTGAATGAATAATAATTTAACAAATTAATAAGTAGCAAGCCTATATGCAGAATTTTAGGCAATTTCTGTGATGCACCCGTAAACCAGCAACTTGTTTCCATTTTTTTTTTACAAATAGCCTACACGTTTTTTTTTTTAAATTTTATTTAATTTTTATTGTGATTGTACACAAATAACAGAAATATGTAAAATATCATAGTTTTAAGCAATGCCGTACTCTTGAACGAGTATTGTAAGCTGTATCCACTTTATTAAGGGAAAAAAAATCAAGTGATCCTGACGGCGCCGCAGGCAGTTAAATTACTCGACAACTTTCACCTTCAGAATAAAATACATTATATATTTCAGCGTTTTAAAGCAACATCAAATTAAGATATGCATGTTTAAGAGGTAGTTCGTCTTTTTCTTTTTCTAAGATACACAATTTTAGATACACTGACAATTAATTTGAGTAGAGACAGATAGAAATGGGAAGGATAAATATAAACTACAGTATTTTTGCGATTTTGGTGCTTAGAAATTTATTCTAAGCGGGCCGCGGGCGAATAATATAGTTAATATAGCGCGGAGCGGGTGGATGCGGAATAAAACCTCGTGGAAGCGGGACTGGAAAAGCACTTTGTTATATCCTATAGACTATTTAGATACTTCATCATCAAGCAAAAATTTATTCATAAGCAGGAGCAGTTTTATTATTATTTTCTTTTATTTTTTTCCTGTTGAACTTTTATTAGACTGCATTGAAAATAGAAATGTTAATTTCTGTTTTTTTTTTCCAAACGACAACCGACGCGTTTAGTTATTATTAACGACCAGATTGTGTTAAATTACATTTAAATTGAAACGTGGCTGTGACACATTAATAACAGTTAAATTCGTTTTGAGGGGTTAATTGTACACAAGCAAAAAGCAGCATAAACATCAGAACATCACGCGCAGATCTTATGCACAGAGAAAACCCAAAAAAGCTGTATGTAAAATAAAAAAAATGCCCATATGCGAAATATAAATTTCTTAATGAATAATAATTTAACAAAACGAAATAAAATAAAATTAATAAGTAGCAAGCCTATATGCAGAATTGTAGGCAATTTCTGTGACGCGCACTTGAACCAGCATCTTGTTTACATTTTTTTTTTTTTTACAAATAGCATACACATCTGTTTTTTCGTTGTGATTGTACACAAATAACAGAAATATGTAAAATAGCATAGTTTTGAGCAATCCCTTACTCTTGAACGAGTATTGTAAGCTGTATCCTCTTAATTAAAAGGGGAAAAAACGTGATCCTGACGGCGCCGCAGGCAGTTAAATAACTGGACCACTTTCACCTTCAGAATAAAATACATTATATATTTCAGCGTTTTAAAGCAACATCAAATTAAGATATGCATGTTTAAGAGGTAGTTCCTCTTTTTCTTTTTCTAAGATACACAATTTTAGATACACTGACAATTAATTTGAGTAGAGAGGAATAGAAATGGAGAGGATAAATATAAACTACAGTTTTTATAGAGTTAAAAATTAATTAATTTATTTATTAGTATTATTACTATTATTATTTTGATTTGTTTTTGCGATTTTGGTGCTTAGAAATTTATTCTAAGCGGGCAGCGGGCGAATAATATAGTTAATATAGCGGGAGCGGGTGGATGCGGAATAAAACCTTGTGGAATCGGGATTGGAAAAGCACTTCATTGTTATATCCTGTAGACTATACTTCATCATCAAGCATGGGCGTCGGAAGCAAAATAAATCTGGGTGGGTCCTCCCCCAGAAAAATAAATACTTTAGTATATGCCATTTTCTGTAGTCTGGTGCCTTTTATTTAATGTTTTTACACAATGCATATACTCCATATTTACAAATATTACAAAAGACGGCTGGACTGCAACATTTTCAGTGGCGTAAGTGATAATACGAGTAACATATCGTTTTTGACGCGGGAGACCCGAGTTCGCATCCGCCTTTTGGTGAAATCATTTTCGAAATCGTCTCCCTTTTCACTTATATCATATCGGAAAGGCATTTGTTTATTAGTTAATTAATGAAATAATTGAAAAGTTGAAACAAAGTAACAACTAGGGTTAGGTCACCTACCGTAAGTGTATCTGAGCACTATACTGTACTTTTAGGAGTGTTAATAATTAATTTTATTATTATTATTGTTATTATTATTATTATTATTATTATTATTATTATTATTATTATTATTGTTGTCTTTAGATTTGTTCTTACATTTTGATGCCGTACATTATTATGACGCACTGCCCATGCAGTTTTTTTTTTCTTTTTTCTTAAAAACTAATTGAAGTGAAAGGGAAGAAACCCATGTAGATTTGGCCTAATGTCCATAAATACTATAGCCTAGTATTATATCCTAATATAGAAAATAATTTAGACAAATAAACAGAAGGCTCACTTTTCAAAACAATAAAGCTTAGCCTATATGACTGACAACGAATACAACAATTGTTAAGTATCAAATCGACCAGACACCGAAACAGTTTCTTTCCTCAGGCAATCCATCTCATGAACACTTGATCGTGCAACATACAACACTATACATTCTTTATTCATTTTTCCGTTATTTATTTAAAGCACATACTTACTTCTATTCAAATGTCTTTGCTATTTTTGCACATTGTCTGTCTTGTATACCTCTATATTGTTATTTTTATAATATGTATCGTCTTGTCACTGTCATTCTGTAGCACTGTGGAGCTCTGTCACAAAAACAAATTCCTAGTATGTGCAAACATACCTGGCAATAAAGCTCATTCTGATTCTGATTCTGATTCTGAAAAGTGCTCCAGTGAGTTATGCAATTTTTTTCCACCTTTTTTTCTTTTTCTTTTTTTTTTAAGTGGAAAAGTAGTTCTTCTATTTCGGAGAAGTTCATTAAGTCTGTCTCTTAACAGCTTCCAGTCACGAACTGCGGGTTGAATCTCCGACCAACGATCAGTAAAAGTTTTTTTTTTTTTTTTTTTTTTTTTTTTTTTTTTATTATCTTTAAACAGCTCCGATTTACATCATTTTAGCCTGGAACTAGGCTTAAGTCTGTTCTGGGAAACCAAAGGGAAGTGTATTTTTTTTTTTTTTTTCTCAGTTTTCTGAAAAGTAGCCGTTAATGAGGCATCAGAGTTAAGCGGCATGCAGTATAAAGAGCGAAATGTTTATGAATGGCAGAGTGGGGGTGGGGTGGGGTGTTGAATGCTGTCTGTTGCCTTGTTGTAATCAACATTTGGAGACTATTTTGGGGGTGCTGGGGGCGGATTCCGACTGCATTCAGTTGCATTTCGAATTCAGCATTCAAATGCATGCCAGGGAGAAGGGGAAAGCTTTCCTCACACGCTCCACTTTTTTCAAAACATTAGTGTCCAACCTGACACGCGGGTCAGTGGATAAACAACCCGAACCCGACCGTTTTCAAATAACCCACCCGCAACTCGGACCGCAGAATAAAAAAAATAAATATTGTACCCGACCCGCCTCCTGACCCGTATGTTTAATACTAAAGTGATTAAGCTGTGGAGATGCAGTCTGAAATATCCGGACATCAGAAATCCATTGGTGTACAAGCTAAAAAATTAAATTAAAATAAAACAATTTGTCCTGTTGTAAAGTCATTGCCGTATTGTTGTGTATGAAGTTCGGATGTTATTTTTTAAAGAAATATATATGTTTTAGGATTCTCCTTATTTTTGTTTTAGACATCCATCAATTACGGTGAATAAAAAAAAATTCCGCGCTGGTGGAAACAAGACTTTCGCTTCTACTTTTGAGACCGGTGTTCGGACGTTTTTCTAAAAAAAAAAAATAAGAATTAAAAATTCAAAATTTATTGTCATAAAAACAGAAGGTGAATATAATTCAAAAATGTTAAGTATTTGCTGATTAAAGAAAACATGAAGGATGCCGCTTAATATTTGGCTTTTACGTGAACTTTAAAGCATATCCCTCATTCCATTTGTTTTCTTTGTTTTGTAATCTTTATATTATTTTCGTGAAATGTATTTTTGCTCAACATGCATTTCTCGTGGCCACGAGTTTAATGAATAAACCAACCTGCGTGACATTAGTAACCCAGAATTATTTGAGATATTTCGTTTTGAGTTAAGAAATTGTTTGCCTATATTAATTGTTATAGAAATTAATACAATATTAAATTATTATACAGGTGATGCTGTATATGCTAATGCTGTCTGTGCGCAATGTAGACAGCTTTCACAAGTGTTTACATGTATTACATGTTGGCCTACTTCAAATTAAATAGCCCTGCAAGAAACATTTCATGCATCCCACAATCTTGTCCATTGACTGACCTTCTTTTTTTCCCATTATATTTGTATTATTCGTTTGTATTCGTTATTTTTCCTTCATTTTGATCTCGTTACATAACATTCTGAATGTAAATGATACTGTAAAGGTGCTATGACTGGGGTTTTTACTGGAATGCAGTTTAAAGGTTAAATTTAACATATATTGTATTTTATTAAGTCTAACTAATAGACAAATAACTGAAGAGTGAATCATTCACGTAGTTTCATTTGGAAATAATTTATCGTCACACAGTAAAATAGGCCTACATTCCTTCTCTTAACTAAAGAATTGAACATATAAAATATGAATTGAACATATTTTATTTTGTTTAGTCTAATTAACAGACTAGACTATATAAATATTAAACTGTTTTACTGAGAAATGAATCATTCACGTAGTTTCATTTGTAAATGAAAACATCATGTATCGTCACACACGGGGATAAATACAATCAAAAAGTCAAAACGAAATTGGCATAATTGTCAGGCGTTAAAAATAAATAGCCCTAACCAGGTATTGAAATAATAATAACCTATAATAAGAATAAATAATAAGTGATTTAGAGCTATCTACTTTTTTCTTTATTGTGAATCGCTTAACCTTAATAACTTTATATATGCTATTTGGCATATATTTAGCAAATATTGTGAACTACAATTATGCCAATAAAGTTTTGACTTTATGATTGTATTAATGCCCGTGTGTGACCATACGATTTACAAATGGAACGTGAATGATTCACTCGACAATGAAACACTATATAGGTTATAATTAGACTAAAAATGAATATATGCCATATAGTATAATCAAAGCTTTCATGGCATGTCAGCATTTATCATTTAGATTCGGAATGTTAAGAGATCGAAATTAAGGGGGACATACTGAATATAAACGAATAATACATTTATTACAGAAAAAAGGATCAATTAATGGATAAGACTTAAGGATGCATAAAATGTTTCTTGCAGGGCTATTTAATTTGAAGTACTTATATGTAATAAATTCTTGATAAACTTTTGAATGCTGTCTACATCGCGCACAGACATTCGCATACAGCATTGCCTATTGTTAATATATAACTTAATATTGCATTAATTTCTATAACAATTAATAAAAACATTTCTTAACTCAAAATAAAAAATATTAATAAACCTATCTCTGACAATCCTGGGTTATGGTTACGCAGGTTTGTTTATGCATTAAACATAAGGATGTCGTTACCTCGACAAAATAATCTTGTGGCCACGACATAATATGACATTCCCAGGAATTAATATCTCGTGGCAATGACAAAAAGTAATATGACGTTCCTACGAATTCATTTGTGTGGCCACGACAAACATAAGTGAACCGAAGGTGTCCCCTCCAGGTTACCGTACCTTTTAGTTTGCAGCAATGTTTTCAGCCTGCTCCAGTCCAGTGCGTTACATGACTGCCCCCTACTGATCATGTCTTTCCTATGTCATTGTATTTTCCGTGTTCCTTTGGAATACACCGGCGTCACGCGAGACCACTTTACATCCCGCGCGCATTTTAAATGGCCAGATCTGTAGGTGAATTTTGGCAGACATCGGGGAGAAAGATGAGTGCTTTCTCCTCGATGCGCCAGTCTCGCCTTCCGAATCATTCGGTACATCCGTCGTTACGATGTTCGACTGACTCAGGGAGGCGGAGGCGTGCTCAGCGGCTAATAGATCCTTTGGGGTCTGTTATTTCTCACCGGTCCTCATCTCCACCCGAATGCAGGGGGAGCCTGGCCCCTCCTGGCCTGCGGGCTGGAGGCAGGGCCAGGCGGTTTGTGTGGCCACTCGAGACCCTCCTCCTGGGAGGGGTAGGTCTCAGAGGAGACGTGATGTGCGTTATGGGAGATGGGATCGTAGGGAAACGATCCTCTCCCTTCTCCCTCACGTCGTGCGGCCGCCCACCCCTTTTTTCCCCTTAAGACTCTGGGGCTGGGCTGATGATAGATTGATAAATTCAATCCGTTGGCCCGGTACATGAACTGACATATAGGTGTATATGTATATGTACGTATTCTTTGTCTACCAGCTCCGCTTGGGTGAGACTTTAGTATTTGAGCTACTGAGCTCCTAAGGTCCCTGAGTGTCGAGTGTAGCCAGGTCTTCCCTCGTTTGTGAGTTAGTGTACCAAGACCTCCACTCGTAAATAACTCCTGGAGGGGTTAGGCGTTGTCAGGCTTCCTCTCATTCTGAGAGTTATCCCTTGAAGCCTCCGCTGCTTTCGAGCTCGGCTTAGGCACTATTTATACCTGCATATGTATGTCTACACACCTACTGGGTGTGGCAGTCTACCCCGTCCCGTGGTAAGAGTCCCTCTAGACTCCGCTCGTCTGAGTGTGAAGACCGGGAGGTTAGGGTAGGTTCCCCACCCTCTTTTTAAGAAGATAGGAGCAACCCAGGGTTGAGCGCATGGGCTGCCTCTCTTTGTGAGTCAGTGCACTGAAGGCCCCGCTCCCCAGGGCCCTGTCAAAAAGGGAAAGAAAGAAGTTTCTTTAGTGAGAGAGGAAAGTTTAGAAACCCCCCCCCCCCCCCTAAGTGTGAGGATTTTTTCAGGCCTCCTTTCTCTGAGAGTTGCGCTGACGAGATGCCCCTCTGGAGGTTCTTGTCTAGGCTGATTTCTCACAGTTCTATCAGATTTGGGCAGTTCTGGGAGCTGGTAGGCTCTCGTGAGCCTCGCTCTACACCGAAGCGTACAGTGTTAGGTCCTCCTTGGCGGAAGCCCTGGTCTGGACCTCCAGGTTTCACCTTTGAACCCTGTATAGGCGCTTACAGCTCTGTCCAGATAGCATTTAGGGGGTTGAGTGTAGTAGGTCTCCCCTCATTATTAATGAGCTCTGTTGGTTAGCACCTCCACTCCTAGACTTTCCTGCCACGGTGAGCGTTGTCAGGGTGCTGCAGGCTTCCTCTCGATTGAGAGTCCTTCTGTAGGAGCCTCCGCTCTTCGCTGCTGCTGATCAGACCTCCTTTCGCCTAGTGGCGTCATGATGTAGGTCGGGCGACTGGTCTTCCCTATGGTTTAGACTTAGAATGGTTAGATGTGTTCTCCTGCATGAGAACCGTCCAGCTGCAGCCTTCGCTCCCCTCAGTGCTCCGCTTACAAGTACATACTCGTGGTATTTAGCTGGTAGGCCTGCTTAGGCCTCGCTAACTGCTGTGCTCTGTGCTTTGAGCCCTCTGCCAAAGCTGAGTATTGTTAAGGCTCTCTCTTTCCAGACTTGAAGCCTCCCCTCTACAGATTCCTGTGATGTGGGTTCATGTACTTGTAGCGTTGAGTGTAGCCAGGTCTCCCCTCAGTGGGTTTTTCGTAAGACCTCCACTCTCGAGCATCTCTCGCTAGGGACTATTAGAATACCGCTCACCAAGACCGAGTGTTGTCAGGCTTTTTTATCTCTGTGAGATTCGTTTCAAAGCCTCCACTCTACAGGGCCCTGCTCTGAGCATTTGGGCCCTGCTGTGAGTCCCGGTATTCTCTGAGCGTTGAGTGTAGCTAGGTCTCCCCTCACTAAAAATATTTGGGTGAGATCTCCACTCCATAGAGCTAGGAGATTGAGCGTTGCTAGGCTTCCCCTCATCCGAGGGTCTCTGTGAAGCCTCCGTTCCCCTGAAGCTCCGCTCCGGGTACTTTCAGACGTGAGTGTAGCTAGGTCTCCCCTCACTGTATATTTGGTGTGAGATCTCCACTCTGTAGAGCTGGGAGGTTGAGCGTTGTCAGGTGTTCCTCTCATTCTGAGAGTCTCTATGAAGGCCTCCGTTCCCCAGAAGCTCCGTTTTTAGTACCTCCAAGCGTGAGTGTAGCCAGGTCTCTCCTCACTTAGAGCGTTGAGGCCTCCACTCGTAAAGAGCTGGCGGATTGAGCGTGTTGGGGCTTCCCCTCTGGTGAGGCCCCCGTTCTCCAGAAGCTCCGCTTCCAGTCTTTCCCTCCAGGCGTGAGTGTAGTCAGGTCTCCCCTCATGAAGGGTTATTGAGATCTCCACTCCTAAGAGCTAGTGGATTGAACGTTGTCAGGTTTCCTCTCTTTTTAGAGAGTCTTCTGTGAAGCCTCCGTTCCCCAGAAGCTCCGCCTCCAGTACTTTCAAGTGTGAGTGTAGCCAGGTCTCCCCTCACTGAAGGGTTATTTGAGACCTCCACTCCTAAGAGCTAGTGGATTGAACGTTGTCAGGTTTCCTCTCTTTTTAGAGAGTCTTCTCCCATACCGAAATGTAATATATGACATATATGTCCCTATATCAGAAGTGCTACTCTCATATATGTTAAATATAGGGCAATATATTATTATCACATATATACATCTTCTGGATATATGTAGATATATGTTTATAACATATATGAATTTCCCATAGTACAATTTGTATATAAACATATATTGAAAGTATATATATGGTCAACTTTTATATGGTATTGCATGTTATGACCATATATGTTTACAATATATATTAAAATTGTATATTGTATCATATGATAAGACCATATATGTTAACAACATATATCAAAATTACCAATGTATATATTGAATTTATGCAAGTTTATTAACCATTTATGCCTAAAAGATACTGCTTATTGTAAATCACATAACAAAATTTTTTTGCTTAACTTTATTGTTTCAATTCAGTTTTCTGGGGAAAAAATACAGATGAATATATAACCTGTTAAAAAAATGCCAATGTACTAGTTACTTGTAGTAAAACGAATGTATTATGGAGTTATTGAGGGGGGAAACGCTTCATGTAACTGTTTGTCCATATGTGCTGTCATCATCAATGAACTAAAACGCATTTCATTAAAATACATGAGCGATTGAGTGCGAATGTCACAATACCGCTACTGCGCATGCGCCAAAATTCAAACTCACCCGCGCTAACGGCAGAGTCTGAGCAATGGCTGGGCAATGATACAAGTCATCTGCGGTAAGATGTTTTTCTTAGTAAGTGGAAGGATAACAAATGGGCCAATACATTCACATAATAAACGACAATGACTTTATAGACGGGCACGAAGACCGACCGACATCACTGAGAGGAAACGATGAAACGCCTTTGAATGTGGCAGCGGTGCAGGTAATGTATGCTAATTTACTCAACGCTTTATTCCTACGCTAATATTTCATAGAAACTAAGTGTTAAGTTATATGATTGTTTTGGTCTGCAAGAGCCTCTGTCTCTATATAGAGCAGATAAGTTTTTTAAAATATTCCCTTGCATTGTTTTATATATGATGTTATGTTTACAGCTGCATTGATGATTTTTGCAATTTGCTTGCATTAAAGTTAATTTTAGCTAACGTTACTGGGTAGGTTAATGAACAATCTGTATGGAGATAAGTTACTGTGAGCTCATTGTTTTCACTGGATAAGCAATGCCACATTTGGAAATTATTTAAAGCTGTCTGACAAAAATAACGGATGAAAATTATAATGTTTATCTCTGAGATGTAGTCTAGACTAGAACTATAAAACTTAAAAAAATGCAATTATTTAAATAAAAGCACCTTGAATTCATATAGTAAATTACAGTACCTGGTTATATTGCACCAAGTGCATTGACATGTAAGTGACATGCCTAGAGTGGGTGCATAAGAACATGTATGTGGATATTGCATAAAGGTACAGTACACTAAAGGAGGTGTTTATGGGGTTTTAAAAATATGGTTAATCTATCATAGTAAATTTTGTTCAAATCTTTGCTGATTGTGCTATTCTTGTTTGTGTCCCATGAATAGGTAATGAGTCCCGAAATTCTCAGAAAACAGAAATGGAGGCCGAACCTGCAGATGTGGATGGCAGTGATGTGAATGATGGAGCGTACACAGAAAAGGTTAAATATGTAGACAAATCTAATCAACAAAATATGTGTCTCCGTGTACTATTTAATAAAATTCTAGTGCATTTAATCTATAAATAACTGTAGAGGTTTTGGATATGGTAAGATTAAACTTATTTTAGTGAATGAAGTACCACATTTTAGCTATCATGTTGTTAGGGTGGGTACACAAAACATTATTTTATCCTTGCTTCAAGAAAATCCTCAATCTATCTGCTTTCTAACAGCTTTATATGGCCGTAAACATTTATCTTAAACGTGGCTTTAAGCACTATAGATTATTAAAGTATCACTTTCACTGTGACAAAGGCAGTAAATGTGGTGCGGGAAACTATTAATTGATTAATCTACAATAATTTAATTGCACTATAAATTACACTACAATGCAAAACACAGTAAATTGATAAACTGTTTGGCGTGATGACGTTTAATGCCTCCGACAGGCCCTGTAGTCCCATTTAGCAGCATGTTAGCAACCATCTTTTTTAAGAAACATAAGAGTTTAAAAATTAAAATACGAATCAAAAGTGGGGTTTAACTGGTGTGTTTTATGTCATAGAATAAAATGTGAAAGGATTATGAGTTTGTGTGAACGGCGGACCTTATTTTAGGGGATTTAATCAAAATTGTCATTCAAAAATCCATGTAATAGTTCCACCCTGTTTTCTCCAGGCCAAAACGATGCACATATTAGGTATTATGAATGTCAACACTTTATTTAATTGATGCTAAATAGCAAAATAAATTGTAACCTTAGCTGTGAACTCTGTCATTGAGCATTTGGGCTACTATATTTTAGTTCTTCATGTATAGAGACATATTATTTGAATGGGCATGCAGGCTGTGCTTTGTTGTTCTGCCATGTCCTTGTGGTATCTGGGAATATCTTACAACTACAACTTACAAACATATATACATAATTAGTATTCTGCAGTTTTAAAAGAATCTTTAACTTTACCAACTGTTTAATATTCAGTATATTTGTCATCTTATAGTAGTTTATCACTTTGGTACAATGTTGGATTGCAAGTCTTAAGTATATGGTTCAGAAAATGTATTGTAATTATCTTATCAAAATCTAACTTTTATCTTTTTTTTTATACAGATGCTGGAATCCAGACATTTCTTCACCTGGGGCCTTCTGGGGATGGCAATAAACCAAAAACTAACCAAGCTGTGGGAATACAAACCTGTAGACCTTTAGCTGGACCACTACAATTGATGTTCTGTTTCTTATGCCTGTTCAGTGTTTTGATCAGTTATATATGTAATTGTTTCTTTTTTTCTGTTTGATTGTGCATGTCAGTAACATTTTTTCCCCTATTTAAATAAATTCTGTTTAAATAAAGATGTTTCTTTGTGTACCATTTAACATTTAAGGCTCAAGGTGTGAAATGTGCAATGCACTGCAACTTTGTAGAGTGTAGTGTCTCACATGTATCCTGTATTTAAAGATCAAAGATCACATATTAAAATATGAAATATGCATGAAATATATGGTTTCATATATGTCTAATTTGTATATAACATAATAAAAAAATGCATATATCTCACATATATTAATAATTATATATATTCCATATATGGCAATACATGTATTATACATACATAAACATATATTTTTGTATGGGGTAGACTTATATGTCAATATATGAAATTGTTCCATTTTCTAATAGGAATCATATATGGATATGGCATATACAAGACATGTATTTAATACATGGGTATTTCATATAAGCACATATATTACATTTCGGTATGGGCTGTGAAGCCTCCGTTCTCCAGAAGCTCCGCCTTCAGTACTTTAGGCATGAGTGTAGCCAGGTCTCCCCTCACTGAAGAGGTTATTTTGAGACCTCCACTCCTGAGAGCTAGTGGAGTGAACGTTGTCAAGGTTTCCTCTCCCTAGAGAGTCTTCTGTGAAGCCTCCGTTCTCCAGAAGCTCCGCCTCTGTACTTACAAGCATGAATGTAGTCAGGTCTCCCCTCATACAAGGGTTTATGTTTGAGACCTCCACTCTTACAGAGCTCCAAAGCTCCAGGCTTTGCTGTCGCCTGTGATAATTATATGGTGTTTCCCTCGCTACGCTCTGGGCACCTTCTCAAACCCACAATAGTGGTGAGTACTCACGCGAAGCTTTTGAGCACTCCTTAAAACCCACGTGAAGTGGTAAGTGCACACGCAAGTCCTTGGGCACTTTCTAAAATCCACATGAGTGGTAAAGATCCCCCCCTAAGGTTGGGTTCTTTTGTAAAATCCTGTATGGTATGGGTTACGCATTATACTCCGTTCCCATTCTAGAGTTGGTTCTAAAAACCCCTGGGTTTTTCCAACTCCACTACAGACAGCACTACTTATAGGTTCGAGTGTCGCTAGGCTTCCTCTCATCTAGAGAGTCTTCTTGCAGAAGCCTCCACTCTCCTGAGAACTCCACTTAAGTGGTTCTATTGCTTAGGCTCCTGGAGCCTCATGGATCACCTCCAGTGTTGAGTGTAGTTAGGTCTCCGACCTCCACTCCCAGAGTTCCCCGCAAGTACAGAGTGTTGCTAGGCTTTCTCTCGTTTAGAGAGTCTCTTTAGAGCCTCCGCTCCTCAGAACCCCCGTCTAGTGTGAAGGCTTAAGGGTAAGCTTCACTACTAGCGGTGAGTGTAGGTAGGCCTACTCTCGCTTAGAAGTATCAGGCCTCCACTCCTTAGAGTTCCGTGCTTGGGTGGCCGAGCCAGCTGTGACGTCGGCCCGAGCGATTTCGCCGGTAGTGGGGAGTGATGTTCCTTCTTGACTCCTCAATCAGTCAGTTGTTCACTTACTCCTCAGCATGGCGGTGTTGGTATATCGTTCCCAAAGTGTCCTAACCAGGACGCAGCGTAGAGTTCCCTCCGGAAGGGAACGTCTCAGGTTACGTAGGTAACCCTAGTTCCCTGAGGACAGGGAACGAGACGCTGCGTCTCGTAGCCATGCTTCGGGCCCCACTTACGTCTCCATCAGACAAAAAGATGGTTGATGTATTCACAAGCGCCCCTTTATACTAGTAGGCGCCTTGTTAATGACGTCATGGGCTGGCGCCGGTCAATGTCAAGTTCATTGTCGTTGTTTTATAAGAGCTTCAGAACCGGTCACGCTGAGAGCAGTTCCCAAAGTGTCCTAACCAGGACGCAGCGTCTCGTTCCCTGTCCTCAGGGAACTAGGGTTACCTACGTAACCTGAGACGATTTTGCAACACAGAGAAACATATCTGAAGGTGTTAGAAGTGTTTTGCATGATTTTTGAAGTTAGACACTGAAATGTCAGAAAACAGCGTTTCAGTGCAGAATAAACTTGTTTAAAGCAATGCAAGCTGAATCTCGGTCCCACTTTAAAATTGCAGTCTTTGCATGAATAAAACCTATTTTGCAACACAGAGAAACATATCTGAAGGTGTTAGAAGTGTTTTGCATGATTTTTGAAGTTAGACCCTGAAATGTCAGAAAACAGCGTTTCAGCGCAGAACAGAGTTGGTTCAGGCAATGCAAGCTGAATCTCGGTCCCACTTTAAATTTGCAGTATGTGCATGAATAAAACCTATTTTGCAACACAGAGAAACATATCTGAAGGTGTTAGAAGTGTTTTGCATGATTTTTGAAGTTAGGGCCTGAAATGTCAGAAAACAGCGTTTCAGCGCAGAACAAACTTGGTTCCAGCAATGCAAGCTGAATCTCTGTCCCACTTTAAAATTGCAGTCTGTGCATGAATAAAACCTATTTTGCAACACAGAGAAACATATCTGAAGGTGTTAGAAGTGTTTTGCATGATTTTTGAAGTTAGACCCTGAAATGTCAGAAAACAGCGTTTCAGCGCAGAACAGAGTTGGTTCAGGCAATGCAAGCTGAATCTCGGTCCCACTTTAAATTTGCAGTATGTGCATGAATAAAACCTATTTTGCAACACAGAGAAACATATCTGAAGGTGTTAGAAGTGTTTTGCATGATTTTTGAAGTTAGGGCCTGAAATGTCAGAAAACAGCGTTTCAGCGCAGAACAAACTTGGTTCCAGCAATGCAAGCTGAATCTCTGTCCCACTTTAAAATTGCAGTCTGTGCATGAATAAAACCTATTTTGCAACACAGAGAAACATATCTGAAGGTGTTAGAAGTGTTTTGCATGATTTTTGAAGTTAGACCCTGAAATGTCAGAAAACAGCGTTTCAGTGCAGAATAAACTTGTTTCAAGCAATGCAAGCTGAATCTCGGTCCCACTTTAAAATTGCAGTCTTTGCATGAATAAAACCTATTTTGCAACACAGAGAAACATATCTGAAGGTGTTAGAAGTCTTTTGCATGATTTTAGAAGTTAGACCCTGAAATGTCAGAAAACAGCGTTTCAGCGCAGAACAAAGTTGGTTCAGGCAATGCAAGCTGAATCTCGGTCCCACTTTAAAATTGCAGTCTTTGCATGAATAAAACCTATTTTGCAACACAGAGAAACATATCTGAAGGTGTTAGAAGTGTTTTGCATGATTTTTGAAGTTAGACCCTGAAATGTCAGAAAACAGCGTTTCAGCGCAGAACAAAGTTGGTTCAGGCAATGCAAGCTGAATCTCGGTCCCACTTTAAATTTGCAGTCTGTGCATGAATAAAACCTATTTTGCAACACAGAGAAACATATCTGAAGGTGTTAGAAGTGTTTTGCATGATTTTTGAAGTTAGGGCCTGAAATGTCAGAAAACAGCGTTTCAGCGCAGAACAAACTTGGTTCCAGCAATGCAAGCTGAATCTCTGTCCCACTTTAAAATTGCAGTCTGTGCATGAATACAACCTATTTTGCAACACAGAGAAACATATCTGAAGGTGTTAGAAGTGTTTTGCATGATTTTTGAAGTTAGACCCTGAAATGTCAGAAAACAGCGTTTCAGTGCAGAATAAACTTGTTTCAAGCAATGCAAGCTGAATCTCGGTCCCACTTTAAATTTGCAGTCTGTGCATGAATAAAACCTATTTTGCAACACAGAGAAACATATCTGAAGGTGTTAGAAGTGTTTTGCATGATTTTTGAATTTAGGGCCTGAAATGTCAGAAAACAGCGTTTCAGCGCAGAACAAACTTGGTTCCAGCAATGCAAGCTGAATCTCTGTCCCACTTTAAAATTGCAGTCTGTGCATGAATAAAACCTATTTTGCAACACAGAGAAACATATCTGAAGGTGTTAGAAGTGTTTTGCATGATTTTTGAAGTTAGGGCCTGAAATGTCAGAAAACAGCGTTTCAGCGCAGAACAAACTTGGTTCCAGCAATGCAAGCTGAATCTCTGTCCCACTTTAAAATTGCAGTCTGTGCATGAATAAAACCTATTTTGCAATACAGAGAAACATATCTGAAGGTGTTAGAAGTGTTTTGCATGATTTTTGAAGTTAGAGCCTGAAATGTCAGAAAACAGCGTTTCAGCGCAGAACAAACTTGGTTCCAGCAATGCAAGCTGAATCTCTGTCCCACTTTAAAATTGCAGTCTGTGCATGAATAAAACCTATTTTGCAACACAGAGAAGCATATCTGAAGGTGTTAGAAGTGTTTTGCATGATTTTTGAAGTTAGACCCTGAAATGTCAGAAAACAGCGTTTCAGTGCAGAATAAACTTGTTTCAAGCAATGTAAGCTGAATCTCGGTCCCACTTTAAATTTGCAGTCTGTGCATGAATAAAACCTATTTTGCAGCACAGAGAAACATATCTGAAGGTGTTAGAAGTGTTTTGCATGATTTTTGAAGTTAGACACTGAAATGTCAGAAAACAGCGTTTCAGTGCAGAATAAAATTGTTTAAAGCAATGCAAGCTGAATCTCGGTCCCACTTTAAAATTGCAGTCTTTGCATGAATAAAACCTATTTTGCAACACAGAGAAACATATCTGAAGGTGTTAGAAGTGTTTTGCATGATTTTTGAAGTTAGACTCTGAAATGTCAGAAAACAGCGTTTCAGCGCAGAACAGAGTTGGTTCAGGCAATGCAAGCTGAATCTCGGTCCCACTTTAAATTTGCAGTATGTGCATGAATAAAACCTATTTTGCAACACAGAGAAACATATCTGAAGGTGTTAGAAGTGTTTTGCATGATTTTTGAAGTTAGGGCCTGAAATGTCAGAAAACAGCGTTTCAGCGCAGAACAAACTTGGTTCCAGCAATGCAAGCTGAATCTCTGTCCCACTTTAAAATTGCAGTCTGTGCATGAATAAAACCTATTTTGCAACACAGAGAAACATATCTGAAGGTGTTAGAAGTGTTTTGCATGATTTTTGAAGTTAGACCCTGAAATGTCAGAAAACAGCGTTTCAGCGCAGAACAAAGTTGGTTCAGGCAATGCAAGCTGAATCTCGGTCCCACTTTAAATTTGCAGTATGTGCATGAATAAAACCTATTTTGCAACACAGAGAAACATATCTGAAGGTGTTAGAAGTGTTTTGCATGATTTTTGAAGTTAGGGCCTGAAATATCAGAAAACAGCGTTTCAGCGCAGAACAAACTTGGTTCCAGCAATGCAAGCTAAATCTCTGTCCCACTTTAAAATTGCAGTCTGTGCATGAATAAAACCTATTTTGCAACACAGAGAAACATATCTGAAGGTGTTAGAAGTGTTTTGCATGATTTTTGAAGTTAGACCCTGAAATGTCAGAAAACAGCGTTTCAGTGCAGAATAAACTTGTTTAAAGCAATGCAAGCTGAATCTCGGTCCCACTTTAAAATTGCAGTCTTTGCATGAATAAAACCTATTTTGCAACACAGAGAAACATATCTGAAGGTGTTAGAAGTGTTTTGCATGATTTTTGAAGTTAGACCCTGAAATGTCAGAAAACAGCGTTTCAGCGCAGAACAGAGTTGGTTCAGGCAATGCAAGCTGAATCTCGGTCCCACTTTAAATTTGCAGTATGTGCATGAATAAAACCTATTTTGCAACACAGAGAAACATATCTGAAGGTGTTAGAAGTGTTTTGCATGATTTTTGAAGTTAGGGCCTGAAATGTCAGAAAACAGCGTTTCAGCGCAGAACAAACTTGGTTCCAGCAATGCAAGCTGAATCTCTGTCCCACTTTAAAATTGCAGTCTGTGCATGAATAAAACCTATTTTGCAACACAGAGAAACATATCTGAAGGTGTTAGAAGTGTTTTGCATGATTTTTGAAGTTAGACCCTGAAATGTCAGAAAACAGCGTTTCAGCGCAGAACAAAGTTGGTTCAGGCAATGCAAGCTGAATCTCGGTCCCACTTTAAATTTGCAGTATGTGCATGAATAAAACCTATTTTGCAACACAGAGAAACATATCTGAAGGTGTTAGAAGTGTTTTGCATGATTTTTGAAGTTAGGGCCTGAAATATCAGAAAACAGCGTTTCAGCGCAGAACAAACTTGGTTCCAGCAATGCAAGCTGAATCTCTGTCCCACTTTAAAATTGCAGTCTGTGCATGAATAAAACCTATTTTGCAACACAGAGAAACATATCTGAAGGTGTTAGAAGTGTTTTGCATGATTTTTGAAGTTAGACCCTGAAATGTCAGAAAACAGCGTTTCAGTGCAGAATAAACTTGTTTCAAGCAATGCAAGCTGAATCTCGGTCCCACTTTAAAATTGCAGTCTTTGCATGAATAAAACCTATTTTGCAACACAGAGAAACATATCTGAAGATGTTAGAAGTGTTTTGCATGATTTTTGAAGTTAGACCCTGAAATGTCAGAAAACAGCGTTTCAGCACAGAACAAAGTTGGTTCAGGCAATGCAAGCTGAATCTCGGTCCCACTTTAAATTTGCAGTCTGTGCATGAAAAAAACCTATTTTGCAACACAGAGAAACATATCTGAAGGTGTTAGAAGTGTTTTGCATGATTTTTGAAGTTAGGGCCTGAAATATCAGAAAACAGCGTTTCAGCGCAGAACAAACTTGGTTCCAGCAATGCAAGCTGAATCTCTGTCCCACTTTAAAATTGCAGTCTGTGCATGAATAAAACCTATTTTGCAACACAGAGAAACATATCTGAAGGTGTTAGAAGTGTTTTGCATGATTTTTGAAGTTAGACCCTGAAATGTCAGAAAACAGCGTTTCAGTGCAGAATAAACTTGTTTCAAGCAATGCAAGCTGAATCTCGGTCCCACTTTAAATTTGCAGTCTGTGCATGAATAAAACCTATTTTGCAACACAGAGAAACATATCTGAAGGTGTTAGAAGTGTTTTGCATGATTTTTGAAGTTAGACCCTGAAATGTCAGAAAACAGCGTTTCAGTGCAGAATAAACTTGTTTCAAGCAATGCAAGCTGAATCTCGGTCCCACTTTAAAATTGCAGTCTTTGCATGAATAAAACCTATTTTGCAACACAGAGAAACATATCTGAAGGTGTTAGAAGTGTTTTGCATGATTTTTGAAGTTAGGGCCTGAAATGTCAGAAAACAGCGTTTCAGCGCAGAACAAACTTGGTTCCAGCAATGCAAGCTGAATCTCTGTCCCACTTTAAAATTGCAGTCTGTGCATGAATAAAACCTATTTTGCAACACAGAGAAACATATCTGAAGATGTTAGAAGTGTTTTGCATGATTTTTGAAGTTAGACCCTGAAATGTCAGAAAACAGCGTTTCAGCACAGAACAAAGTTGGTTCAGGCAATGCAAGCTGAATCTCGGTCCCACTTTAAATTTGCAGTCTGTGCATGAAAAAAACCTATTTTGCAACACAGAGAAACATATCTGAAGGTGTTAGAAGTGTTTTGCATGATTTTTGAAGTTAGGGCCTGAAATATCAGAAAACAGCGTTTCAGCGCAGAACAAACTTGGTTCCAGCAATGCAAGCTGAATCTCTGTCCCACTTTAAAATTGCAGTCTGTGCATGAATAAAACCTATTTTGCAACACAGAGAAACATATCTGAAGGTGTTAGAAGTGTTTTGCATGATTTTTGAAGTTAGACCCTGAAATGTCAGAAAACAGCGTTTCAGTGCAGAATAAACTTGTTTCAAGCAATGCAAGCTGAATCTCGGTCCCACTTTAAATTTGCAGTCTGTGCATGAATAAAACCTATTTTGCAACACAGAGAAACATATCTGAAGGTGTTAGAAGTGTTTTGCATGATTTTTGAAGTTAGACCCTGAAATGTCAGAAAACAGCGTTTCAGTGCAGAATAAACTTGTTTCAAGCAATGCAAGCTGAATCTCGGTCCCACTTTAAAATTGCAGTCTTTGCATGAATAAAACCTATTTTGCAACACAGAGAAACATATCTGAAGGTGTTAGAAGTGTTTTGCATGATTTTTGAAGTTAGGGCCTGAAATGTCAGAAAACAGCGTTTCAGCGCAGAACAAACTTGGTTCCAGCAATGCAAGCTGAATCTCTGTCCCACTTTAAAATTGCAGTCTGTGCATGAATAAAACCTATTTTGCAACACAGAGAAACATATCTGAAGGTGTTAGAAGTGTTTTGCATGATTTTTGAAGTTAGGGCCTGAAATGTCAGAAAACAGCGTTTCAGCGCAGAACAAACTTGGTTCCAGCAATGCAAGCTGAATCTCTGTCCCACTTTAAAATTGCAGTCTGTGCATGAATAAAACCTATTTTGCAACACAGAGAAACATATCTGAAGGTGTTAGAAGTGTTTTGCATGATTTTTGAAGTTAGGGCCTGAAATGTCAGAAAACAGCGTTTCAGCGCAGAACAAACTTGGTTCCAGCAATGCAAGCTGAATCTCTGTCCCACTTTAAAATTGCAGTCTGTGCATGAATAAAACCTATTTTGCAACACAGAGAAACATATCTGAAGGTGTTAGAAGTGTTTTGCATGATTTTTGAAGTTAGGGCCTGAAATATCAGAAAACAGCGTTTCAGCGCAGAACAAACTTGGTTCCAGCAATGCAAGCTAAATCTCTGTCCCACTTTAAAATTGCAGTCTGTGCATGAATAAAACCTATTTTGCAACACAGAGAAACATATCTGAAGGTGTTAGAAGTGTTTTGCATGATTTTTGAAGTTAGACCCTGAAATGTCAGAAAACAGCGTTTCAGTGCAGAATAAACTTGTTTAAAGCAATGCAAGCTGAATCTCGGTCCCACTTTAAAATTGCAGTCTTTGCATGAATAAAACCTATTTTGCAACACAGAGAAACATATCTGAAGGTGTTAGAAGTGTTTTGCATGATTTTTGAAGTTAGACCCTGAAATGTCAGAAAACAGCGTTTCAGCGCAGAACAAACTTGGTTCCAGCAATGCAAGCTGAATCTCTGTCCCACTTTAAAATTGCAGTCTGTGCATGAATAAAACCTATTTTGCAACACAGAGAAACATATCTGAAGGTGTTAGAAGTGTTTTGCATGATTTTTGAAGTTAGACCCTGAAATGTCAGAAAACAGCGTTTCAGCGCAGAACAAAGTTGGTTCAGGCAATGCAAGCTGAATCTCGGTCCCACTTTAAATTTGCAGTATGTGCATGAATAAAACCTATTTTGCAACACAGAGAAACATATCTGAAGGTGTTAGAAGTGTTTTGCATGATTTTTGAAGTTAGGGCCTGAAATATCAGAAAACAGCGTTTCAGCGCAGAACAAACTTGGTTCCAGCAATGCAAGCTGAATCTCTGTCCCACTTTAAAATTGCAGTCTGTGCATGAATAAAACCTATTTTGCAACACAGAGAAACATATCTGAAGGTGTTAGAAGTGTTTTGCATGATTTTTGAAGTTAGACCCTGAAATGTCAGAAAACAGCGTTTCAGTGCAGAATAAACTTGTTTCAAGCAATGCAAGCTGAATCTCGGTCCCACTTTAAAATTGCAGTCTTTGCATGAATAAAACCTATTTTGCAACACAGAGAAACATATCTGAAGATGTTAGAAGTGTTTTGCATGATTTTTGAAGTTAGACCCTGAAATGTCAGAAAACAGCGTTTCAGCACAGAACAAAGTTGGTTCAGGCAATGCAAGCTGAATCTCGGTCCCACTTTAAATTTGCAGTCTGTGCATGAAAAAAACCTATTTTGCAACACAGAGAAACATATCTGAAGGTGTTAGAAGTGTTTTGCATGATTTTTGAAGTTAGGGCCTGAAATATCAGAAAACAGCGTTTCAGCGCAGAACAAACTTGGTTCCAGCAATGCAAGCTGAATCTCTGTCCCACTTTAAAATTGCAGTCTGTGCATGAATAAAACCTATTTTGCAACACAGAGAAACATATCTGAAGGTGTTAGAAGTGTTTTGCATGATTTTTGAAGTTAGACCCTGAAATGTCAGAAAACAGCGTTTCAGTGCAGAATGAACTTGTTTCAAGCAATGCAAGCTGAATCTCGGTCCCACTTTAAATTTGCAGTCTGTGCATGAATAAAACCTATTTTGCAACACAGAGAAACATATCTGAAGGTGTTAGAAGTGTTTTGCATGATTTTTGAAGTTAGACCCTGAAATGTCAGAAAACAGCGTTTCAGTGCAGAATAAACTTGTTTCAAGCAATGCAAGCTGAATCTCGGTCCCACGTTAAAATTGCAGTCTTTGCATGAATAAAACCTATTTTGCAACACAGAGAAACATATCTGAAGGTGTTAGAAGTGTTTTGCATGATTTTTGAAGTTAGGGCCTGAAATGTCAGAAAACAGCGTTTCAGCGCAGAACAAACTTGGTTCCAGCAATGCAAGCTGAATCTCTGTCCCACTTTAAAATTGCAGTCTGTGCATGAATAAAAACTATTTTGCAACACAGAGAAACATATCTGAAGGTGTTAGAAGTGTTTTGCATGATTTTTGAAGTTAGACCCTGAAATGTCAGAAAACAGCGTTTCAGTGCAGAATAAACTTGTTTCAAGCAATGCAAGCTGAATCTCGGTCCCACTTTAAAATTGCAGTCTTTGCATGAATAAAACCTATTTTGCAACACAGAGAAACATATCTGAAGGTGTTAGAAGTGTTTTGCATGATTTTTGAAGTTAGACCCTGAAATGTCAGAAAACAGCGTTTCAGCGCAGAACAAAGTTGGTTCAGGCAATGCAAGCTGAATCTCGGTCCCACTTTAAAATTGCAGTCTTTGCATGAATAAAACCTATTTTGCAACACAGAGAAACATATCTGAAGGTGTTAGAAGTGTTTTGCATGATTTTTGAAGTTAGACCCTGAAATGTCAGAAAACAGCGTTTCAGCGCAGAACAAAGTTGGTTCAGGCAATGCAAGCTGAATCTCGGTCCCACTTTAAATTTGCAGTCTGTGCATGAATAAAACCTATTTTGCAACACAGAGAAACATATCTGAAGGTGTTAGAAGTGTTTTGCATGATTTTTGAAGTTAGGGCCTGAAATGTCAGAAAACAGCGTTTCAGCGCAGAACAAACTTGGTTCCAGCAATGCAAGCTGAATCTCTGTCCCACTTTAAAATTGCAGTCTTTGCATGAATACAACCTATTTTGCAACACAGAGAAACATATCTGAAGGTGTTAGAAGTGTTTTACATGATTTTTGAAGTTAGACCCTGAAATGTCAGAAAACAGCGTTTCAGCGCAGAACAAAGTTGGTTCAGGCAATGCAAGCTGAATCTCGGTCCCACTTTAAATTTGCAGTCTGTGCATGAAAAAAACCTATTTTGCAACACAGAGAAACATATCTGAAGGTGTTAGAAGTGTTTTGCATGATTTTTGAATTTAGGGCCTGAAATGTCAGAAAACAGCGTTTCAGCGCAGAACAAACTTGGTTCCAGCAATGCAAGCTGAATCTCTGTCCCACTTTAAATTTGCAGTCTGTGCATGAATAAAACCTATTTTGCAACACAGAGAAACATATCTGAAGGTGTTAGAAGTGTTTTGCATGATTTTTGAATTTAGGGCCTGAAATGTCAGAAAACAGCGTTTCAGCGCAGAACAAACTTGGTTCCAGCAATGCAAGCTGAATCTCTGTCCCACTTTAAAATTGCAGTCTGTGCATGAATAAAACCTATTTTGCAACACAGAGAAACATATCTGAAGGTGTTAGAAGTGTTTTGCATGATTTTTGAAGTTAGGGCCTGAAATGTCAGAAAACAGCGTTTCAGCGCAGAACAAACTTGGTTCCAGCAATGCAAGCTGAATCTCTGTCCCACTTTAAAATTGCAGTCTGTGCATGAATAAAACCTATTTTGCAATACAGAGAAACATATCTGAAGGTGTTAGAAGTGTTTTGCATGATTTTTGAAGTTAGAGCCTGAAATGTCAGAAAACAGCGTTTCAGCGCAGAACAAACTTGGATCCAGCAATGCAAGCTGAATCTCTGTCCTACTTTAAAATTGCAGTCTGTGCATGAATAAAACCTATTTTGCAACACAGAGAAACATATCTGAAGGTGTTAGAAGTGTTTTGCATGATTTTTGAAGTTAGACCCTGAAATGTCAGAAAACAGCGTTTCAGTGCAGAATAAACTTGTTTCAAGCAATGCAAGCTGAATCTCGGTCCCACTTTAAAATTGCAGTCTTTGCATGAATAAAACCTATTTTGCAACACAGAGAAACATATCTGAAGATGTTAGAAGTGTTTTGCATGATTTTTGAAGTTAGACCCTGAAATGTCAGAAAACAGCGTTTCAGCACAGAACAAAGTTGGTTCAGGCAATGCAAGCTGAATCTCGGTCCCACTTTAAATTTGCAGTCTGTGCATGAAAAAAACCTATTTTGCAACACAGAGAAACATATCTGAAGGTGTTAGAAGTGTTTTGCATGATTTTTGAAGTTAGGGCCTGAAATATCAGAAAACAGCGTTTCAGCGCAGAACAAACTTGGTTCCAGCAATGCAAGCTGAATCTCTGTCCCACTTTAAAATTGCAGTCTGTGCATGAATAAAACCTATTTTGCAACACAGAGAAACATATCTGAAGGTGTTAGAAGTGTTTTGCATGATTTTTGAAGTTAGACCCTGAAATGTCAGAAAACAGCGTTTCAGTGCAGAATGAACTTGTTTCAAGCAATGCAAGCTGAATCTCGGTCCCACTTTAAATTTGCAGTCTGTGCATGAATAAAACCTATTTTGCAACACAGAGAAACATATCTGAAGGTGTTAGAAGTGTTTTGCATGATTTTTGAAGTTAGACCCTGAAATGTCAGAAAACAGCGTTTCAGTGCAGAATAAACTTGTTTCAAGCAATGCAAGCTGAATCTCGGTCCCACTTTAAATTTGCAGTCTGTGCATGAATAAAACCTATTTTGCAACACAGAGAAACATATCTGAAGGTGTTAGAAGTGTTTTGCATGATTTTTGAAGTTAGGGCCTGAAATGTCAGAAAACAGTGTTTCAGCGCAGAACAAACTTGGTTCCAGCAATGCAAGCTGAATCTCTGTCCCACTTTAAAATTGCAGTCTGTGCATGAATAAAACCTATTTTGCAACACAGAGAAACATATCTGAAGGTGTTAGAAGTGTTTTGCATGATTTTTGAAGTTAGACCCTGAAATGTCAGAAAACAGCGTTTCAGCGCAGAACAAAGTTGGTTCAGGCAATGCAAGCTGAATCTCGGTCCCACTTTAAATTTGCAGTCTGTGCATGAAAAAAACCTATTTTGCAACACAGAGAAACATATCTGAAGGTGTTAGAAGTGTTTTGCATGATTTTTGAAGTTAGGGCCTGAAATGTCAGAAAACAGCGTTTCAGCGCAAAACAAACTTGGTTCCAGCAATGCAAGCTGAATCTCTGTCCCACTTTAAAATTGCAGTCTGTGCATGAATAAAACCTATTTTGCAACACAGAGAAACATATCTGAAGGTGTTAGAAGTGTTTTGCATTATTTTTGAAGTTAGCCCTGAAATGTCAGAAAACAGCGTTTCAGTGCAGAATAAACTTGTTTCAAGCAATGCAAGCTGAATCTCGGTCCCACTTTAAATTTGCAGTCTGTGCATGAATAAAACCAATTTTGCAACACAGAGAAACATATCTGAAGGTGTTAGAAGTGTTTTGCATGATTTTTGAAGTTAGACCCTGAAATGTCAGAAAACAGCGTTTCAGTGCAGAATAAACTTGTTTCAAGCAATGCAAGCTGAATCTCGGTCCCACTTTAAAATTGCAGTCTTTGCATGAATAAAACCTATTTTGCAACACAGAGAAACATATCTGAAGGTGTTAGAAGTGTTTTGCATGATTTTTGAAGTTAGACCCTGAAATGTCAGAAAACAGCGTTTCAGCGCGGAACAAAGTTGGTTCAGGCAATGCAAGCTGAATCTCGGTCCCACTTTAAATTTGCAGTCTGTGCATGAATGAAACGTATTTTGCAACACAGAGAAACATATCTGAAGGTGTTAGAAGTGTTTTGCATGATTTTTGAAGTTAGACCCTGAAATGTCAGAAAATAGCGTTTCAGCGCAGAACAAAGTTGGTTTAGGCAATGCAAGCTGAATCTCGGTCCCACTTTAAATTTGCAGTCTGTGCATGAATAAAACCTATTTTGCAACACAGAGAAACATCTGAAGGTGTTAGAAGTGTTTTGCATGATTTTTGAAGTTAGGGCCTGAAATGTCAGAAAACAGCGTTTCAGCGCAGAACAAACTTGGTTCCAGCAATGCAAGCTGAATCTCGGTCCCACTTTAAATTTGCAGTCTGTGCATGAAAAAAACCTATTTTGCAACACAGAGAAACATATCTGAAGGTGTTAGAAGTGTTTTGCATGATTTTTGAAGTTAGGGCCTGAAATGTCAGAAAACAGCGTTTCAGCGCAAAACAAACTTGGTTCCAGCAATGCAAGCTGAATCTCTGTCCCACTTTAAAATTGCAGTCTGTGCATGAATAAAACCTATTTTGCAACACAGAGAAACATATCTGAAGGTGTTAGAAGTGTTTTGCATGATTTTTGAAGTTAGACCCTGAAATGTCAGAAAACAGCGTTTCAGTGCAGAATAAACTTGTTTCAAGCAATGCAAGCTGAATCTCGGTCCCACTTTAAATTTGCAGTCTGTGCATGAATAAAACCTATTTTGCAGCACAGAGAAACATATCTGAAGGTGTTAGAAGTGTTTTGCATGATTTTTGAATTTAGGGCCTGAAATGTCAGAAAACAGCGTTTCAGCGCAGAACAAACTTGGTTCCAGCAATGCAAGCTGAATCTCTGTCCCACTTTAAAATTGCAGTCTGTGCATGAATAAAACCTATTTTGCAATACAGAGAAACATATCTGAAGGTGTTAGAAGTGTTTTGCATGATTTTTGAAGTTAGAGCCTGAAATGTCAGAAAACAGCGTTTCAGCGCAGAACAAACTTGGTTCCAGCAATGCAAGCTGAATCTCTGTCCCACTTTAAAATTGCAGTCTGTGCATGAATAAAACCTATTTTGCAACACAGAGAAACATATCTGAAGGTGTTAGAAGTGTTTTGCATGATTTTTGAAGTTAGACCCTGAAATGTCAGAAAACAGCGTTTCAGTGCAGAATAAACTTGTTTCAAGCAATGCAAGCTGAATCTCGGTCCCACTTTAAATTTGCAGTCTGTGCATGAATAAAACCTATTTTGCAACACAGAGAAACATATCTGAAGGTGTTAGAAGTGTTTTGCATGATTTTTGAAGTTAGACCCTGAAATGTCAGAAAACAGCGTTTCAGCGCAGAACAGAGTTGGTTCAGGCAATGCAAGCTGAATCTCGGTCCCACTTTAAATTTGCAGTATGTGCATGAATAAAACCTATTTTGCAACACAGAGAAACATATCTGAAGGTGTTAGAAGTGTTTTGCATAATTTTTGAAGTTAGGGCCTGAAATGTCAGAAAACAGCGTTTCAGCGCAGAACAAACTTGGTTCCAGCAATGCAAGCTGAATCTCTGTCCCACTTTAAAATTGCAGTCTGTGCATGAATAAAACCTATTTTGCAACACAGAGAAACATATCTGAAGGTGTTAGAAGTGTTTTGCATGATTTTTGAAGTTAGACCCTGAAATGTCAGAAAACAGCGTTTCAGTGCAGAATAAACTTGTTTCAAGCAATGCAAGCTGAATCTCGGTCCCACTTTAAAATTGCAGTCTTTGCATGAATAAAACCTATTTTGCAACACAGAGAAACATATCTGAAGGTGTTAGAAGTGTTTTGCATGATTTTTGAAGTTAGACCCTGAAATGTCAGAAAACAGCGTTTCAGCGCAGAACAAAGTTGGTTCAGGCAATGCAAGCTGAATCTCGGTCCCACTTTAAATTTGCAGTCTGTGCATGAAAAAAACCTATTTTGCAACACAGAGAAACATATCTGAAGGTGTTAGAAGTGTTTTGCATGATTTTTGAAGTTAGACCCTGAAATGTCAGAAAACAGCGTTTCAGTGCAGAATAAACTTGTTTCAAGCAATGCAAGCTGAATCTCGGTCCCACTTTAAAATTGCAGTCTTTGCATGAATAAAACCTATTTTGCAACACAGAGAAACATATCTGAAGGTGTTAGAAGTGTTTTGCATGATTTTTGAAGTTAGACACTGAAATGTCAGAAAACAGCGTTTCAGTGCAGAATAAACTTGTTTAAAGCAATGCAAGCTGAATCTCGGTCCCACTTTAAAATTGCAGTCTTTGCATGAATAAAACCTATTTTGCAACACAGAGAAACATATCTGAAGGTGTTAGAAGTGTTTTGCATGATTTTTGAAGTTAGACCCTGAAATGTCAGAAAACAGCGTTTCAGCGCAGAACAGAGTTGGTTCAGGCAATGCAAGCTGAATCTCGGTCCCACTTTAAATTTGCAGTATGTGCATGAATAAAACCTATTTTGCAACACAGAGAAACATATCTGAAGGTGTTAGAAGTGTTTTGCATGATTTTTGAAGTTAGGGCCTGAAATGTCAGAAAACAGCGTTTCAGCGCAGAACAAACTTGGTTCCAGCAATGCAAGCTGAATCTCTGTCCCACTTTAAAATTGCAGTCTGTGCATGAATAAAACCTATTTTGCAACACAGAGAAACATATCTGAAGGTGTTAGAAGTGTTTTGCATGATTTTTGAAGTTAGACCCTGAAATGTCAGAAAACAGCGTTTCAGCGCAGAACAAAGTTGGTTCAGGCAATGCAAGCTGAATCTCGGTCCCACTTTAAATTTGCAGTATGTGCATGAATAAAACCTATTTTGCAACACAGAGAAACATATCTGAAGGTGTTAGAAGTGTTTTGCATGATTTTTGAAGTTAGGGCCTGAAATATCAGAAAACAGCGTTTCAGCGCAGAACAAACTTGGTTCCAGCAATGCAAGCTGAATCTCTGTCCCACTTTAAAATTGCAGTCTGTGCATGAATAAAACCTATTTTGCAACACAGAGAAACATATCTGAAGGTGTTAGAAGTGTTTTGCATGATTTTTGAAGTTAGACCCTGAAATGTCAGAAAACAGCGTTTCAGTGCAGAATAAACTTGTTTCAAGCAATGCAAGCTGAATCTCGGTCCCACTTTAAAATTGCAGTCTTTGCATGAATAAAACCTATTTTGCAACACAGAGAAACATATCTGAAGATGTTAGAAGTGTTTTGCATGATTTTTGAAGTTAGACCCTGAAATGTCAGAAAACAGCGTTTCAGCACAGAACAAAGTTGGTTCAGGCAATGCAAGCTGAATCTCGGTCCCACTTTAAATTTGCAGTCTGTGCATGAAAAAAACCTATTTTGCAACACAGAGAAACATATCTGAAGGTGTTAGAAGTGTTTTGCATGATTTTTGAAGTTAGGGCCTGAAATATCAGAAAACAGCGTTTCAGCGCAGAACAAACTTGGTTCCAGCAATGCAAGCTGAATCTCTGTCCCACTTTAAAATTGCAGTCTGTGCATGAATAAAACCTATTTTGCAACACAGAGAAACATATCTGAAGGTGTTAGAAGTGTTTTGCATGATTTTTGAAGTTAGACCCTGAAATGTCAGAAAACAGCGTTTCAGTGCAGAATGAACTTGTTTCAAGCAATGCAAGCTGAATCTCGGTCCCACTTTAAATTTGCAGTCTGTGCATGAATAAAACCTATTTTGCAACACAGAGAAACATATCTGAAGGTGTTAGAAGTGTTTTGCATGATTTTTGAAGTTAGACCCTGAAATGTCAGAAAACAGCGTTTCAGTGCAGAATAAACTTGTTTCAAGCAATGCAAGCTGAATCTCGGTCCCACGTTAAAATTGCAGTCTTTGCATGAATAAAACCTATTTTGCAACACAGAGAAACATATCTGAAGGTGTTAGAAGTGTTTTGCATGATTTTTGAAGTTAGGGCCTGAAATGTCAGAAAACAGCGTTTCAGCGCAGAACAAACTTGGTTCCAGCAATGCAAGCTGAATCTCTGTCCCACTTTAAAATTGCAGTCTGTGCATGAATAAAAACTATTTTGCAACACAGAGAAACATATCTGAAGGTGTTAGAAGTGTTTTGCATGATTTTTGAAGTTAGACCCTGAAATGTCAGAAAACAGCGTTTCAGTGCAGAATAAACTTGTTTCAAGCAATGCAAGCTGAATCTCGGTCCCACTTTAAAATTGCAGTCTTTGCATGAATAAAACCTATTTTGCAACACAGAGAAACATATCTGAAGGTGTTAGAAGTGTTTTGCATGATTTTTGAAGTTAGACCCTGAAATGTCAGAAAACAGCGTTTCAGCGCAGAACAAAGTTGGTTCAGGCAATGCAAGCTGAATCTCGGTCCCACTTTAAAATTGCAGTCTTTGCATGAATAAAACCTATTTTGCAACACAGAGAAACATATCTGAAGGTGTTAGAAGTGTTTTGCATGATTTTTGAAGTTAGACCCTGAAATGTCAGAAAACAGCGTTTCAGCGCAGAACAAAGTTGGTTCAGGCAATGCAAGCTGAATCTCGGTCCCACTTTAAATTTGCAGTCTGTGCATGAATAAAACCTATTTTGCAACACAGAGAAACATATCTGAAGGTGTTAGAAGTGTTTTGCATGATTTTTGAAGTTAGGGCCTGAAATGTCAGAAAACAGCGTTTCAGCGCAGAACAAACTTGGTTCCAGCAATGCAAGCTGAATCTCTGTCCCACTTTAAAATTGCAGTCTTTGCATGAATACAACCTATTTTGCAACACAGAGAAACATATCTGAAGGTGTTAGAAGTGTTTTACATGATTTTTGAAGTTAGACCCTGAAATGTCAGAAAACAGCGTTTCAGCGCAGAACAAAGTTGGTTCAGGCAATGCAAGCTGAATCTCGGTCCCACTTTAAATTTGCAGTCTGTGCATGAAAAAAACCTATTTTGCAACACAGAGAAACATATCTGAAGGTGTTAGAAGTGTTTTGCATGATTTTTGAATTTAGGGCCTGAAATGTCAGAAAACAGCGTTTCAGCGCAGAACAAACTTGGTTCCAGCAATGCAAGCTGAATCTCTGTCCCACTTTAAATTTGCAGTCTGTGCATGAATAAAACCTATTTTGCAACACAGAGAAACATATCTGAAGGTGTTAGAAGTGTTTTGCATGATTTTTGAATTTAGGGCCTGAAATGTCAGAAAACAGCGTTTCAGCGCAGAACAAACTTGGTTCCAGCAATGCAAGCTGAATCTCTGTCCCACTTTAAAATTGCAGTCTGTGCATGAATAAAACCTATTTTGCAACACAGAGAAACATATCTGAAGGTGTTAGAAGTGTTTTGCATGATTTTTGAAGTTAGGGCCTGAAATGTCAGAAAACAGCGTTTCAGTGCAGAATAAACTTGTTTCAAGCAATGCAAGCTGAATCTCGGTCCCACTTTAAAATTGCAGTCTTTGCATGAATAAAACCTATTTTGCAACACAGAGAAACATATCTGAAGGTGTTAGAAGTGTTTTGCATGATTTTTGAAGTTAGGGCCTGAAATGTCAGAAAACAGCGTTTCAGCGCAGAACAAACTTGGTTCCAGCAATGCAAGCTGAATCTCTGTCCCACTTTAAAATTGCAGTCTGTGCATGAATAAAAACTATTTTGCAACACAGAGAAACATATCTGAAGGTGTTAGAAGTGTTTTGCATGATTTTTGAAGTTAGACCCTGAAATGTCAGAAAACAGCGTTTCAGTGCAGAATAAACTTGTTTCAAGCAATGCAAGCTGAATCTCGGTCCCACTTTAAAATTGCAGTCTTTGCATGAATAAAACCTATTTTGCAACACAGAGAAACATATCTGAAGGTGTTAGAAGTGTTTTGCATGATTTTTGAAGTTAGACCCTGAAATGTCAGAAAACAGCGTTTCAGCGCAGAACAAAGTTGGTTCAGGCAATGCAAGCTGAATCTCGGTCCCACTTTAAAATTGCAGTCTTTGCATGAATAAAACCTATTTTGCAACACAGAGAAACATATCTGAAGGTGTTAGAAGTGTTTTGCATGATTTTTGAAGTTAGACCCTGAAATGTCAGAAAACAGCGTTTCAGCGCAGAACAAAGTTGGTTCAGGCAATGCAAGCTGAATCTCGGTCCCACTTTAAATTTGCAGTCTGTGCATGAATAAAACCTATTTTGCAACACAGAGAAACATATCTGAAGGTGTTAGAAGTGTTTTGCATGATTTTTGAAGTTAGGGCCTGAAATGTCAGAAAACAGCGTTTCAGCGCAGAACAAACTTGGTTCCAGCAATGCAAGCTGAATCTCTGTCCCACTTTAAAATTGCAGTCTTTGCATGAATACAACCTATTTTGCAACACAGAGAAACATATCTGAAGGTGTTAGAAGTGTTTTACATGATTTTTGAAGTTAGACCCTGAAATGTCAGAAAACAGCGTTTCAGCGCAGAACAAAGTTGGTTCAGGCAATGCAAGCTGAATCTCGGTCCCACTTTAAATTTGCAGTCTGTGCATGAAAAAAACCTATTTTGCAACACAGAGAAACATATCTGAAGGTGTTAGAAGTGTTTTGCATGATTTTTGAATTTAGGGCCTGAAATGTCAGAAAACAGCGTTTCAGCGCAGAACAAACTTGGTTCCAGCAATGCAAGCTGAATCTCTGTCCCACTTTAAATTTGCAGTCTGTGCATGAATAAAACCTATTTTGCAACACAGAGAAACATATCTGAAGGTGTTAGACGTGTTTTGCATGATTTTTGAATTTAGGGCCTGAAATGTCAGAAAACAGCGTTTCAGCGCAGAACAAACTTGGTTCCAGCAATGCAAGCTGAATCTCTGTCCCACTTTAAAATTGCAGTCTGTGCATGAATAAAACCTATTTTGCAACACAGAGAAACATATCTGAAGGTGTTAGAAGTGTTTTGCATGATTTTTGAAGTTAGAGCCTGAAATGTCAGAAAACAGCGTTTCAGCGCAGAACAAACTTGGATCCAGCAATGCAAGCTGAATCTCTGTCCTACTTTAAAATTGCAGTCTGTGCATGAATAAAACCTATTTTGCAACACAGAGAAACATATCTGAAGGTGTTAGAAGTGTTTTGCATGATTTTTGAAGTTAGACCCTGAAATGTCAGAAAACAGCGTTTCAGTGCAGAATAAACTTGTTTCAAGCAATGCAAGCTGAATCTCGGTCCCACTTTAAAATTGCAGTCTTTGCATGAATAAAACCTATTTTGCAACACAGAGAAACATATCTGAAGATGTTAGAAGTGTTTTGCATGATTTTTGAAGTTAGACCCTGAAATGTCAGAAAACAGCGTTTCAGCACAGAACAAAGTTGGTTCAGGCAATGCAAGCTGAATCTCGGTCCCACTTTAAATTTGCAGTCTGTGCATGAAAAAAACCTATTTTGCAACACAGAGAAACATATCTGAAGGTGTTAGAAGTGTTTTGCATGATTTTTGAAGTTAGGGCCTGAAATATCAGAAAACAGCGTTTCAGCGCAGAACAAACTTGGTTCCAGCAATGCAAGCTGAATCTCTGTCCCACTTTAAAATTGCAGTCTGTGCATGAATAAAACCTATTTTGCAACACAGAGAAACATATCTGAAGGTGTTAGAAGTGTTTTGCATGATTTTTGAAGTTAGACCCTGAAATGTCAGAAAACAGCGTTTCAGTGCAGAATGAACTTGTTTCAAGCAATGCAAGCTGAATCTCGGTCCCACTTTAAATTTGCAGTCTGTGCATGAATAAAACCTATTTTGCAACACAGAGAAACATATCTGAAGGTGTTAGAAGTGTTTTGCATGATTTTTGAAGTTAGACCCTGAAATGTCAGAAAACAGCGTTTCAGTGCAGAATAAACTTGTTTCAAGCAATGCAAGCTGAATCTCGGTCCCACTTTAAATTTGCAGTCTGTGCATGAATAAAACCTATTTTGCAACACAGAGAAACATATCTGAAGGTGTTAGAAGTGTTTTGCATGATTTTTGAAGTTAGGGCCTGAAATGTCAGAAAACAGTGTTTCAGCGCAGAACAAACTTGGTTCCAGCAATGCAAGCTGAATCTCTGTCCCACTTTAAAATTGCAGTCTGTGCATGAATAAAACCTATTTTGCAACACAGAGAAACATATCTGAAGGTGTTAGAAGTGTTTTGCATGATTTTTGAAGTTAGACCCTGAAATGTCAGAAAACAGCGTTTCAGCGCAGAACAAAGTTGGTTCAGGCAATGCAAGCTGAATCTCGGTCCCACTTTAAATTTGCAGTCTGTGCATGAAAAAAACCTATTTTGCAACACAGAGAAACATATCTGAAGGTGTTAGAAGTGTTTTGCATGATTTTTGAAGTTAGGGCCTGAAATGTCAGAAAACAGCGTTTCAGCGCAAAACAAACTTGGTTCCAGCAATGCAAGCTGAATCTCTGTCCCACTTTAAAATTGCAGTCTGTGCATGAATAAAACCTATTTTGCAACACAGAGAAACATATCTGAAGGTGTTAGAAGTGTTTTGCATGATTTTTGAAGTTAGACCCTGAAATGTCAGAAAACAGCGTTTCAGTGCAGAATAAACTTGTTTCAAGCAATGCAAGCTGAATCTCGGTCCCACTTTAAATTTGCAGTCTGTGCATGAATAAAACCTATTTTGCAACACAGAGAAACATATCTGAAGGTGTTAGAAGTGTTTTGCATGATTTTTGAATTTAGGGCCTGAAATGTCAGAAAACAGCGTTTCAGCGCAGAACAAACTTGGTTCCAGCAATGCAAGCTGAATCTCTGTCCCACTTTAAATTTGCAGTCTGTGCATGAATAAAACCTATTTTGCAACACAGAGAAATATATCTGAAGGTGTTAGAAGTGTTTTGCATGATTTTTGAAGTTAGGGCCTGAAATGTCAGAAAACAGCGTTTCAGCGCAGAACAAACTTGGTTCCAGCAATGCAAGCTGAATCTCTGTCCCACTTTAAAATTGCAGTCTGTGCATGAATAAAACCTATTTTGCAACACAGAGAAACATATCTGAAGGTGTTAGAAGTGTTTTGCATTATTTTTGAAGTTAGCCCTGAAATGTCAGAAAACAGCGTTTCAGTGCAGAATAAACTTGTTTCAAGCAATGCAAGCTAAATCTCGGTCCCACTTTAAATTTGCAGTCTGTGCATGAATAAAACCAATTTTGCAACACAGAGAAACATATCTGAAGGTGTTAGAAGTGTTTTGCATGATTTTTGAAGTTAGACCCTGAAATGTCAGAAAACAGCGTTTCAGTGCAGAATAAACTTGTTTCAAGCAATGCAAGCTGAATCTCGGTCCCACTTTAAAATTGCAGTCTTTGCATGAATAAAACCTATTTTGCAACACAGAGAAACATATCTGAAGGTGTTAGAAGTGTTTTGCATGATTTTTGAAGTTAGACCCTGAAATGTCAGAAAACAGCGTTTCAGCGCGGAACAAAGTTGGTTCAGGCAATGCAAGCTGAATCTCGGTCCCACTTTAAATTTGCAGTCTGTGCATGAATGAAACGTATTTTGCAACACAGAGAAACATATCTGAAGGTGTTAGAAGTGTTTTGCATGATTTTTGAAGTTAGACCCTGAAATGTCAGAAAATAGCGTTTCAGCGCAGAACAAAGTTGGTTTAGGCAATGCAAGCTGAATCTCGGTCCCACTTTAAATTTGCAGTCTGTGCATGAATAAAACCTATTTTGCAACACAGAGAAACATCTGAAGGTGTTAGAAGTGTTTTGCATGATTTTTGAAGTTAGGGCCTGAAATGTCAGAAAACAGCGTTTCAGCGCAGAACAAACTTGGTTCCAGCAATGCAAGCTGAATCTCTGTCCCACTTTAAAATTGCAGTCTTTGCATGAATACAACCTATTTTGCAACACAGAGAAACATATCTGAAGGTGTTAGAAGTGTTTTACATGATTTTTGAAGTTAGACCCTGAAATGTCAGAAAACAGCGTTTCAGCGCAGAACAAAGTTGGTTCAGGCAATGCAAGCTGAATCTCGGTCCCACTTTAAATTTGCAGTCTGTGCATGAAAAAAACCTATTTTGCAACACAGAGAAACATATCTGAAGGTGTTAGAAGTGTTTTGCATGATTTTTGAATTTAGGGCCTGAAATGTCAGAAAACAGCGTTTCAGCGCAGAACAAACTTGGTTCCAGCAATGCAAGCTGAATCTCTGTCCCACTTTAAATTTGCAGTCTGTGCATGAATAAAACCTATTTTGCAACACAGAGAAACATATCTGAAGGTGTTAGACGTGTTTTGCATGATTTTTGAATTTAGGGCCTGAAATGTCAGAAAACAGCGTTTCAGCGCAGAACAAACTTGGTTCCAGCAATGCAAGCTGAATCTCTGTCCCACTTTAAAATTGCAGTCTGTGCATGAATAAAACCTATTTTGCAACACAGAGAAACATATCTGAAGGTGTTAGAAGTGTTTTGCATGATTTTTGAAGTTAGAGCCTGAAATGTCAGAAAACAGCGTTTCAGCGCAGAACAAACTTGGATCCAGCAATGCAAGCTGAATCTCTGTCCTACTTTAAAATTGCAGTCTGTGCATGAATAAAACCTATTTTGCAACACAGAGAAACATATCTGAAGGTGTTAGAAGTGTTTTGCATGATTTTTGAAGTTAGACCCTGAAATGTCAGAAAACAGCGTTTCAGTGCAGAATAAACTTGTTTCAAGCAATGCAAGCTGAATCTCGGTCCCACTTTAAAATTGCAGTCTTTGCATGAATAAAACCTATTTTGCAACACAGAGAAACATATCTGAAGATGTTAGAAGTGTTTTGCATGATTTTTGAAGTTAGACCCTGAAATGTCAGAAAACAGCGTTTCAGCACAGAACAAAGTTGGTTCAGGCAATGCAAGCTGAATCTCGGTCCCACTTTAAATTTGCAGTCTGTGCATGAAAAAAACCTATTTTGCAACACAGAGAAACATATCTGAAGGTGTTAGAAGTGTTTTGCATGATTTTTGAAGTTAGGGCCTGAAATATCAGAAAACAGCGTTTCAGCGCAGAACAAACTTGGTTCCAGCAATGCAAGCTGAATCTCTGTCCCACTTTAAAATTGCAGTCTGTGCATGAATAAAACCTATTTTGCAACACAGAGAAACATATCTGAAGGTGTTAGAAGTGTTTTGCATGATTTTTGAAGTTAGACCCTGAAATGTCAGAAAACAGCGTTTCAGTGCAGAATGAACTTGTTTCAAGCAATGCAAGCTGAATCTCGGTCCCACTTTAAATTTGCAGTCTGTGCATGAATAAAACCTATTTTGCAACACAGAGAAACATATCTGAAGGTGTTAGAAGTGTTTTGCATGATTTTTGAAGTTAGACCCTGAAATGTCAGAAAACAGCGTTTCAGTGCAGAATAAACTTGTTTCAAGCAATGCAAGCTGAATCTCGGTCCCACTTTAAATTTGCAGTCTGTGCATGAATAAAACCTATTTTGCAACACAGAGAAACATATCTGAAGGTGTTAGAAGTGTTTTGCATGATTTTTGAAGTTAGGGCCTGAAATGTCAGAAAACAGTGTTTCAGCGCAGAACAAACTTGGTTCCAGCAATGCAAGCTGAATCTCTGTCCCACTTTAAAATTGCAGTCTGTGCATGAATAAAACCTATTTTGCAACACAGAGAAACATATCTGAAGGTGTTAGAAGTGTTTTGCATGATTTTTGAAGTTAGACCCTGAAATGTCAGAAAACAGCGTTTCAGCGCAGAACAAAGTTGGTTCAGGCAATGCAAGCTGAATCTCGGTCCCACTTTAAATTTGCAGTCTGTGCATGAAAAAAACCTATTTTGCAACACAGAGAAACATATCTGAAGGTGTTAGAAGTGTTTTGCATGATTTTTGAAGTTAGGGC
Source organism: Garra rufa (assembly GCF_049309525.1). Lineage (NCBI taxonomy): Eukaryota > Metazoa > Chordata > Actinopteri > Cypriniformes > Cyprinidae > Garra > Garra rufa. The sequence goes on from NC_133373.1 coordinate 19,726,475, forward strand.
CTGAAATGTCAGAAAACAGCGTTTCAGCGCAAAACAAACTTGGTTCCAGCAATGCAAGCTGAATCTCTGTCCCACTTTAAAATTGCAGTCTGTGCATGAATAAAACCTATTTTGCAACACAGAGAAACATATCTGAAGGTGTTAGAAGTGTTTTGCATGATTTTTGAAGTTAGACCCTGAAATGTCAGAAAACAGCGTTTCAGTGCAGAATAAACTTGTTTCAAGCAATGCAAGCTGAATCTCGGTCCCACTTTAAATTTGCAGTCTGTGCATGAATAAAACCTATTTTGCAACACAGAGAAACATATCTGAAGGTGTTAGAAGTGTTTTGCATGATTTTTGAATTTAGGGCCTGAAATGTCAGAAAACAGCGTTTCAGCGCAGAACAAACTTGGTTCCAGCAATGCAAGCTGAATCTCTGTCCCACTTTAAATTTGCAGTCTGTGCATGAATAAAACCTATTTTGCAACACAGAGAAATATATCTGAAGGTGTTAGAAGTGTTTTGCATGATTTTTGAAGTTAGGGCCTGAAATGTCAGAAAACAGCGTTTCAGCGCAGAACAAACTTGGTTCCAGCAATGCAAGCTGAATCTCTGTCCCACTTTAAAATTGCAGTCTGTGCATGAATAAAACCTATTTTGCAACACAGAGAAACATATCTGAAGGTGTTAGAAGTGTTTTGCATTATTTTTGAAGTTAGCCCTGAAATGTCAGAAAACAGCGTTTCAGTGCAGAATAAACTTGTTTCAAGCAATGCAAGCTAAATCTCGGTCCCACTTTAAATTTGCAGTCTGTGCATGAATAAAACCAATTTTGCAACACAGAGAAACATATCTGAAGGTGTTAGAAGTGTTTTGCATGATTTTTGAAGTTAGACCCTGAAATGTCAGAAAACAGCGTTTCAGTGCAGAATAAACTTGTTTCAAGCAATGCAAGCTGAATCTCGGTCCCACTTTAAAATTGCAGTCTTTGCATGAATAAAACCTATTTTGCAACACAGAGAAACATATCTGAAGGTGTTAGAAGTGTTTTGCATGATTTTTGAAGTTAGACCCTGAAATGTCAGAAAACAGCGTTTCAGCGCGGAACAAAGTTGGTTCAGGCAATGCAAGCTGAATCTCGGTCCCACTTTAAATTTGCAGTCTGTGCATGAATGAAACGTATTTTGCAACACAGAGAAACATATCTGAAGGTGTTAGAAGTGTTTTGCATGATTTTTGAAGTTAGACCCTGAAATGTCAGAAAATAGCGTTTCAGCGCAGAACAAAGTTGGTTTAGGCAATGCAAGCTGAATCTCGGTCCCACTTTAAATTTGCAGTCTGTGCATGAATAAAACCTATTTTGCAACACAGAGAAACATCTGAAGGTGTTAGAAGTGTTTTGCATGATTTTTGAAGTTAGGGCCTGAAATGTCAGAAAACAGCGTTTCAGCGCAGAACAAACTTGGTTCCAGCAATGCAAGCTGAATCTCGGTCCCACTTTAAATTTGCAGTCTGTGCATGAAAAAAACCTATTTTGCAACACAGAGAAACATATCTGAAGGTGTTAGAAGTGTTTTGCATGATTTTTGAAGTTAGGGCCTGAAATGTCAGAAAACAGCGTTTCAGCGCAAAACAAACTTGGTTCCAGCAATGCAAGCTGAATCTCTGTCCCACTTTAAAATTGCAGTCTGTGCATGAATAAAACCTATTTTGCAACACAGAGAAACATATCTGAAGGTGTTAGAAGTGTTTTGCATGATTTTTGAAGTTAGACCCTGAAATGTCAGAAAACAGCGTTTCAGTGCAGAATAAACTTGTTTCAAGCAATGCAAGCTGAATCTCGGTCCCACTTTAAATTTGCAGTCTGTGCATGAATAAAACCTATTTTGCAGCACAGAGAAACATATCTGAAGGTGTTAGAAGTGTTTTGCATGATTTTTGAATTTAGGGCCTGAAATGTCAGAAAACAGCGTTTCAGCGCAGAACAAACTTGGTTCCAGCAATGCAAGCTGAATCTCTGTCCCACTTTAAAATTGCAGTCTGTGCATGAATAAAACCTATTTTGCAATACAGAGAAACATATCTGAAGGTGTTAGAAGTGTTTTGCATGATTTTTGAAGTTAGAGCCTGAAATGTCAGAAAACAGCGTTTCAGCGCAGAACAAACTTGGTTCCAGCAATGCAAGCTGAATCTCTGTCCCACTTTAAAATTGCAGTCTGTGCATGAATAAAACCTATTTTGCAACACAGAGAAACATATCTGAAGGTGTTAGAAGTGTTTTGCATGATTTTTGAAGTTAGACCCTGAAATGTCAGAAAACAGCGTTTCAGTGCAGAATAAACTTGTTTCAAGCAATGCAAGCTGAATCTCGGTCCCACTTTAAATTTGCAGTCTGTGCATGAATAAAACCTATTTTGCAACACAGAGAAACATATCTGAAGGTGTTAGAAGTGTTTTGCATGATTTTTGAAGTTAGACCCTGAAATGTCAGAAAACAGCGTTTCAGCGCAGAACAGAGTTGGTTCAGGCAATGCAAGCTGAATCTCGGTCCCACTTTAAATTTGCAGTATGTGCATGAATAAAACCTATTTTGCAACACAGAGAAACATATCTGAAGGTGTTAGAAGTGTTTTGCATAATTTTTGAAGTTAGGGCCTGAAATGTCAGAAAACAGCGTTTCAGCGCAGAACAAACTTGGTTCCAGCAATGCAAGCTGAATCTCTGTCCCACTTTAAAATTGCAGTCTGTGCATGAATAAAACCTATTTTGCAACACAGAGAAACATATCTGAAGGTGTTAGAAGTGTTTTGCATGATTTTTGAAGTTAGACCCTGAAATGTCAGAAAACAGCGTTTCAGTGCAGAATAAACTTGTTTCAAGCAATGCAAGCTGAATCTCGGTCCCACTTTAAAATTGCAGTCTTTGCATGAATAAAACCTATTTTGCAACACAGAGAAACATATCTGAAGGTGTTAGAAGTGTTTTGCATGATTTTTGAAGTTAGACCCTGAAATGTCAGAAAACAGCGTTTCAGCGCAGAACAAAGTTGGTTCAGGCAATGCAAGCTGAATCTCGGTCCCACTTTAAATTTGCAGTCTGTGCATGAAAAAAACCTATTTTGCAACACAGAGAAACATATCTGAAGGTGTTAGAAGTGTTTTGCATGATTTTTGAAGTTAGACCCTGAAATGTCAGAAAACAGCGTTTCAGTGCAGAATAAACTTGTTTCAAGCAATGCAAGCTGAATCTCGGTCCCACTTTAAAATTGCAGTCTTTGCATGAATAAAACCTATTTTGCAACACAGAGAAACATATCTGAAGGTGTTAGAAGTGTTTTGCATGATTTTTGAAGTTAGACACTGAAATGTCAGAAAACAGCGTTTCAGTGCAGAATAAACTTGTTTAAAGCAATGCAAGCTGAATCTCGGTCCCACTTTAAAATTGCAGTCTTTGCATGAATAAAACCTATTTTGCAACACAGAGAAACATATCTGAAGGTGTTAGAAGTGTTTTGCATGATTTTTGAAGTTAGACCCTGAAATGTCAGAAAACAGCGTTTCAGCGCAGAACAGAGTTGGTTCAGGCAATGCAAGCTGAATCTCGGTCCCACTTTAAATTTGCAGTATGTGCATGAATAAAACCTATTTTGCAACACAGAGAAACATATCTGAAGGTGTTAGAAGTGTTTTGCATGATTTTTGAAGTTAGGGCCTGAAATGTCAGAAAACAGCGTTTCAGCGCAGAACAAACGTGGTTCCAGCAATGCAAGCTGAATCTCTGTCCCACTTTAAAATTGCAGTCTGTGCATGAATAAAACCTATTTTGCAACACAGAGAAACATATCTGAAGGTGTTAGAAGTGTTTTGCATGATTTTTGAAGTTAGACCCTGAAATGTCAGAAAACAGCGTTTCAGCGCAGAACAAAGTTGGTTCAGGCAATGCAAGCTGAATCTCGGTCCCACTTTAAATTTGCAGTATGTGCATGAATAAAACCTATTTTGCAACACAGAGAAACATATCTGAAGGTGTTAGAAGTGTTTTGCATGATTTTTGAAGTTAGGGCCTGAAATATCAGAAAACAGCGTTTCAGCGCAGAACAAACTTGGTTCCAGCAATGCAAGCTGAATCTCTGTCCCACTTTAAAATTGCAGTCTGTGCATGAATAAAACCTATTTTGCAACACAGAGAAACATATCTGAAGGTGTTAGAAGTGTTTTGCATGATTTTTGAAGTTAGACCCTGAAATGTCAGAAAACAGCGTTTCAGTGCAGAATAAACTTGTTTCAAGCAATGCAAGCTGAATCTCGGTCCCACTTTAAAATTGCAGTCTTTGCATGAATAAAACCTATTTTGCAACACAGAGAAACATATCTGAAGATGTTAGAAGTGTTTTGCATGATTTTTGAAGTTAGACCCTGAAATGTCAGAAAACAGCGTTTCAGCACAGAACAAAGTTGGTTCAGGCAATGCAAGTTGAATCTCGGTCCCACTTTAAATTTGCAGTCTGTGCATGAAAAAAACCTATTTTGCAACACAGAGAAACATATCTGAAGGTGTTAGAAGTGTTTTGCATGATTTTTGAAGTTAGGGCCTGAAATATCAGAAAACAGCGTTTCAGCGCAGAACAAACTTGGTTCCAGCAATGCAAGCTGAATCTCTGTCCCACTTTAAAATTGCAGTCTGTGCATGAATAAAACCTATTTTGCAACACAGAGAAACATATCTGAAGGTGTTAGAAGTGTTTTGCATGATTTTTGAAGTTAGACCCTGAAATGTCAGAAAACAGCGTTTCAGTGCAGAATGAACTTGTTTCAAGCAATGCAAGCTGAATCTCGGTCCCACTTTAAATTTGCAGTCTGTGCATGAATAAAACCTATTTTGCAACACAGAGAAACATATCTGAAGGTGTTAGAAGTGTTTTGCATGATTTTTGAAGTTAGACCCTGAAATGTCAGAAAACAGCGTTTCAGTGCAGAATAAACTTGTTTCAAGCAATGCAAGCTGAATCTCGGTCCCACTTTAAAATTGCAGTCTTTGCATGAATAAAACCTATTTTGCAACACAGAGAAACATATCTGAAGGTGTTAGAAGTGTTTTGCATGATTTTTGAAGTTAGGGCCTGAAATGTCAGAAAACAGCGTTTCAGCGCAGAACAAACTTGGTTCCAGCAATGCAAGCTGAATCTCTGTCCCACTTTAAAATTGCAGTCTGTGCATGAATAAAACCTATTTTGCAACACAGAGAAACATATCTGAAGGTGTTAGAAGTGTTTTGCATGATTTTTGAAGTTAGACCCTGAAATGTCAGAAAACAGCGTTTCAGCGCAGAACAAAGTTGGTTCAGGCAATGCAAGCTGAATCTCGGTCCCACTTTAAATTTGCAGTCTGTGCATGAAAAAAACCTATTTTGCAACACAGAGAAACATATCTGAAGGTGTTAGAAGTGTTTTGCATGATTTTTGAATTTAGGGCCTGAAATGTCAGAAAACAGCGTTTCAGCGCAGAACAAACTTGGTTCCAGCAATGCAAGCTGAATCTCTGTCCCACTTTAAATTTGCAGTCTGTGCATGAATAAAACCTATTTTGCAACACAGAGAAACATATCTGAAGGTGTTAGAAGTGTTTTGCATGATTTTTGAATTTAGGGCCTGAAATGTCAGAAAACAGCGTTTCAGCGCAGAACAAACTTGGTTCCAGCAATGCAAGCTGAATCTCTGTCCCACTTTAAAATTGCAGTCTGTGCATGAATAAAACCTATTTTGCAACACAGAGAAACATATCTGAAGGTGTTAGAAGTGTTTTGTATGATTTTTGAAGTTAGGGCCTGAAATGTCAGAAAACAGCGTTTCAGCGCAGAACAAACTTGGTTCCAGCAATGCAAGCTGAATCTCTGTCCCACTTTAAAATTGCAGTCTGTGCATGAATAAAACCTATTTTGCAATACAGAGAAACATATCTGAAGGTGTTAGAAGTGTTTTGCATGATTTTTGAAGTTAGAGCCTGAAATGTCAGAAAACAGCGTTTCAGCGCAGAACAAACTTGGATCCAGCAATGCAAGCTGAATCTCTGTCCTACTTTAAAATTGCAGTCTGTGCATGAATAAAACCTATTTTGCAACACAGAGAAACATATCTGAAGGTGTTAGAAGTGTTTTGCATGATTTTTGAAGTTAGACCGTGAAATGTCAGAAAACAGCGTTTCAGTGCAGAATAAACTTGTTTCAAGCAATGCAAGCTGAATCTCGGTCCCACTTTAAAATATCAGTCTGTGCATGAATAAAACCTATTTTGCAACACAGAGAAACATATCTGAAGGTGTTAGAAGTGTTTTGCATGATTTTTGAAGTTAGAGCCTGAAGTGTCAGAAAACAGCGTTTCAGTGCTGAACAAACTTGTTTCAAGCAATGCAAGCTGAATCTCTGTCCCACTTTAATATTGCAGTCTGTGCATGAATAAAACCTATTTTGCAACACAGAGAAACATATCTGAAGGTGTTAGAAGTGTTTTGCATGATTTTTGAAGTTAGAGCCTGAAATGTCAGGAAACAGCGTTTCAGTGCAGAACAAACTTGTTTCAAGCAATGCAAGCTGAATCTCTGTCCCACTTTAATATTGCAGTCTGTGCATGAATAAAACCTATTTTGCAACACAGAGAAACATATCTGAAGGTGTTAGAAGTGTTTTGCATGATTTTTGAAGTTAGAGCCTGAAATGTCAGAAAACAGCGTTTCAGCGCAGAACAAACTTGTTTCCAGCAATGCAAGCTGAATATTGGTCCCACTTTAAAATATCAGTCTGTGCATGAATAAAACCTATTTTGCAACACAGAGAAACATATCTGAAGGTGTTAGAAGTGTTTTGCATGATTTTTGAAGTTAGAGCCTGAAATGTCAGAAAACAGCGTTTCAGCGCAAAACAAACTTGGTTCCAGCAATGCAAGCTGAATCTTGGTCCCACTTTACAATATCAGTCTGTGCATGAATAAAACCTATTTTGCAACACAGAGAAACATATCTGAAGGTGTTAGAAGTGTTTTGCATGATTTTTGAAGTTAGAGCCTGAAATGTCAGGAAACAGCGTTTCAGTGCAGAACAAACTTGTTTCAAGCAATGCAAGCTGAATCTTGGTCCCACTTTAAAATATCAGTCTGTGCATGAATAAAACCTATTTTGCAACACAGAGAAACATATCTGAAGGTGTTAGAAGTGTTTTGCATGATTTTTGAAGTTAGAGCCTGAAATGTCAGAAAACAGCGTTTCAGCGCAAAACAAACTTGGTTCCAGCAATGCAAGCTGAATCTTGGTCCCACTTTAAAATATCAGTCTGTGCATGAATAAAACCTATTTTGCAACACAGAGAAACATATCTGAAGGTGTTAGAAGTGTTTTGCATGATTTTTGAAGTTAGAGCCTGAAATGTCAGGAAACAGCGTTTCAGTGCAGAATAAACTTGTTTCAAGCAATGCAAGCTGAATCTCTGTCCCACTTTAATATTGCAGTCTGTGCATGAATAAAACCTATTTTGCAACACAGAGAAACATATCTGAAGGTGTTAGAAGTGTTTTGCATGATTTTTGAAGTTAGAGCCTGAAATGTCAGAAAACAGCGTTTCAGCGCAGAACAAACTTGTTTCCAGCAATGCAAGCTGAATCTTGGTCCCACTTTAAAATATCAGTCTGTGCATGAATAAAACCTATTTTGCAACACAGAGAAACATATCTGAAGGTGTTAGAAGTGTTTTGCATGATTTTTGAAGTTAGAGCCTGAAATGTCAGAAAACAGCATTTCAGCGCAGAACAAACTTGTTTCCAGCAATGCAAGCTGAATATTGGTCCCACTTTAAAATATCAGTCTGTGCATGAATAAAACCTATTTTGCAACACAGAGAAACATATCTGTAGGTGTTAGAAGTGTTTTGCATGATTTTTGAAGTTAGAGCCTGAAATGTCAGAAAACAGCGTTTCAGCGCAAAACAAACTTGGTTCCAGCAATGCAAGCTGAATCTTGGTCCCACTTTAAAATATCAGTCTGTGCATGAATAAAACCTATTTTGCAACACAGAGAAACATATCTGAAGGTGTTAGAAGTGTTTTGCATGATTTTTGAAGTTAGAGCCTGAAATGTCAGGAAACAGCGTTTCAGTGCAGAACAAACTTGTTTCAAGCAATGCAAGCTGAATCTCTGTCCCACTTTAAAATATCAGTCTGTGCATGAATAAAACCTATTTTGCAACACAGAGAAACATATCTGAAGGTGTTAGAAGTGTTTTGCATGATTTTTGAAGTTAGAGCCTGAAATGTCAGGAAACAGCGTTTCAGTGCAGAACAAACTTGTTTCAAGCAATGCAAGCTGAATCTCTGTCCCACTTTAATATTGCAGTCTGTGCATGAATAAAACCTATTTTGCAACACAGAGAAACATATCTGAAGGTGTTAGAAGTGTTTTGCATGATTTTTGAAGTTAGAGCCTGAAGTGTCAGAAAACAGCGTTTCAGCGCAGAACAAACTTGGTTCCAGCAATGCAAGCTGAATCTTGGTCCCACTTTAAAATATCAGTCTGTGCATGAATAAAACCTATTTTGCAACACAGAGAAACATATCTGAAGGTGTTAGAAGTGTTTTGCATGATTTTTGAAGTTAGAGCCTGAAATGTCAGGAAACAGCGTTTCAGTGCAGAACAAACTTGTTTCAAGCAATGCAAGCTGAATCTCTGTCCCACTTTAATATTGCAGTCTGTGCATGAATAAAACCTATTTTGCAACACAGAGAAACATATCTGAAGGTGTTAGAAGTGTTTTGCATGATTTTTGAAGTTAGAGCCTGAAATGTCAGAAAACAGCGTTTCAGCGCAGAACAAACTTGGTTCCAGCAATGCAAGCTAAATCTTGGTCCCACTTTAAAATATCAGTCTGTGCATGAATAAAACCTATTTTGCAACACAGAGAAACATATCTGAAGGTGTTAGAAGTGTTTTGCATGATTTTTGAAGTTAGAGCCTGAAATGTCAGGAAACAGCGTTTCAGTGCAGAACAAACTTGTTTCAAGCAATGCAAGCTGAATCTCTGTCCCACTTTAATATTGCAGTCTGTGCATGAATAAAACCTATTTTGCAACACAGAGAAACATATCTGAAGGTGTTAGAAGTGTTTTGCATGATTTTTGAAGTTAGAGCCTGAAATGTCAGAAAACAGCGTTTCAGCGCAGAACAAACTTGTTTCCAGCAATGCAAGCTGAATATTGGTCCCACTTTAAAATATCAGTCTGTGCATGAATAAAACCTATTTTGCAACACAGAGAAACATATCTGAAGGTGTTAGAAGTGTTTTGCATGATTTTTGAAGTTAGGGCCTGAAATGTCAGAAAACAGCGTTTCAGCGCAGAACAAACTTGGTTCCAGCAATGCAAGCTGAATCTCTGTCCCACTTTAAAATTGCAGTCTGTGCATGAATAAAAACTATTTTGCAACACAGAGAAACATATCTGAAGGTGTTAGAAGTGTTTTGCATGATTTTTGAAGTTAGACCCTGAAATGTCAGAAAACAGCGTTTCAGTGCAGAATAAACTTGTTTCAAGCAATGCAAGCTGAATCTCGGTCCCACTTTAAAATTGCAGTCTTTGCATGAATAAAACCTATTTTGCAACACAGAGAAACATATCTGAAGGTGTTAGAAGTGTTTTGCATGATTTTTGAAGTTAGACCCTGAAATGTCAGAAAACAGCGTTTCAGCGCAGAACAAAGTTGGTTCAGGCAATGCAAGCTGAATCTCGGTCCCACTTTAAAATTGCAGTCTTTGCATGAATAAAACCTATTTTGCAACACAGAGAAACATATCTGAAGGTGTTAGAAGTGTTTTGCATGATTTTTGAAGTTAGACCCTGAAATGTCAGAAAACAGCGTTTCAGCGCAGAACAAAGTTGGTTCAGGCAATGCAAGCTGAATCTCGGTCCCACTTTAAATTTGCAGTCTTTGCATGAATAAAACCTATTTTGCAACACAGAGAAACATATCTGAAGGTGTTAGAAGTGTTTTGCATGATTTTTGAAGTTAGGGCCTGAAATGTCAGAAAACAGCGTTTCAGCGCAGAACAAACTTGGTTCCAGCAATGCAAGCTGAATCTCTGTCCCACTTTAAAATTGCAGTCTGTGCATGAATAAAACCTATTTTGCAACACAGAGAAACATATCTGAAGGTGTTAGAAGTGTTTTGCATGATTTTTGAAGTTAGACCCTGAAATGTCAGAAAACAGCGTTTCAGCGCAGAACAAAGTTGGTTCAGGCAATGCAAGCTGAATCTCGGTCCCACTTTAAATTTGCAGTCTGTGCATGAAAAAAACCTATTTTGCAACACAGAGAAACATATCTGAAGGTGTTAGAAGTGTTTTGCATGATTTTTGAATTTAGGGCCTGAAATGTCAGAAAACAGCGTTTCAGCGCAGAACAAACTTGGTTCCAGCAATGCAAGCTGAATCTCTGTCCCACTTTAAATTTGCAGTCTGTGCATGAATAAAACCTATTTTGCAACACAGAGAAACATATCTGAAGGTGTTAGAAGTGTTTTGCATGATTTTTGAATTTAGGGCCTGAAATGTCAGAAAACAGCGTTTCAGCGCAGAACAAACTTGGTTCCAGCAATGCAAGCTGAATCTCTGTCCCACTTTAAAATTGCAGTCTGTGCATGAATAAAACCTATTTTGCAACACAGAGAAACATATCTGAAGGTGTTAGAAGTGTTTTGTATGATTTTTGAAGTTAGGGCCTGAAATGTCAGAAAACAGCGTTTCAGCGCAGAACAAACTTGGTTCCAGCAATGCAAGCTGAATCTCTGTCCCACTTTAAAATTGCAGTCTGTGCATGAATAAAACCTATTTTGCAATACAGAGAAACATATCTGAAGGTGTTAGAAGTGTTTTGCATGATTTTTGAAGTTAGAGCCTGAAATGTCAGAAAACAGCGTTTCAGCGCAGAACAAACTTGGATCCAGCAATGCAAGCTGAATCTCTGTCCTACTTTAAAATTGCAGTCTGTGCATGAATAAAACCTATTTTGCAACACAGAGAAACATATCTGAAGGTGTTAGAAGTGTTTTGCATGATTTTTGAAGTTAGACCGTGAAATGTCAGAAAACAGCGTTTCAGTGCAGAATAAACTTGTTTCAAGCAATGCAAGCTGAATCTCGGTCCCACTTTAAAATATCAGTCTGTGCATGAATAAAACCTATTTTGCAACACAGAGAAACATATCTGAAGGTGTTAGAAGTGTTTTGCATGATTTTTGAAGTTAGAGCCTGAAGTGTCAGAAAACAGCGTTTCAGTGCTGAACAAACTTGTTTCAAGCAATGCAAGCTGAATCTCTGTCCCACTTTAATATTGCAGTCTGTGCATGAATAAAACCTATTTTGCAACACAGAGAAACATATCTGAAGGTGTTAGAAGTGTTTTGCATGATTTTTGAAGTTAGAGCCTGAAATGTCAGGAAACAGCGTTTCAGTGCAGAACAAACTTGTTTCAAGCAATGCAAGCTGAATCTCTGTCCCACTTTAATATTGCAGTCTGTGCATGAATAAAACCTATTTTGCAACACAGAGAAACATATCTGAAGGTGTTAGAAGTGTTTTGCATGATTTTTGAAGTTAGAGCCTGAAATGTCAGAAAACAGCGTTTCAGCGCAGAACAAACTTGTTTCCAGCAATGCAAGCTGAATATTGGTCCCACTTTAAAATATCAGTCTGTGCATGAATAAAACCTATTTTGCAACACAGAGAAACATATCTGAAGGTGTTAGAAGTGTTTTGCATGATTTTTGAAGTTAGAGCCTGAAATGTCAGAAAACAGCGTTTCAGCGCAAAACAAACTTGGTTCCAGCAATGCAAGCTGAATCTTGGTCCCACTTTACAATATCAGTCTGTGCATGAATAAAACCTATTTTGCAACACAGAGAAACATATCTGAAGGTGTTAGAAGTGTTTTGCATGATTTTTGAAGTTAGAGCCTGAAATGTCAGGAAACAGCGTTTCAGTGCAGAACAAACTTGTTTCAAGCAATGCAAGCTGAATCTTGGTCCCACTTTAAAATATCAGTCTGTGCATGAATAAAACCTATTTTGCAACACAGAGAAACATATCTGAAGGTGTTAGAAGTGTTTTGCATGATTTTTGAAGTTAGAGCCTGAAATGTCAGAAAACAGCGTTTCAGCGCAAAACAAACTTGGTTCCAGCAATGCAAGCTGAATCTTGGTCCCACTTTAAAATATCAGTCTGTGCATGAATAAAACCTATTTTGCAACACAGAGAAACATATCTGAAGGTGTTAGAAGTGTTTTGCATGATTTTTGAAGTTAGAGCCTGAAATGTCAGGAAACAGCGTTTCAGTGCAGAATAAACTTGTTTCAAGCAATGCAAGCTGAATCTCTGTCCCACTTTAATATTGCAGTCTGTGCATGAATAAAACCTATTTTGCAACACAGAGAAACATATCTGAAGGTGTTAGAAGTGTTTTGCATGATTTTTGAAGTTAGAGCCTGAAATGTCAGAAAACAGCGTTTCAGCGCAGAACAAACTTGTTTCCAGCAATGCAAGCTGAATCTTGGTCCCACTTTAAAATATCAGTCTGTGCATGAATAAAACCTATTTTGCAACACAGAGAAACATATCTGAAGGTGTTAGAAGTGTTTTGCATGATTTTTGAAGTTAGAGCCTGAAATGTCAGAAAACAGCATTTCAGCGCAGAACAAACTTGTTTCCAGCAATGCAAGCTGAATATTGGTCCCACTTTAAAATATCAGTCTGTGCATGAATAAAACCTATTTTGCAACACAGAGAAACATATCTGTAGGTGTTAGAAGTGTTTTGCATGATTTTTGAAGTTAGAGCCTGAAATGTCAGAAAACAGCGTTTCAGCGCAAAACAAACTTGGTTCCAGCAATGCAAGCTGAATCTTGGTCCCACTTTAAAATATCAGTCTGTGCATGAATAAAACCTATTTTGCAACACAGAGAAACATATCTGAAGGTGTTAGAAGTGTTTTGCATGATTTTTGAAGTTAGAGCCTGAAATGTCAGGAAACAGCGTTTCAGTGCAGAACAAACTTGTTTCAAGCAATGCAAGCTGAATCTCTGTCCCACTTTAAAATATCAGTCTGTGCATGAATAAAACCTATTTTGCAACACAGAGAAACATATCTGAAGGTGTTAGAAGTGTTTTGCATGATTTTTGAAGTTAGAGCCTGAAATGTCAGGAAACAGCGTTTCAGTGCAGAACAAACTTGTTTCAAGCAATGCAAGCTGAATCTCTGTCCCACTTTAATATTGCAGTCTGTGCATGAATAAAACCTATTTTGCAACACAGAGAAACATATCTGAAGGTGTTAGAAGTGTTTTGCATGATTTTTGAAGTTAGAGCCTGAAGTGTCAGAAAACAGCGTTTCAGCGCAGAACAAACTTGGTTCCAGCAATGCAAGCTGAATCTTGGTCCCACTTTAAAATATCAGTCTGTGCATGAATAAAACCTATTTTGCAACACAGAGAAACATATCTGAAGGTGTTAGAAGTGTTTTGCATGATTTTTGAAGTTAGAGCCTGAAATGTCAGGAAACAGCGTTTCAGTGCAGAACAAACTTGTTTCAAGCAATGCAAGCTGAATCTCTGTCCCACTTTAATATTGCAGTCTGTGCATGAATAAAACCTATTTTGCAACACAGAGAAACATATCTGAAGGTGTTAGAAGTGTTTTGCATGATTTTTGAAGTTAGAGCCTGAAATGTCAGAAAACAGCGTTTCAGCGCAGAACAAACTTGGTTCCAGCAATGCAAGCTAAATCTTGGTCCCACTTTAAAATATCAGTCTGTGCATGAATAAAACCTATTTTGCAACACAGAGAAACATATCTGAAGGTGTTAGAAGTGTTTTGCATGATTTTTGAAGTTAGAGCCTGAAATGTCAGGAAACAGCGTTTCAGTGCAGAACAAACTTGTTTCAAGCAATGCAAGCTGAATCTCTGTCCCACTTTAATATTGCAGTCTGTGCATGAATAAAACCTATTTTGCAACACAGAGAAACATATCTGAAGGTGTTAGAAGTGTTTTGCATGATTTTTGAAGTTAGAGCCTGAAATGTCAGAAAACAGCGTTTCAGCGCAGAACAAACTTGTTTCCAGCAATGCAAGCTGAATATTGGTCCCACTTTAAAATATCAGTCTGTGCATGAATAAAACCTATTTTGCAACACAGAGAAACATATCTGAAGGTGTTAGAAGTGTTTTGCATGATTTTTGAAGTTAGGGCCTGAAATGTCAGAAAACAGCGTTTCAGCGCAGAACAAACTTGGTTCCAGCAATGCAAGCTGAATCTCTGTCCCACTTTAAAATTGCAGTCTGTGCATGAATAAAAACTATTTTGCAACACAGAGAAACATATCTGAAGGTGTTAGAAGTGTTTTGCATGATTTTTGAAGTTAGACCCTGAAATGTCAGAAAACAGCGTTTCAGTGCAGAATAAACTTGTTTCAAGCAATGCAAGCTGAATCTCGGTCCCACTTTAAAATTGCAGTCTTTGCATGAATAAAACCTATTTTGCAACACAGAGAAACATATCTGAAGGTGTTAGAAGTGTTTTGCATGATTTTTGAAGTTAGACCCTGAAATGTCAGAAAACAGCGTTTCAGCGCAGAACAAAGTTGGTTCAGGCAATGCAAGCTGAATCTCGGTCCCACTTTAAAATTGCAGTCTTTGCATGAATAAAACCTATTTTGCAACACAGAGAAACATATCTGAAGGTGTTAGAAGTGTTTTGCATGATTTTTGAAGTTAGACCCTGAAATGTCAGAAAACAGCGTTTCAGCGCAGAACAAAGTTGGTTCAGGCAATGCAAGCTGAATCTCGGTCCCACTTTAAATTTGCAGTCTGTGCATGAATAAAACCTATTTTGCAACACAGAGAAACATATCTGAAGGTGTTAGAAGTGTTTTGCATGATTTTTGAAGTTAGGGCCTGAAATGTCAGAAAACAGCGTTTCAGCGCAGAACAAACTTGGTTCCAGCAATGCAAGCTGAATCTCTGTCCCACTTTAAAATTGCAGTCTTTGCATGAATACAACCTATTTTGCAACACAGAGAAACATATCTGAAGGTGTTAGAAGTGTTTTACATGATTTTTGAAGTTAGACCCTGAAATGTCAGAAAACAGCGTTTCAGCGCAGAACAAAGTTGGTTCAGGCAATGCAAGCTGAATCTCGGTCCCACTTTAAATTTGCAGTCTGTGCATGAAAAAAACCTATTTTGCAACACAGAGAAACATATCTGAAGGTGTTAGAAGTGTTTTGCATGATTTTTGAATTTAGGGCCTGAAATGTCAGAAAACAGCGTTTCAGCGCAGAACAAACTTGGTTCCAGCAATGCAAGCTGAATCTCTGTCCCACTTTAAATTTGCAGTCTGTGCATGAATAAAACCTATTTTGCAACACAGAGAAACATATCTGAAGGTGTTAGACGTGTTTTGCATGATTTTTGAATTTAGGGCCTGAAATGTCAGAAAACAGCGTTTCAGCGCAGAACAAACTTGGTTCCAGCAATGCAAGCTGAATCTCTGTCCCACTTTAAAATTGCAGTCTGTGCATGAATAAAACCTATTTTGCAACACAGAGAAACATATCTGAAGGTGTTAGAAGTGTTTTGCATGATTTTTGAAGTTAGGGCCTGAAATGTCAGAAAACAGCGTTTCAGCGCAGAACAAACTTGGTTCCAGCAATGCAAGCTGAATCTCTGTCCCACTTTAAAATTGCAGTCTGTGCATGAATAAAACCTATTTTGCAATACAGAGAAACATATCTGAAGGTGTTAGAAGTGTTTTGCATGATTTTTGAAGTTAGAGCCTGAAATGTCAGAAAACAGCGTTTCAGCGCAGAACAAACTTGGATCCAGCAATGCAAGCTGAATCTCTGTCCTACTTTAAAATTGCAGTCTGTGCATGAATAAAACCTATTTTGCAACACAGAGAAACATATCTGAAGGTGTTAGAAGTGTTTTGCATGATTTTTGAAGTTAGACCCTGAAATGTCAGAAAACAGCGTTTCAGTGCAGAATAAACTTGTTTCAAGCAATGCAAGCTGAATCTCGGTCCCACTTTAAAATTGCAGTCTTTGCATGAATAAAACCTATTTTGCAACACAGAGAAACATATCTGAAGATGTTAGAAGTGTTTTGCATGATTTTTGAAGTTAGACCCTGAAATGTCAGAAAACAGCGTTTCAGCACAGAACAAAGTTGGTTCAGGCAATGCAAGCTGAATCTCGGTCCCACTTTAAATTTGCAGTCTGTGCATGAAAAAAACCTATTTTGCAACACAGAGAAACATATCTGAAGGTGTTAGAAGTGTTTTGCATGATTTTTGAAGTTAGGGCCTGAAATATCAGAAAACAGCGTTTCAGCGCAGAACAAACTTGGTTCCAGCAATGCAAGCTGAATCTCTGTCCCACTTTAAAATTGCAGTCTGTGCATGAATAAAACCTATTTTGCAACACAGAGAAACATATCTGAAGGTGTTAGAAGTGTTTTGCATGATTTTTGAAGTTAGACCCTGAAATGTCAGAAAACAGCGTTTCAGTGCAGAATGAACTTGTTTCAAGCAATGCAAGCTGAATCTCGGTCCCACTTTAAATTTGCAGTCTGTGCATGAATAAAACCTATTTTGCAACACAGAGAAACATATCTGAAGGTGTTAGAAGTGTTTTGCATGATTTTTGAAGTTAGACCCTGAAATGTCAGAAAACAGCGTTTCAGTGCAGAATAAACTTGTTTCAAGCAATGCAAGCTGAATCTCGGTCCCACTTTAAATTTGCAGTCTGTGCATGAATAAAACCTATTTTGCAACACAGAGAAACATATCTGAAGGTGTTAGAAGTGTTTTGCATGATTTTTGAAGTTAGGGCCTGAAATGTCAGAAAACAGTGTTTCAGCGCAGAACAAACTTGGTTCCAGCAATGCAAGCTGAATCTCTGTCCCACTTTAAAACTGCAGTCTGTGCATGAATAAAACCTATTTTGCAACACAGAGAAACATATCTGAAGGTGTTAGAAGTGTTTTGCATGATTTTTGAAGTTAGACCCTGAAATGTCAGAAAACAGCGTTTCAGCGCAGAACAAAGTTGGTTCAGGCAATGCAAGCTGAATCTCGGTCCCACTTTAAATTTGCAGTCTGTGCATGAAAAAAACCTATTTTGCAACACAGAGAAACATATCTGAAGGTGTTAGAAGTGTTTTGCATGATTTTTGAAGTTAGGGCCTGAAATGTCAGAAAACAGCGTTTCAGCGCAAAACAAACGTCTCAGGTTACGTATGTAACCCTAGTTCCCTGAGAATAGGGAACGAGACACTGCGTCCTCTAGAGGGCGCTTTTGGGGAACGCTGCAGCGTGCCTCGAGTCTGAAGAATGCATAGAAAAACTACATGAAATGGCCGGCGCCAGCGTATGACGTCACCGCGGCGCGTCAGTCGCTGCCGTTGCGTCACTACCGGGCGACCATAACATAAAGAGGCGCCCGTGCAACACAATACATCTTCAAAGTCTGAAGCTTTATCGTCCGAAGCATGGCGAAGAAGCCTAGAGGACGCAGTGTCTCGTTCCCTATTCTCAGGGAACTAGGGTTACATACGTAACCTGAGACGTTCCCTTCCGAAGGGAACTCTCACTGCGTCCTCTAGAGGGCGCTTTTGGGGAACGGTATACCAACACTGCCATGCTGAGGGGAGTGCATGCTAAGCCAGCGAGCACTAAGCAACAATTCTGAGAGGAATTGCCCCTACTAGGACGTGGTGACGGCTGTCAAAACGTTACCCCTCCCGGCCAGAGGCCTGACCTGTTACCCACTTACCAGACTGGGTAGAACCCAGGGCACAGCTCAGGCTTGGAATTATAGTAATTCCTTCTGAGGGAAACGGCTAAGCTTCGATGGAAACTTAGACTTGTCAGAACCAGAAACTACCGCAACATAGGGCCTAGTTCCCTCAGGAACTGGCTCCCATATGAGGGCAGAAACCTGTCCTGGGTCCGTTCAAAGGGCCACTAGTAGTGGCGCGCCCTAATAGTGGATGGTCAGCAGACATCAGCTAAGATATCAAAGGAGTCGAACCCAGGGAACCGGGGTTGTGAGCTGACTCCAATAGATGGGAACAAGGCAAAACGTGTGACCCATACCAAAAAGGGATTTAAAAGAGGAACCCAAACTTGGTGGGAACCTACCAACACGTGGATTTTATAGAAGTGCCCCAGGTGTGTGTGCACTTACCACACTTGTGGTTTTAACTGGAAGACGCCCAGGCATAGCGTGGGACGCTTACCGACATGATCGGATTTAAGGAGAGTGTTTTCCCAGAGGGTTTCACTATCAGCTCCATGCCGTCTGAAGAGACGGAAAGGGGATAACCCTGAAGGTGAGGGGATTGCCACACTAACCCTCCCCTGGACAGAAGCTCGCAAGCTATCTGTCAACAGAGAAGAACATGGAGCTGAGACCATCCTGCAATAGTGGACGACAGTAGAGGACAAAAATCCTGACCCTGATCCACAGGGAGAATCGCTTCTCCAGAAGGGGGCACTGCTGTCTTTTTAGGGAACCCTTAATGAAAAGGGGAAGCGTGCACAGCCCGGTCCACGCGACCTGTATGAAGGTCTGGCAATCTCACGAAGGTGGGTTGGCGCTCATAGAAGACCCTTCCCAGAAGGGGAGCTGCACAACCGAACAGGAGCGAATGCTCTCACTGTTACCCTTCATAGAGGGGAGCATACATCCAGAATAAAGGCTGGAGAGTAGAAACCTGAAGCATGAAGGTCAAGCTCCTACCCTGGGAAACAGGGAGGAGAACTTGGCCACCAAGGAGTGGTGCTCTTATAAGTGAACCCTGGAAAGGGGGCACGCCAACATCCTTGTAGCAGGTCCATAACTCTCAAAGGTCTGTCCCTGGTAGATTCCTACCCTCAGGAGGGAGGAAGCATTCAGTCCTGGGAAGTTGCTCTGAAGGAAACCCTGAATTAGGGGAGCTCAGATCCGTTCCAGCAATCCTGCGCACAGGGAGGAACGTGAGCTCTTAACCTTAACAAACCCATTCCTCAGAAGGGGGAGCACTCAGTCCTGGGAAGTTGCTCTGAAGGAAACCCTGGATTAGGGGAGCTCAGGTCCGTTCCAGCAATCCTGCGCACAGGGAGGAACGTGAGCTCTTAACCTTAACAAACCCATTCCTCAGAAAGGGGAGCACTGTTTGCCTTGAAAGTTTCTGGGAAGCTCCGAAATGAATAAGGGCAGCTTCCTAGTTCAGACACTTCGTAAACCTTTCCTCAGAAAGGGAAGTGGAA
Source organism: Garra rufa (assembly GCF_049309525.1). Taxonomy (NCBI): domain Eukaryota; kingdom Metazoa; phylum Chordata; class Actinopteri; order Cypriniformes; family Cyprinidae; genus Garra; species Garra rufa. The sequence goes on from NC_133373.1 coordinate 19,745,787, forward strand.
CTAGGCCTGGGGAGCGAGAATCGATCCTAAAGTGACGGCTTTCTAAGGTGTTAAACACCGAAGGATGCTCAAACCCTCTGTAGGGGAGACATTCGACAGCCTGGGTGTAGATCCTACATCAAGTGCTGCTTCAGCCCTCAGGCTTAGAATGAGGCGACTTGAAGAGAGTCTCAAAGTAGCGCTCAGATAAAAACCCTTTCCTCAGAAAGGGGAGCGCACACCGAGAATCAAGACCCCAGCTGGAAAGCGTGTCACCAGGTGGTGCTCAAATAAAAAACCTTTTCCGCAGAAAAGGGAGCAACCAAACCTGCTCCGAGTCCGCAGCGAGCACTCCGGACTGCTGGTACTCCTATGTAAGTGAACACCTGTCTCAACAGGTGTAGACACTCAGTTTCCATAGAAACCGTATTTAGGAGAGGACACGAAGCGGATCCTCGCACGCAGGCCGTCTGCAACAGAGTTAAACATACTAGTGCAATCTTAAATATAAATATCTTAAGATGCTTACCTAGGGAGAAAGGAAAAATTTCCTTTTGCTCGTTTAACCACTGAAGGGGGAAGCCCGATTGTGCTGGAACGAGTGTTGTGTAGACGGACACCACCATACAACCGGAAGGGAGGGGTGCTCCGTTGAGATGTTTCCACATTCCTTTTCTGAGGGAAAAACACAACACACAACCCAAACCCTGCAGGCAACACGCCTATCCAGCCATAAGGGGGGCGTAACTAGGGAGTTATGCTCCTGTCTCAACAGGACATAAGTCTACACTAGGCCTGCAAAGGACAGCATAAACATACCAAGGGCAAACCTAAGAAAAACTTAGGGAGCTTACCTTGAAGAGGACAGAGGTCCTATGTGTAATATATGCTGTAAGGGTTGATTTACCGCACAGCCTGTGGAGTGGAGAGGGCAAACACTGCCGTAACCTTAATCCATAGGATCAGAGGGGGCGTCTGCCGTAGACTCGTCGTATTTCTTCTGTGAATAGAGAAAAACATACACAGGTCTGAGACAGTATGAAGTTCCTTCACGTAAAAAATGGATCATACTCACCCATTTAAAAGCATCCTGTTTCATAGAAAGAGGCGGGGTTTTTTTTTTTTTTTTTCAGAGACCGCCTGATTCCAGACCGTCCGAAAATTAGGGTTCTATACAGGTAGAACCCCCAAAGGACATCATGGGTCCGGGGAGTGCAGGAAGCTTAAATGGAGACAGGGGAATTAATATGGCGACCCGACTGGACCGAGGGAAGGAGAGGTATTACTCTGACCCCTGCGAGAATTTTGTCTCGCTTGGATGACTTCCCTGAAATCCTGTCTGTCACCTCTCGATCCGCGTCGCCTCCTAGACCTGCTCGCAGGCGGGGGAGGAGCGCGGGATGCAACACTAGCCTTCTGCACCTACCTCCGTTCCTCAGAAGGAGGCGGAGCAGGACCCCTGTGGTGTTCGGGCTAATACCTGGACCTTCGAGGGATAAAGGATTTTTCAGCAGATCGGCTGGGTAGGCTTGGAGCACTGCCATGGTGTGCAGTGCACCCACCGCCTGACCTGCTGCTGCATACGCTCTGCCGTTCAGCAGGGCCGGAGAAGGCAGAGAGGGAGTCTTGAGAGAGAAAGCCCGCCCTGTGGAGAGATAGCATCTCTTCCACAAGGGGCGTCCTCTCATAGCCGTGGTCGCGCAAACCCTCGATACTAGCATAGTTCGCAATGGACGAACTATGAATGCGCGCCGCGTACGGCTTTTTCCAGACCCTCTCGATTTCAGTATGAAGATCGGGAAGGAATGGGAGACTCACCAGAGCTGGATGGTTATGGCCTGAAAAGATATCGCTCGTCAAGGCGACCCCGCGGCGCTATCTTTCTAGCCCGCTTCCACAGCAGGACAAGCCTGGCCGTGGTGCGGTCCATAACCTCTGGCAGCTCTTCGTATGCAGGGCAGGAAGGTAGAGAGGATTCAGCCTCAGCGTCTTCATCCATCTCTAGCATTTCCTGCTCTTCTTGGGTGGAACCCAAAAGAGCACTTGCTCCTGGATCTGATGACGTCAGCGATAACGCACCATCATCAGCTAGGAGCCTGTGGTCGTCTCCGGCTGGCGAGAGAGAGAGACCCCTCTCAAGATCGTCAGCCAGTTCCACTTGCGAGCCCCACGAGCTCAGTTTCCTCCGTGCCTCGGCAACGGCAGGACCCGAACCGCGAGGGGCAAGTGGACGCTCATCTTTCCTCAGAAAGAGAGACAGACGAGACCGGAGCTTCTTCATAGAGAAGCGCTCATAATGTATACACAATGCCCCCTCAAGGACATCGCGTGTGTGCTCTTAGCCCAAACAGAATATCGCAAAGATCATGTGTGTCATCAGGTGTCAAATAACGCGGACACGGATGAACACACCGTTTAAACGACTTGCTAGTGCTTGCCATGATAGTAGTTCAAAGAAAGGATTCTTACCGTTTCTTCCCATGCACATCCAAACCGGGAAAGCTGAAGACAGCGAAGATGTATTGTGTTGCACGGGCGCCTCTTTATGTTATGGTCGCCCGGTAGTGACGCAACGGCAGCGACTGACGCGCCGCGGTGACGTCATACGCTGGCGCCGGCCATTTCATGTAGTTTTTCTATGCATTCTTCAGACTCGAGGCACGCTGCAGCGTTCCCCAAAAGCGCCCTCTAGAGGACGCAGTGAGAGTTCCCTTCGGAAGGGAACTTGGTTCCAGCAATGCAAGCTGAATCTTGGTCCCACTTTAAAATATCAGTCTGTGCATGAATAAAACCTATTTTGCAACACAGAGAAACATATCTGAAGGTGTTAGAAGTGTTTTGCATGATTTTTGAAGTTAGAGCCTGAAATGTCAGGAAACAGCGTTTCAGTGCAGAACAAACTTGTTTCAAGCAATGCAAGCTGAATCTCTGTCCCACTTTAATATTGCAGTCTGTGCATGAATAAAACCTATTTTGCAACACAGAGAAACATATCTGAAGGTGTTAGAAGTGTTTTGCATGATTTTTGAAGTTAGACCCTGAAATGTCAGAAAACAGCGTTTCAGCGCAGAACAAACTTGTTTCCAGCAATGCAAGCTGAATCTTGGTCCCACTTTAAAATATCAGTCTGTGCATGAATAAAACCTATTTTGCAACACAGAGAAACATATCTGAAGGTGTTAGAAGTGTTTTGCATGATTTTTGAAGTTAGAGCCTGAAATGTCAGAAAACAGCGTTTCAGCGCAGAACAAACTTGTTTCCAGCAATGCAAGCTGAATCTTGGTCCCACTTTAAAATATCAGTCTGTGCATGAATAAAACCTATTTTGCAACACAGAGAAACATATCTGAAGGTGTTAGAAGTGTTTTGCATGATTTTTGAAGTTAGAGCCTGAAATGTCAGGAAACAGCGTTTCAGTGCAGAACAAACTTGTTTCAAGCAATGCAAGCTGAATCTCTGTCCCACTTTAATATTGCAGTCTGTGCATGAATAAAACCTATTTTGCAACACAGAGAAACATATCTGAAGGTGTTAGAAGTGTTTTGCATGATTTTTGAAGTTAGAGCCTGAAGTGTCAGAAAACAGCGTTTCAGCGCAGAACAAACTTGGTTCCAGCAATGCAAGCTGAATCTTGGTCCCACTTTAAAATATCAGTCTGTGCATGAATAAAACCTATTTTGCAACACAGAGAAACATATCTGAAGGTGTTAGAAGTGTTTTGCATGATTTTTGAAGTTAGAGCCTGAAATGTCAGGAAACAGCGTTTCAGTGCAGAACAAACTTGTTTCAAGCAATGCAAGCTGAATCTCTGTCCCACTTTAATATTGCAGTCTGTGCATGAATAAAACCTAATTTGCAACACAGAGAAACATATCTGAAGGTGTTAGAAGTGTTTTGCATGATTTTTGAAGTTAGAGCCTGAAATGTCAGAAAACAGCGTTTCAGCGCAGAACAAACTTGTTTCCAGCAATGCAAGCTGAATCTTGGTCCCACTTTAAAATATCAGTCTGTGCATGAATAAAACCTATTTTGCAACACAGAGAAACATATCTGAAAGTGTTAGAAGTGTTTTGCATGATTTTTGAAGTTAGAGCCTGAAATGTCAGAAAACAGCTTTTCAGCGCAGAACAAACTTGTTTCCAGCAATGCAAGCTGAATCTTGGTCCCACTTTAAAATATCAGTCTGTGCATGAATAAAACCTATTTTGCAACACAGAGAAACATATCTGAAGGTGTTAGAAGTGTTTTGCATGATTTTTGAAGTTAGAGCCTGAAGTGTCAGAAAACAGCGTTTCAGTGCAGAACAAACTTGGTTCCAGCAATGCAAGCTGAATCTTGGTCCCACTTTAAAATGTCAGTCTGTGCATGAATAAAACCTATTTTGCAACACAGAGAAACATATCTGAAGGTGTTAGAAGTGTTTTGCATGATTTTTGAAGTTAGAGCCTGAAGTGTCAGAAAACAGCGTTTCAGCGCAGAACAAACTTGGTTCCAGCAATGCAAGCTGAATCTTGGTCCCACTTTAAAATATCAGTCTGTGCATGAATAAAACCTATTTTGCAACACAGAGAAACATATCTAAAGGTGTTAGAAGTGTTTTGCATGATTTTTGAAGTTAGAGCCTGAAATGTCAGAAAACAGCGTTTCAGCGCAGAACAAACTTGATTCCAGCAATGCAAGCTGAATCTTGGTCCCACTTTAAAATATCAGTCTGTGCATGAATAAAACCTATTTTGCAACACAGAGAAACATATCTGAAGGTGTTAGAAGTGTTTTGCATGATTTTTGAAGTTAGAGCCTGAAGTGTCAGAAAACAGCGTTTCAGCGCAGAACAAACTTGGTTCCAGCAATGCAAGCTGAATCTTGGTCCCACTTTAAAATATCAGTCTGTGCATGAATAAAACCTATTTTGCAACACAGAGAAACATATCTGAAGGTGTTAGAAGTGTTTTGCATGATTTTTGAAGTTAGAGCCTGAAATGTCAGGAAACAGCGTTTCAGTGCAGAACAAACTTGTTTCAAGCAATGCAAGCTGAATCTCTGTCCCACTTTAATATTGCAGTCTGTGCATGAATAAAACCTAATTTGCAACACAGAGAAACATATCTGAAGGTGTTAGAAGTGTTTTGCATGATTTTTGAAGTTAGAGCCTGAAGTGTCAGAAAACAGCGTTTCAGCGCAGAACAAACTTGTTTCCAGCAATGCAAGCTGAATCTTGGTCCCACTTTAAAATATCAGTCTGTGCATGAATAAAACCTATTTTGCAACACAGAGAAACATATCTGAAGGTGTTAGAAGTGTTTTGCATGATTTTTGAAGTTAGAGCCTGAAATGTCAGGAAACAGCGTTTCAGTGCAGAACAAACTTGTTTCAAGCAATGCAAGCTGAATCTCTGTCCCACTTTAATATTGCAGTCTGTGCATGAATAAAACCTATTTTGCAACACAGAGAAACATATCTGAAGGTGTTAGAAGTGTTTTGCATGATTTTTGAAGTTAGAGCCTGAAGTGTCAGAAAACAGCGTTTCAGCGCAGAACAAACTTGGTTCCAGCAATGCAAGCTGAATCTTGGTCCCACTTTAAAATATCAGTCTGTGCATGAATAAAACCTATTTTGCAACACAGAGAAACATATCTGAAGGTGTTAGAAGTGTTTTGCATGATTTTTGAAGTTAGAGCCTGAAATGTCAGGAAACAGCGTTTCAGTGCAGAACAAACTTGTTTCAAGCAATGCAAGCTGAATCTCTGTCCCACTTTAATATTGCAGTCTGTGCATGAATAAAACCTAATTTGCAACACAGAGAAACATATCTGAAGGTGTTAGAAGTGTTTTGCATGATTTTTGAAGTTAGAGCCTGAAATGTCAGAAAACAGCGTTTCAGCGCAGAACAAACTTGTTTCCAGCAATGCAAGCTGAATCTTGGTCCCACTTTAAAATATCAGTCTGTGCATGAATAAAACCTATTTTGCAACACAGAGAAACATATCTGAAGGTGTTAGAAGTGTTTTGCATGATTTTTGAAGTTAGAGCCTGAAATGTCAGAAAACAGCGTTTCAGCGCAGAACAAACTTGTTTCCAGCAATGCAAGCTGAATCTTGGTCCCACTTTAAAATATCAGTCTGTGCATGAATAAAACCTATTTTGCAACACAGAGAAACATATCTGAAGGTGTTAGAAGTGTTTTGCATGATTTTTGAAGTTAGAGCCTGAAATGTCAGGAAACAGCGTTTCAGTGCAGAACAAACTTGTTTCAAGCAATGCAAGCTGAATCTCTGTCCCACTTTAATATTGCAGTCTGTGCATGAATAAAACCTATTTTGCAACACAGAGAAACATATCTGAAGGTGTTAGAAGTGTTTTGCATGATTTTTGAAGTTAGAGCCTGAAGTGTCAGAAAACAGCGTTTCAGCGCAGAACAAACTTGGTTCCAGCAATGCAAGCTGAATCTTGGTCCCACTTTAAAATATCAGTCTGTGCATGAATAAAACCTATTTTGCAACACAGAGAAACATATCTGAAGGTGTTAGAAGTGTTTTGCATGATTTTTGAAGTTAGAGCCTGAAATGTCAGGAAACAGCGTTTCAGTGCAGAACAAACTTGTTTCAAGCAATGCAAGCTGAATCTCTGTCCCACTTTAATATTGCAGTCTGTGCATGAATAAAACCTAATTTGCAACACAGAGAAACATATCTGAAGGTGTTAGAAGTGTTTTGCATGATTTTTGAAGTTAGAGCCTGAAATGTCAGAAAACAGCGTTTCAGCGCAGAACAAACTTGTTTCCAGCAATGCAAGCTGAATCTTGGTCCCACTTTAAAATATCAGTCTGTGCATGAATAAAACCTATTTTGCAACACAGAGAAACATATCTGAAAGTGTTAGAAGTGTTTTGCATGATTTTTGAAGTTAGAGCCTGAAATGTCAGAAAACAGTGTTTCAGTGCAGAACAAACTTGGTTCCAGCAATGCAAGCTGAATCTTGGTCCCACTTTAAAATGTCAGTCTGTGCATGAATAAAACCTATTTTGCAACACAGAGAAACATATCTGAAGGTGTTAGAAGTGTTTTGCATGATTTTTGAAGTTAGAGCCTGAAGTGTCAGAAAACAGCGTTTCAGCGCAGAACAAACTTGGTTCCAGCAATGCAAGCTGAATCTTGGTCCCACTTTAAAATATCAGTCTGTGCATGAATAAAACCTATTTTGCAACACAGAGAAACATATCTAAAGGTGTTAGAAGTGTTTTGCATGATTTTTGAAGTTAGAGCCTGAAATGTCAGAAAACAGCGTTTCAGCGCAGAACAAACTTGATTCCAGCAATGCAAGCTGAATCTTGGTCCCACTTTAAAATATCAGTCTGTGCATGAATAAAACCTATTTTGCAACACAGAGAAACATATCTGAAGGTGTTAGAAGTGTTTTGCATGATTTTTGAAGTTAGAGCCTGAAGTGTCAGAAAACAGCGTTTCAGCGCAGAACAAACTTGGTTCCAGCAATGCAAGCTGAATCTTGGTCCCACTTTAAAATATCAGTCTGTGCATGAATAAAACCTATTTTGCAACACAGAGAAACATATCTGAAGGTGTTAGAAGTGTTTTGCATGATTTTTGAAGTTAGAGCCTGAAATGTCAGGAAACAGCGTTTCAGTGCAAAACAAACTTGTTTCAAGCAATGCAAGCTGAATCTCTGTCCCACTTTAATATTGCAGTCTGTGCATGAATAAAACCTAATTTGCAACACAGAGAAACATATCTGAAGGTGTTAGAAGTGTTTTGCATGATTTTTGAAGTTAGAGCCTGAAATGTCAGGAAACAGCGTTTCAGTGCAGAACAAACTTGTTTCAAGCAATGCAAGCTGAATCTCTGTCCCACTTTAATATTGCAGTCTGTGCATGAATAAAACCTATTTTGCAACACAGAGAAACATATCTGAAGGTGTTAGAAGTGTTTTGCATGATTTTTGAAGTTAGAGCCTGAAATGTCAGAAAACAGCGTTTCAGCGCAGAACAAACTTGTTTCCAGCAATGCAAGCTGAATATTGGTCCCACTTTAAAATATCAGTCTGTGCATGAATAAAACCTATTTTGCAACACAGAGAAACATATCTGAAGGTGTTAGAAGTGTTTTGCATGATTTTTGAAGTTAGAGCCTGAAATGTCAGAAAACAGCGTTTCAGCGCAAAACAAACTTGGTTCCAGCAATGCAAGCTGAATCTTGGTCCCACTTTAAAATATCAGTCTGTGCATGAATAAAACCTATTTTGCAACACAGAGAAACATATCTGAAGGTGTTAGAAGTGTTTTGCATGATTTTTGAAGTTAGAGCCTGAAATGTCAGGAAACAGCGTTTCAGTGCAGAACAAACTTGTTTCAAGCAATGCAAGCTGAATCTCGGTCCCACTTTAATATTGCAGTCTGTGCATGAATAAAACCTATTTTGCAACACAGAGAAACATATCTGAAGGTGTTAGAAGTGTTTTGCATGATTTTTGAAGTTAGAGCCTGAAGTGTCAGAAAACAGCGTTTCAGCGCAGAACAAACTTGGTTCCAGCAATGCAAGCTGAATCTTGGTCCCACTTTAAAATATCAGTCTGTGCATGAATAAAACCTATTTTGCAACACAGAGAAACATATCTGAAGGTGTTAGAAGTGTTTTGCATGATTTTTGAAGTTAGAGCCTGAAATGTCAGGAAACAGCGTTTCAGTGCAGAACAAACTTGTTTCAAGCAAAGCAAGCTGAATCTCTGTCCCACTTTAATATTGCAGTCTGTGCATGAATAAAACCTATTTTGCAACACAGAGAAACATATCTGAAGGTGTTAGAAGTGTTTTGCATGATTTTTGAAGTTAGAGCCTGAAGTGTCAGAAAACAGCGTTTCAGCGCAGAACAAACTTGGTTCCAGCAATGCAAGCTGAATCTTGGTCCCACTTTAAAATATCAGTCTGTGCATGAATAAAACCTATTTTGCAACACAGAGAAACATATCTGAAGGTGTTAGAAGTGTTTTGCATGATTTTTGAAGTTAGAGCCTGAAATGTCAGGAAACAGCGTTTCAGTGCAGAACAAACTTGTTTCAAGCAATGCAAGCTGAATCTCTGTCCCACTTTAATATTGCAGTCTGTGCATGAATAAAACCTATTTTGCAACACAGAGAAACATATCTGAAGGTGTTAGAAGTGTTTTGCATGATTTTTGAAGTTAGAGACTGAAATGTCAGGAAACAGCGTTTCAGTGCAGAACAAACTTATTTCAAGCAATGCAAGCTGAATCTCTGTCCCACTTTAATATTGCAGTCTGTGCATGAATAAAACCTATTTTGCAACACAGAGAAACATATCTGAAGGTGTTAGAAGTGTTTTGCATGATTTTTGAAGTTAGAGCCTGAAATGTCAGAAAACAGCGTTTCAGCGCAGAACAAACTTGTTTCCAGCAATGCAAGCTGAATCTTGGTCCCACTTTAAAATATCAGTCTGTGCATGAATAAAACCTATTTTGCAAAACAGAGAAACATATCTGAAGGTGTTAGAAGTGTTTTGCATGATTTTTGAAGTTAGAGCCTGAAATGTCAGAAAACAGCGTTTCAGCGCAGAACAAACTTGGTTCCAGCAATGCAAGCTGAATCTTGTCCCACTTTAAAATATCAGTCTGTGCATAAATAAAACCTATTTTGCAACACAGAGAAACATATCTGAAGGTGTTAGAAGTGTTTTGCATGATTTTTGAAGTTAGAGCCTGAAATGTCAGAAAACAGCGTTTCAGTGCAGAACAAACTTGGTTCCAGCAATGCAAGCTGAATCTTGGTCCCACTTTAAAATATCAGTCTGTGCATGAATAAAACCTATTTTGCAACACAGAGAAGCATATCTGAAGGTGTTAGAAGTGTTTTGCATGATTTTTGAAGTTAGAGCCTGAAGTGTCAGAAAACAGCGTTTCAGCGCAGAACAAACTTGGTTCCAGCAATGCAAGCTGAATCTTGGTCCCACTTTAAAATATCAGTCTGTGCATGAATAAAACCTATTTTGCAACACAGAGAAACATATCTGAAGGTGTTAGAAGTGTTTTGCATGATTTTTGAAGTTAGAGCCTGAAATGTCAGAAAACAGCGTTTCAGCGCAGAACAAACTTGATTCCAGCAATGCAAGCTGAATCTTGGTCCCACTTTAAAATATCAGTCTGTGCATGAATAAAACCTATTTTGCAACACAGAGAAACATATCTGAAGGTGTTAGAAGTGTTTTGCATGATTTTTGAAGTTAGAGCCTGAAATGTCAGAAAACAGCGTTTCAGTGCAGAACAAACTTGTTTCAAGCAATGCAAGCTGAATCTCTGTCCCACTTTAATATTGCAGTCTGTGCATGAATAAAACCTATTTTGCAACACAGAGAAACATATCTGAAGGTGTTAGAAGTGTTTTGCATGATTTTTGAAGTTAGAGCCTGAAATGTCAGAAAACAGCGTTTCAGTGCAGAACAAACTTGTTTCAAGCAATGCAAGCTGAATCTCTGTCCCACTTTAATATTGCAGTCTGTGCATGAATAAAACCTATTTTGCAACACAGAGAAACATATCTGAAGGTGTTAGAAGTGTTTTGCATGATTTTTGAAGTTAGAGCCTGAAGTGTCAGAAAACAGCGTTTCAGCGCAGAACAAATTTGGTTCCAGCAATGCAAGCTGAATCTTGGTCCCACTTTAAAATATCAGTCTGTGCATGAATAAAACCTATTTTGCAACACAGAGAAACATATCTGAAGGTGTTAGAAGTGTTTTGCATGATTTTTGAAGTTAGAGTCTGAAATGTCAGAAAACAGCGTTTCAGTGCAGAACAAACTTGTTTCAAGCAATGCAAGCTGAATCTCTGTCCCACTTTAATATTGCAGTCTGTGCATGAATAAAACCTATTTTGCAACACAGAGAAACATATCTGAAGGTGTTAGAAGTGTTTTGCATGATTTTTGAAGTTAGAGCCTGAAGTGTCAGAAAACAGCGTTTCAGCGCAGAACAAACTTGGTTCCAGCAATGCAAGCTGAATCTTGGTCCCACTTTAAAATATCAGTCTGTGCATGAATAAAACCTATTTTGCAACACAGAGAAACATATCTGAAGGTGTTAGAAGTGTTTTGCATGATTTTTGAAGTTAGAGCCTGAAATGTCAGGAAACAGCGTTTCAGTGCTGAACAAACTTGTTTCAAGCAATGCAAGCTGAATCTCTGTCCCACTTTAATATTGCAGTCTGTGCATGAATAAAACCTATTTTGCAACACAGAGAAACATATCTGAAGGTGTTAGAAGTGTTTTGCATGATTTTTGAAGTTAGACCCTGAAATGTCAGAAAACAGCGTTTCAGCGCAGAACAAACTTGTTTCCAGCAATGCAAGCTGAATCTTGGTCCCACTTTAAAATATCAGTCTGTGCATGAATAAAACCTATTTTGCAACACAGAGAAACATATCTGAAGGTGTTAGAAGTGTTTTGCATGATTTTTGAAGTTAGAGCCTGAAATGTCAGAAAACAGCGTTTCAGCGCAAAACAAACGTCTCAGGTTACGTATGTAACCCTAGTTCCCTGAGAATAGGGAACGAGACACTGCGTCCTCTAGAGGGCGCTTTTGGGGAACGCTGCAGCGTGCCTCGAGTCTGAAGAATGCATAGAAAAACTACATGAAATGGCCGGCGCCAGCGTATGACGTCACCGCGGCGCGTCAGTCGCTGCCGTTGCGTCACTACCGGGCGACCATAACATAAAGAGGCGCCCGTGCAACACAATACATCTTCAAAGTCTGAAGCTTTATCGTCCGAAGCATGGCGAAGAAGCCTAGAGGACGCAGTGTCTCGTTCCCTATTCTCAGGGAACTAGGGTTACATACGTAACCTGAGACGTTCCCTTCCGAAGGGAACTCTCACTGCGTCCTCTAGAGGGCGCTTTTGGGGAACGGTATACCAACACTGCCATGCTGAGGGGAGTGCATGCTAAGCCAGCGAGCACTAAGCAACAATTCTGAGAGGAATTGCCCCTACTAGGACGTGGTGACGGCTGTCAAAACGTTACCCCTCCCGGCCAGAGGCCTGACCTGTTACCCACTTACCAGACTGGGTAGAACCCAGGGCACAGCTCAGGCTTGGAATTATAGTAATTCCTTCTGAGGGAAACGGCTAAGCTTCGATGGAAACTTAGACTTGTCAGAACCAGAAACTACCGCAACATAGGGCCTAGTTCCCTCAGGAACTGGCTCCCATATGAGGGCAGAAACCTGTCCTGGGTCCGTTCAAAGGGCCACTAGTAGTGGCGCGCCCTAATAGTGGATGGTCAGCAGACATCAGCTAAGATATCAAAGGAGTCGAACCCAGGGAACCGGGGTTGTGAGCTGACTCCAATAGATGGGAACAAGGCAAAACGTGTGACCCATACCAAAAAGGGATTTAAAAGAGGAACCCAAACTTGGTGGGAACCTACCAACACGTGGATTTTATAGAAGTGCCCCAGGTGTGTGTGCACTTACCACACTTGTGGTTTTAACTGGAAGACGCCCAGGCATAGCGTGGGACGCTTACCGACATGATCGGATTTAAGGAGAGTGTTTTCCCAGAGGGTTTCACTATCAGCTCCATGCCGTCTGAAGAGACGGAAAGGGGATAACCCTGAAGGTGAGGGGATTGCCACACTAACCCTCCCCTGGACAGAAGCTCGCAAGCTATCTGTCAACAGAGAAGAACATGGAGCTGAGACCATCCTGCAATAGTGGACGACAGTAGAGGACAAAAATCCTGACCCTGATCCACAGGGAGAATCGCTTCTCCAGAAGGGGGCACTGCTGTCTTTTTAGGGAACCCTTAATGAAAAGGGGAAGCGTGCACAGCCCGGTCCACGCGACCTGTATGAAGGTCTGGCAATCTCACGAAGGTGGGTTGGCGCTCATAGAAGACCCTTCCCAGAAGGGGAGCTGCACAACCGAACAGGAGCGAATGCTCTCACTGTTACCCTTCATAGAGGGGAGCATACATCCAGAATAAAGGCTGGAGAGTAGAAACCTGAAGCATGAAGGTCAAGCTCCTACCCTGGGAAACAGGGAGGAGAACTTGGCCACCAAGGAGTGGTGCTCTTATAAGTGAACCCTGGAAAGGGGGCACGCCAACATCCTTGTAGCAGGTCCATAACTCTCAAAGGTCTGTCCCTGGTAGATTCCTACCCTCAGGAGGGAGGAAGCATTCAGTCCTGGGAAGTTGCTCTGAAGGAAACCCTGAATTAGGGGAGCTCAGATCCGTTCCAGCAATCCTGCGCACAGGGAGGAACGTGAGCTCTTAACCTTAACAAACCCATTCCTCAGAAGGGGGAGCACTCAGTCCTGGGAAGTTGCTCTGAAGGAAACCCTGGATTAGGGGAGCTCAGGTCCGTTCCAGCAATCCTGCGCACAGGGAGGAACGTGAGCTCTTAACCTTAACAAACCCATTCCTCAGAAAGGGGAGCACTGTTTGCCTTGAAAGTTTCTGGGAAGCTCCGAAATGAATAAGGGCAGCTTCCTAGTTCAGACACTTCGTAAACCTTTCCTCAGAAAGGGAAGTGGAACTAGGCCTGGGGAGCGAGAATCGATCCTAAAGTGACGGCTTTCTAAGGTGTTAAACACCGAAGGATGCTCAAACCCTCTGTAGGGGAGACATTCGACAGCCTGGGTGTAGATCCTACATCAAGTGCTGCTTCAGCCCTCAGGCTTAGAATGAGGCGACTTGAAGAGAGTCTCAAAGTAGCGCTCAGATAAAAACCCTTTCCTCAGAAAGGGGAGCGCACACCGAGAATCAAGACCCCAGCTGGAAAGCGTGTCACCAGGTGGTGCTCAAATAAAAAACCTTTTCCGCAGAAAAGGGAGCAACCAAACCTGCTCCGAGTCCGCAGCGAGCACTCCGGACTGCTGGTACTCCTATGTAAGTGAACACCTGTCTCAACAGGTGTAGACACTCAGTTTCCATAGAAACCGTATTTAGGAGAGGACACGAAGCGGATCCTCGCACGCAGGCCGTCTGCAACAGAGTTAAACATACTAGTGCAATCTTAAATATAAATATCTTAAGATGCTTACCTAGGGAGAAAGGAAAAATTTCCTTTTGCTCGTTTAACCACTGAAGGGGGAAGCCCGATTGTGCTGGAACGAGTGTTGTGTAGACGGACACCACCATACAACCGGAAGGGAGGGGTGCTCCGTTGAGATGTTTCCACATTCCTTTTCTGAGGGAAAAACACAACACACAACCCAAACCCTGCAGGCAACACGCCTATCCAGCCATAAGGGGGGCGTAACTAGGGAGTTATGCTCCTGTCTCAACAGGACATAAGTCTACACTAGGCCTGCAAAGGACAGCATAAACATACCAAGGGCAAACCTAAGAAAAACTTAGGGAGCTTACCTTGAAGAGGACAGAGGTCCTATGTGTAATATATGCTGTAAGGGTTGATTTACCGCACAGCCTGTGGAGTGGAGAGGGCAAACACTGCCGTAACCTTAATCCATAGGATCAGAGGGGGCGTCTGCCGTAGACTCGTCGTATTTCTTCTGTGAATAGAGAAAAACATACACAGGTCTGAGACAGTATGAAGTTCCTTCACGTAAAAAATGGATCATACTCACCCATTTAAAAGCATCCTGTTTCATAGAAAGAGGCGGGGTTTTTTTTTTTTTTTTTCAGAGACCGCCTGATTCCAGACCGTCCGAAAATTAGGGTTCTATACAGGTAGAACCCCCAAAGGACATCATGGGTCCGGGGAGTGCAGGAAGCTTAAATGGAGACAGGGGAATTAATATGGCGACCCGACTGGACCGAGGGAAGGAGAGGTATTACTCTGACCCCTGCGAGAATTTTGTCTCGCTTGGATGACTTCCCTGAAATCCTGTCTGTCACCTCTCGATCCGCGTCGCCTCCTAGACCTGCTCGCAGGCGGGGGAGGAGCGCGGGATGCAACACTAGCCTTCTGCACCTACCTCCGTTCCTCAGAAGGAGGCGGAGCAGGACCCCTGTGGTGTTCGGGCTAATACCTGGACCTTCGAGGGATAAAGGATTTTTCAGCAGATCGGCTGGGTAGGCTTGGAGCACTGCCATGGTGTGCAGTGCACCCACCGCCTGACCTGCTGCTGCATACGCTCTGCCGTTCAGCAGGGCCGGAGAAGGCAGAGAGGGAGTCTTGAGAGAGAAAGCCCGCCCTGTGGAGAGATAGCATCTCTTCCACAAGGGGCGTCCTCTCATAGCCGTGGTCGCGCAAACCCTCGATACTAGCATAGTTCGCAATGGACGAACTATGAATGCGCGCCGCGTACGGCTTTTTCCAGACCCTCTCGATTTCAGTATGAAGATCGGGAAGGAATGGGAGACTCACCAGAGCTGGATGGTTATGGCCTGAAAAGATATCGCTCGTCAAGGCGACCCCGCGGCGCTATCTTTCTAGCCCGCTTCCACAGCAGGACAAGCCTGGCCGTGGTGCGGTCCATAACCTCTGGCAGCTCTTCGTATGCAGGGCAGGAAGGTAGAGAGGATTCAGCCTCAGCGTCTTCATCCATCTCTAGCATTTCCTGCTCTTCTTGGGTGGAACCCAAAAGAGCACTTGCTCCTGGATCTGATGACGTCAGCGATAACGCACCATCATCAGCTAGGAGCCTGTGGTCGTCTCCGGCTGGCGAGAGAGAGAGACCCCTCTCAAGATCGTCAGCCAGTTCCACTTGCGAGCCCCACGAGCTCAGTTTCCTCCGTGCCTCGGCAACGGCAGGACCCGAACCGCGAGGGGCAAGTGGACGCTCATCTTTCCTCAGAAAGAGAGACAGACGAGACCGGAGCTTCTTCATAGAGAAGCGCTCATAATGTATACACAATGCCCCCTCAAGGACATCGCGTGTGTGCTCTTAGCCCAAACAGAATATCGCAAAGATCATGTGTGTCATCAGGTGTCAAATAACGCGGACACGGATGAACACACCGTTTAAACGACTTGCTAGTGCTTGCCATGATAGTAGTTCAAAGAAAGGATTCTTACCGTTTCTTCCCATGCACATCCAAACCGGGAAAGCTGAAGACAGCGAAGATGTATTGTGTTGCACGGGCGCCTCTTTATGTTATGGTCGCCCGGTAGTGACGCAACGGCAGCGACTGACGCGCCGCGGTGACGTCATACGCTGGCGCCGGCCATTTCATGTAGTTTTTCTATGCATTCTTCAGACTCGAGGCACGCTGCAGCGTTCCCCAAAAGCGCCCTCTAGAGGACGCAGTGAGAGTTCCCTTCGGAAGGGAACTTGGTTCCAGCAATGCAAGCTGAATCTTGGTCCCACTTTAAAATATCAGTCTGTGCATGAATAAAACCTATTTTGCAACACAGAGAAACATATCTGAAGGTGTTAGAAGTGTTTTGCATGATTTTTGAAGTTAGAGCCTGAAATGTCAGGAAACAGCGTTTCAGTGCAGAACAAACTTGTTTCAAGCAATGCAAGCTGAATCTCTGTCCCACTTTAATATTGCAGTCTGTGCATGAATAAAACCTATTTTGCAACACAGAGAAACATATCTGAAGGTGTTAGAAGTGTTTTGCATGATTTTTGAAGTTAGACCCTGAAATGTCAGAAAACAGCGTTTCAGCGCAGAACAAACTTGTTTCCAGCAATGCAAGCTGAATCTTGGTCCCACTTTAAAATATCAGTCTGTGCATGAATAAAACCTATTTTGCAACACAGAGAAACATATCTGAAGGTGTTAGAAGTGTTTTGCATGATTTTTGAAGTTAGAGCCTGAAATGTCAGAAAACAGCGTTTCAGCGCAGAACAAACTTGTTTCCAGCAATGCAAGCTGAATCTTGGTCCCACTTTAAAATATCAGTCTGTGCATGAATAAAACCTATTTTGCAACACAGAGAAACATATCTGAAGGTGTTAGAAGTGTTTTGCATGATTTTTGAAGTTAGAGCCTGAAATGTCAGGAAACAGCGTTTCAGTGCAGAACAAACTTGTTTCAAGCAATGCAAGCTGAATCTCTGTCCCACTTTAATATTGCAGTCTGTGCATGAATAAAACCTATTTTGCAACACAGAGAAACATATCTGAAGGTGTTAGAAGTGTTTTGCATGATTTTTGAAGTTAGAGCCTGAAGTGTCAGAAAACAGCGTTTCAGCGCAGAACAAACTTGGTTCCAGCAATGCAAGCTGAATCTTGGTCCCACTTTAAAATATCAGTCTGTGCATGAATAAAACCTATTTTGCAACACAGAGAAACATATCTGAAGGTGTTAGAAGTGTTTTGCATGATTTTTGAAGTTAGAGCCTGAAATGTCAGGAAACAGCGTTTCAGTGCAGAACAAACTTGTTTCAAGCAATGCAAGCTGAATCTCTGTCCCACTTTAATATTGCAGTCTGTGCATGAATAAAACCTAATTTGCAACACAGAGAAACATATCTGAAGGTGTTAGAAGTGTTTTGCATGATTTTTGAAGTTAGAGCCTGAAATGTCAGAAAACAGCGTTTCAGCGCAGAACAAACTTGTTTCCAGCAATGCAAGCTGAATCTTGGTCCCACTTTAAAATATCAGTCTGTGCATGAATAAAACCTATTTTGCAACACAGAGAAACATATCTGAAAGTGTTAGAAGTGTTTTGCATGATTTTTGAAGTTAGAGCCTGAAATGTCAGAAAACAGCTTTTCAGCGCAGAACAAACTTGTTTCCAGCAATGCAAGCTGAATCTTGGTCCCACTTTAAAATATCAGTCTGTGCATGAATAAAACCTATTTTGCAACACAGAGAAACATATCTGAAGGTGTTAGAAGTGTTTTGCATGATTTTTGAAGTTAGAGCCTGAAGTGTCAGAAAACAGCGTTTCAGTGCAGAACAAACTTGGTTCCAGCAATGCAAGCTGAATCTTGGTCCCACTTTAAAATGTCAGTCTGTGCATGAATAAAACCTATTTTGCAACACAGAGAAACATATCTGAAGGTGTTAGAAGTGTTTTGCATGATTTTTGAAGTTAGAGCCTGAAGTGTCAGAAAACAGCGTTTCAGCGCAGAACAAACTTGGTTCCAGCAATGCAAGCTGAATCTTGGTCCCACTTTAAAATATCAGTCTGTGCATGAATAAAACCTATTTTGCAACACAGAGAAACATATCTAAAGGTGTTAGAAGTGTTTTGCATGATTTTTGAAGTTAGAGCCTGAAATGTCAGAAAACAGCGTTTCAGCGCAGAACAAACTTGATTCCAGCAATGCAAGCTGAATCTTGGTCCCACTTTAAAATATCAGTCTGTGCATGAATAAAACCTATTTTGCAACACAGAGAAACATATCTGAAGGTGTTAGAAGTGTTTTGCATGATTTTTGAAGTTAGAGCCTGAAGTGTCAGAAAACAGCGTTTCAGCGCAGAACAAACTTGGTTCCAGCAATGCAAGCTGAATCTTGGTCCCACTTTAAAATATCAGTCTGTGCATGAATAAAACCTATTTTGCAACACAGAGAAACATATCTGAAGGTGTTAGAAGTGTTTTGCATGATTTTTGAAGTTAGAGCCTGAAATGTCAGGAAACAGCGTTTCAGTGCAGAACAAACTTGTTTCAAGCAATGCAAGCTGAATCTCTGTCCCACTTTAATATTGCAGTCTGTGCATGAATAAAACCTAATTTGCAACACAGAGAAACATATCTGAAGGTGTTAGAAGTGTTTTGCATGATTTTTGAAGTTAGAGCCTGAAGTGTCAGAAAACAGCGTTTCAGCGCAGAACAAACTTGTTTCCAGCAATGCAAGCTGAATCTTGGTCCCACTTTAAAATATCAGTCTGTGCATGAATAAAACCTATTTTGCAACACAGAGAAACATATCTGAAGGTGTTAGAAGTGTTTTGCATGATTTTTGAAGTTAGAGCCTGAAATGTCAGGAAACAGCGTTTCAGTGCAGAACAAACTTGTTTCAAGCAATGCAAGCTGAATCTCTGTCCCACTTTAATATTGCAGTCTGTGCATGAATAAAACCTATTTTGCAACACAGAGAAACATATCTGAAGGTGTTAGAAGTGTTTTGCATGATTTTTGAAGTTAGAGCCTGAAGTGTCAGAAAACAGCGTTTCAGCGCAGAACAAACTTGGTTCCAGCAATGCAAGCTGAATCTTGGTCCCACTTTAAAATATCAGTCTGTGCATGAATAAAACCTATTTTGCAACACAGAGAAACATATCTGAAGGTGTTAGAAGTGTTTTGCATGATTTTTGAAGTTAGAGCCTGAAATGTCAGGAAACAGCGTTTCAGTGCAGAACAAACTTGTTTCAAGCAATGCAAGCTGAATCTCTGTCCCACTTTAATATTGCAGTCTGTGCATGAATAAAACCTAATTTGCAACACAGAGAAACATATCTGAAGGTGTTAGAAGTGTTTTGCATGATTTTTGAAGTTAGAGCCTGAAATGTCAGAAAACAGCGTTTCAGCGCAGAACAAACTTGTTTCCAGCAATGCAAGCTGAATCTTGGTCCCACTTTAAAATATCAGTCTGTGCATGAATAAAACCTATTTTGCAACACAGAGAAACATATCTGAAGGTGTTAGAAGTGTTTTGCATGATTTTTGAAGTTAGAGCGTGAAATGTCAGAAAACAGCGTTTCAGCGCAGAACAAACTTGTTTCCAGCAATGCAAGCTGAATCTTGGTCCCACTTTAAAATATCAGTCTGTGCATGAATAAAACCTATTTTGCAACACAGAGAAACATATCTGAAGGTGTTAGAAGTGTTTTGCATGATTTTTGAAGTTAGAGCCTGAAATGTCAGGAAACAGCGTTTCAGTGCAGAACAAACTTGTTTCAAGCAATGCAAGCTGAATCTCTGTCCCACTTTAATATTGCAGTCTGTGCATGAATAAAACCTATTTTGCAACACAGAGAAACATATCTGAAGGTGTTAGAAGTGTTTTGCATGATTTTTGAAGTTAGAGCCTGAAGTGTCAGAAAACAGCGTTTCAGCGCAGAACAAACTTGGTTCCAGCAATGCAAGCTGAATCTTGGTCCCACTTTAAAATATCAGTCTGTGCATGAATAAAACCTATTTTGCAACACAGAGAAACATATCTGAAGGTGTTAGAAGTGTTTTGCATGATTTTTGAAGTTAGAGCCTGAAATGTCAGGAAACAGCGTTTCAGTGCAGAACAAACTTGTTTCAAGCAATGCAAGCTGAATCTCTGTCCCACTTTAATATTGCAGTCTGTGCATGAATAAAACCTAATTTGCAACACAGAGAAACATATCTGAAGGTGTTAGAAGTGTTTTGCATGATTTTTGAAGTTAGAGCCTGAAATGTCAGAAAACAGCGTTTCAGCGCAGAACAAACTTGTTTCCAGCAATGCAAGCTGAATCTTGGTCCCACTTTAAAATATCAGTCTGTGCATGAATAAAACCTATTTTGCAACACAGAGAAACATATCTGAAAGTGTTAGAAGTGTTTTGCATGATTTTTGAAGTTAGAGCCTGAAATGTCAGAAAACAGCTTTTCAGCGCAGAACAAACTTGTTTCCAGCAATGCAAGCTGAATCTTGGTCCCACTTTAAAATATCAGTCTGTGCATGAATAAAACCTATTTTGCAACACAGAGAAACATATCTGAAGGTGTTAGGAGTGTTTTGCATGATTTTTGAAGTTAGAGCCTGAAGTGTCAGAAAACAGTGTTTCAGTGCAGAACAAACTTGGTTCCAGCAATGCAAGCTGAATCTTGGTCCCACTTTAAAATGTCAGTCTGTGCATGAATAAAACCTATTTTGCAACACAGAGAAACATATCTGAAGGTGTTAGAAGTGTTTTGCATGATTTTTGAAGTTAGAGCCTGAAGTGTCAGAAAACAGCGTTTCAGCGCAGAACAAACTTGGTTCCAGCAATGCAAGCTGAATCTTGGTCCCACTTTAAAATATCAGTCTGTGCATGAATAAAACCTATTTTGCAACACAGAGAAACATATCTAAAGGTGTTAGAAGTGTTTTGCATGATTTTTGAAGTTAGAGCCTGAAATGTCAGAAAACAGCGTTTCAGCGCAGAACAAACTTGATTCCAGCAATGCAAGCTGAATCTTGGTCCCACTTTAAAATATCAGTCTGTGCATGAATAAAACCTATTTTGCAACACAGAGAAACATATCTGAAGGTGTTAGAAGTGTTTTGCATGATTTTTGAAGTTAGAGCCTGAAATGTCAGGAAACAGCGTTTCAGTGCAGAACAAACTTGTTTCAAGCAATGCAAGCTGAATCTCTGTCCCACTTTAATATTGCAGTCTGTGCATGAATAAAACCTAATTTGCAACACAGAGAAACATATCTGAAGGTGTTAGAAGTGTTTTGCATGATTTTTGAAGTTAGAGCCTGAAATGTCAGAAAACAGCGTTTCAGCGCAGAACAAACTTGTTTCCAGCAATGCAAGCTGAATCTTGGTCCCACTTTAAAATATCAGTCTGTGCATGAATAAAACCTATTTTGCAACACAGAGAAACATATCTGAAGGTGTTAGAAGTGTTTTGCATGTTTTTTGAAGTTAGAGCCTGAAATGTCAGAAAACAGCTTTTCAGCGCAGAACAAACTTGTTTCCAGCAATGCAAGCTAAATCTTGGTCCCACTTTAAAATATCAGTCTGTGCATGAATAAAACCTATTTTGCAACACAGAGAAACATATCTGAAGGTGTTAGAAGTGTTTTGCATGATTTTTGAAGTTAGAGCCTGAAGTGTCAGAAAACAGCGTTTCAGTGCAGAACAAACTTGGTTCCAGCAATGCAAGCTGAATCTTGGTCCCACTTTAAAATGTCAGTCTGTGCATGAATAAAACCTATTTTGCAACACAGAGAAACATATCTGAAGGTGTTAGAAGTGTTTTGCATGATTTTTGAAGTTAGAGCCTGAAGTGTCAGAAAACAGCGTTTCAGCGCAGAACAAACTTGGTTCCAGCAATGCAAGCTGAATCTTGGTCCCACTTTAAAATATCAGTCTGTGCATGAATAAAACCTATTTTGCAACACAGAGAAACACATCTAAAGGTGTTAGAAGTGTTTTGCATGATTTTTGAAGTTAGAGCCTGAAATGTCAGAAAACAGCGTTTCAGCGCAGAACAAACTTGATTCCAGCAATGCAAGCTGAATCTTGGTCCCACTTTAAAATATCAGTCTGTGCATGAATAAAACCTATTTTGCAACACAGAGAAACATATCTGAAGGTGTTAGAAGTGTTTTGCATGATTTTTGAAGTTACAGCCTGAAATGTCAGAAAACAGCGTTTCAGCGCAGAACAAACTTGGTTCCAGCAATGCAAGCTGAATCTTGGTCCCACTTTAAAATATCAGTCTGTGCATGAATAAAACCTATTTTGCAACACAGAGAAACATATCTGAAGGTGTTAGAAGTGTTTTGCATGATTTTTGAAGTTAGAGCCTGAAATGTCAGAAAACAGCGTTTCAGTGCAGAACAAACTTGTTTCAAGCAATGCAAGCTGAATCTCTGTCCCACTTTAATATTGCAGTCTGTGCATGAATAAAACCTATTTTGCAACACAGAGAAACATATCTGAAGGTGTTAGAAGTGTTTTGCATGATTTTTGAAGTTAGAGCCTGAAGTGTCAGAAAACAGCGTTTCAGCGCAGAACAAATTTGGTTCCAGCAATGCAAGCTGAATCTTGGTCCCACTTTAAAATATCAGTCTGTGCATGAATAAAACCTATTTTGCAACACAGAGAAACATATCTGAAGGTGTTAGAAGTGTTTTGCATGATTTTTGAAGTTAGAGCCTGAAATGTCAGAAAACAGCGTTTCAGTGCAGAACAAACTTGTTTCAAGCAATGCAAGCTGAATCTCTGTCCCACTTTAATATTGCAGTCTGTGCATGAATAAAACCTATTTTGCAACACAGAGAAACATATCTGAAGGTGTTAGAAGTGTTTTGCATGATTTTTGAAGTTAGAGCCTGAAGTGTCAGAAAACAGTGTTTCAGTGCAGAACAAACTTGGTTCCAGCAATGCAAGCTGAATCTTGGTCCCACTTTAAAATGTCAGTCTGTGCATGAATAAAACCTATTTTGCAACACAGAGAAACATATCTGAAGGTGTTAGAAGTGTTTTGCATGATTTTTGAAGTTAGAGCCTGAAGTGTCAGAAAACAGCGTTTCAGCGCAGAACAAACTTGGTTCCAGCAATGCAAGCTGAATCTTGGTCCCACTTTAAAATATCAGTCTGTGCATGAATAAAACCTATTTTGCAACACAGAGAAACATATCTAAAGGTGTTAGAAGTGTTTTGCATGATTTTTGAAGTTAGAGCCTGAAATGTCAGAAAACAGCGTTTCAGCGCAGAACAAACTTGATTCCAGCAATGCAAGCTGAATCTTGGTCCCACTTTAAAATATCAGTCTGTGCATGAATAAAACCTATTTTGCAACACAGAGAAACATATCTGAAGGTGTTAGAAGTGTTTTGCATGATTTTTGAAGTTAGAGCCTGAAGTGTCAGAAAACAGCGTTTCAGCGCAGAACAAACTTGGTTCCAGCAATGCAAGCTGAATCTTGGTCCCACTTTAAAATATCAGTCTGTGCATGAATAAAACCTATTTTGCAACACAGAGAAACATATCTGAAGGTGTTAGAAGTGTTTTGCATGATTTTTGAAGTTAGAGCCTGAAATGTCAGGAAACAGCGTTTCAGTGCAAAACAAACTTGTTTCAAGCAATGCAAGCTGAATCTCTGTCCCACTTTAATATTGCAGTCTGTGCATGAATAAAACCTAATTTGCAACACAGAGAAACATATCTGAAGGTGTTAGAAGTGTTTTGCATGATTTTTGAAGTTAGAGCCTGAAGTGTCAGAAAACAGCGTTTCAGCGCAGAACAAACTTGTTTCCAGCAATGCAAGCTGAATCTTGGTCCCACTTTAAAATATCAGTCTGTGCATGAATAAAACCTATTTTGCAACACAGAGAAACATATCTGAAGGTGTTAGAAGTGTTTTGCATGATTTTTGAAGTTAGAGCCTGAAATGTCAGGAAACAGCGTTTCAGTGCAGAACAAACTTGTTTCAAGCAATGCAAGCTGAATCTCTGTCCCACTTTAATATTGCAGTCTGTGCATGAATAAAACCTATTTTGCAACACAGAGAAACATATCTGAAGGTGTTAGAAGTGTTTTGCATGATTTTTGAAGTTAGAGCCTGAAGTGTCAGAAAACAGCGTTTCAGCGCAGAACAAACTTGGTTCCAGCAATGCAAGCTGAATCTTGGTCCCACTTTAAAATATCAGTCTGTGCATGAATAAAACCTATTTTGCAACACAGAGAAACATATCTGAAGGTGTTAGAAGTGTTTTGCATGATTTTTGAAGTTAGAGCCTGAAATGTCAGGAAACAGCGTTTCAGTGCAGAACAAACTTGTTTCAAGCAATGCAAGCTGAATCTCTGTCCCACTTTAATATTGCAGTCTGTGCATGAATAAAACCTAATTTGCAACACAGAGAAACATATCTGAAGGTGTTAGAAGTGTTTTGCATGATTTTTGAAGTTAGAGCCTGAAATGTCAGAAAACAGCGTTTCAGCGCAGAACAAACTTGTTTCCAGCAATGCAAGCTGAATCTTGGTCCCACTTTAAAATATCAGTCTGTGCATGAATAAAACCTATTTTGCAACACAGAGAAACATATCTGAAAGTGTTAGAAGTGTTTTGCATGATTTTTGAAGTTAGAGCCTGAAATGTCAGAAAACAGCTTTTCAGCGCAGAACAAACTTGTTTCCCAGCAATGCAAGCTGAATCTTGGTCCCACTTTAAAATATCAGTCTGTGCATGAATAAAACCTATTTTGCAACACAGAGAAACATATCTGAAGGTGTTAGAAGTGTTTTGCATGATTTTTGAAGTTAGAGCCTGAAGTGTCAGAAAACAGCGTTTCAGTGCAGAACAAACTTGGTTCCAGCAATGCAAGCTGAATCTTGGTCCCACTTTAAAATGTCAGTCTGTGCATGAATAAAACCTATTTTGCAACACAGAGAAACATATCTGAAGGTGTTAGAAGTGTTTTGCATGATTTTTGAAGTTAGAGCCTGAAGTGTCAGAAAACAGCGTTTCAGCGCAGAACAAACTTGGTTCCAGCAATGCAAGCTGAATCTTGGTCCCACTTTAAAATATCAGTCTGTGCATGAATAAAACCTATTTTGCAACACAGAGAAACATATCTAAAGGTGTTAGAAGTGTTTTGCATGATTTTTGAAGTTAGAGCCTGAAATGTCAGAAAACAGCGTTTCAGCGCAGAACAAACTTGATTCCAGCAATGCAAGCTGAATCTTGGTCCCACTTTAAAATATCAGTCTGTGCATGAATAAAACCTATTTTGCAACACAGAGAAACATATCTGAAGGTGTTAGAAGTGTTTTGCATGATTTTTGAAGTTAGAGCCTGAAGTGTCAGAAAACAGCGTTTCAGCGCAGAACAAACTTGGTTCCAGCAATGCAAGCTGAATCTTGGTCCCACTTTAAAATATCAGTCTGTGCATGAATAAAACCTATTTTGCAACACAGAGAAACATATCTGAAGGTGTTAGAAGTGTTTTGCATGATTTTTGAAGTTAGAGCCTGAAATGTCAGGAAACAGCGTTTCAGTGCAGAACAAACTTGTTTCAAGCAATGCAAGCTGAATCTCTGTCCCACTTTAATATTGCAGTCTGTGCATGAATAAAACCTAATTTGCAACACAGAGAAACATATCTGAAGGTGTTAGAAGTGTTTTGCATGATTTTTGAAGTTAGAGCCTGAAGTGTCAGAAAACAGCGTTTCAGCGCAGAACAAACTTGTTTCCAGCAATGCAAGCTGAATCTTGGTCCCACTTTAAAATATCAGTCTGTGCATGAATAAAACCTATTTTGCAACACAGAGAAACATATCTGAAGGTGTTAGAAGTGTTTTGCATGATTTTTGAAGTTAGAGCCTGAAATGTCAGGAAACAGCGTTTCAGTGCAGAACAAACTTGTTTCAAGCAATGCAAGCTGAATCTCTGTCCCACTTTAATATTGCAGTCTGTGCATGAATAAAACCTATTTTGCAACACAGAGAAACATATCTGAAGGTGTTAGAAGTGTTTTGCATGATTTTTGAAGTTAGAGCCTGAAGTGTCAGAAAACAGCGTTTCAGCGCAGAACAAACTTGGTTCCAGCAATGCAAGCTGAATCTTGGTCCCACTTTAAAATATCAGTCTGTGCATGAATAAAACCTATTTTGCAACACAGAGAAACATATCTGAAGGTGTTAGAAGTGTTTTGCATGATTTTTGAAGTTAGAGCCTGAAATGTCAGGAAACAGCGTTTCAGTGCAGAACAAACTTGTTTCAAGCAATGCAAGCTGAATCTCTGTCCCACTTTAATATTGCAGTCTGTGCATGAATAAAACCTAATTTGCAACACAGAGAAACATATCTGAAGGTGTTAGAAGTGTTTTGCATGATTTTTGAAGTTAGAGCCTGAAATGTCAGAAAACAGCGTTTCAGCGCAGAACAAACTTGTTTCCAGCAATGCAAGCTGAATCTTGGTCCCACTTTAAAATATCAGTCTGTGCATGAATAAAACCTATTTTGCAACACAGAGAAACATATCTGAAGGTGTTAGAAGTGTTTTGCATGATTTTTGAAGTTAGAGCGTGAAATGTCAGAAAACAGCGTTTCAGCGCAGAACAAACTTGTTTCCAGCAATGCAAGCTGAATCTTGGTCCCACTTTAAAATATCAGTCTGTGCATGAATAAAACCTATTTTGCAACACAGAGAAACATATCTGAAGGTGTTAGAAGTGTTTTGCATGATTTTTGAAGTTAGAGCCTGAAATGTCAGGAAACAGCGTTTCAGTGCAGAACAAACTTGTTTCAAGCAATGCAAGCTGAATCTCTGTCCCACTTTAATATTGCAGTCTGTGCATGAATAAAACCTATTTTGCAACACAGAGAAACATATCTGAAGGTGTTAGAAGTGTTTTGCATGATTTTTGAAGTTAGAGCCTGAAGTGTCAGAAAACAGCGTTTCAGCGCAGAACAAACTTGGTTCCAGCAATGCAAGCTGAATCTTGGTCCCACTTTAAAATATCAGTCTGTGCATGAATAAAACCTATTTTGCAACACAGAGAAACATATCTGAAGGTGTTAGAAGTGTTTTGCATGATTTTTGAAGTTAGAGCCTGAAATGTCAGGAAACAGCGTTTCAGTGCAGAACAAACTTGTTTCAAGCAATGCAAGCTGAATCTCTGTCCCACTTTAATATTGCAGTCTGTGCATGAATAAAACCTAATTTGCAACACAGAGAAACATATCTGAAGGTGTTAGAAGTGTTTTGCATGATTTTTGAAGTTAGAGCCTGAAATGTCAGAAAACAGCGTTTCAGCGCAGAACAAACTTGTTTCCAGCAATGCAAGCTGAATCTTGGTCCCACTTTAAAATATCAGTCTGTGCATGAATAAAACCTATTTTGCAACACAGAGAAACATATCTGAAAGTGTTAGAAGTGTTTTGCATGATTTTTGAAGTTAGAGCCTGAAATGTCAGAAAACAGCTTTTCAGCGCAGAACAAACTTGTTTCCAGCAATGCAAGCTGAATCTTGGTCCCACTTTAAAATATCAGTCTGTGCATGAATAAAACCTATTTTGCAACACAGAGAAACATATCTGAAGGTGTTAGGAGTGTTTTGCATGATTTTTGAAGTTAGAGCCTGAAGTGTCAGAAAACAGTGTTTCAGTGCAGAACAAACTTGGTTCCAGCAATGCAAGCTGAATCTTGGTCCCACTTTAAAATGTCAGTCTGTGCATGAATAAAACCTATTTTGCAACACAGAGAAACATATCTGAAGGTGTTAGAAGTGTTTTGCATGATTTTTGAAGTTAGAGCCTGAAGTGTCAGAAAACAGCGTTTCAGCGCAGAACAAACTTGGTTCCAGCAATGCAAGCTGAATCTTGGTCCCACTTTAAAATATCAGTCTGTGCATGAATAAAACCTATTTTGCAACACAGAGAAACATATCTAAAGGTGTTAGAAGTGTTTTGCATGATTTTTGAAGTTAGAGCCTGAAATGTCAGAAAACAGCGTTTCAGCGCAGAACAAACTTGATTCCAGCAATGCAAGCTGAATCTTGGTCCCACTTTAAAATATCAGTCTGTGCATGAATAAAACCTATTTTGCAACACAGAGAAACATATCTGAAGGTGTTAGAAGTGTTTTGCATGATTTTTGAAGTTAGAGCCTGAAATGTCAGGAAACAGCGTTTCAGTGCAGAACAAACTTGTTTCAAGCAATGCAAGCTGAATCTCTGTCCCACTTTAATATTGCAGTCTGTGCATGAATAAAACCTAATTTGCAACACAGAGAAACATATCTGAAGGTGTTAGAAGTGTTTTGCATGATTTTTGAAGTTAGAGCCTGAAATGTCAGAAAACAGCGTTTCAGCGCAGAACAAACTTGTTTCCAGCAATGCAAGCTGAATCTTGGTCCCACTTTAAAATATCAGTCTGTGCATGAATAAAACCTATTTTGCAACACAGAGAAACATATCTGAAGGTGTTAGAAGTGTTTTGCATGTTTTTTGAAGTTAGAGCCTGAAATGTCAGAAAACAGCTTTTCAGCGCAGAACAAACTTGTTTCCAGCAATGCAAGCTAAATCTTGGTCCCACTTTAAAATATCAGTCTGTGCATGAATAAAACCTATTTTGCAACACAGAGAAACATATCTGAAGGTGTTAGAAGTGTTTTGCATGATTTTTGAAGTTAGAGCCTGAAGTGTCAGAAAACAGCGTTTCAGTGCAGAACAAACTTGGTTCCAGCAATGCAAGCTGAATCTTGGTCCCACTTTAAAATGTCAGTCTGTGCATGAATAAAACCTATTTTGCAACACAGAGAAACATATCTGAAGGTGTTAGAAGTGTTTTGCATGATTTTTGAAGTTAGAGCCTGAAGTGTCAGAAAACAGCGTTTCAGCGCAGAACAAACTTGGTTCCAGCAATGCAAGCTGAATCTTGGTCCCACTTTAAAATATCAGTCTGTGCATGAATAAAACCTATTTTGCAACACAGAGAAACACATCTAAAGGTGTTAGAAGTGTTTTGCATGATTTTTGAAGTTAGAGCCTGAAATGTCAGAAAACAGCGTTTCAGCGCAGAACAAACTTGATTCCAGCAATGCAAGCTGAATCTTGGTCCCACTTTAAAATATCAGTCTGTGCATGAATAAAACCTATTTTGCAACACAGAGAAACATATCTGAAGGTGTTAGAAGTGTTTTGCATGATTTTTGAAGTTACAGCCTGAAATGTCAGAAAACAGCGTTTCAGCGCAGAACAAACTTGGTTCCAGCAATGCAAGCTGAATCTTGGTCCCACTTTAAAATATCAGTCTGTGCATGAATAAAACCTATTTTGCAACACAGAGAAACATATCTGAAGGTGTTAGAAGTGTTTTGCATGATTTTTGAAGTTAGAGCCTGAAATGTCAGAAAACAGCGTTTCAGTGCAGAACAAACTTGTTTCAAGCAATGCAAGCTGAATCTCTGTCCCACTTTAATATTGCAGTCTGTGCATGAATAAAACCTATTTTGCAACACAGAGAAACATATCTGAAGGTGTTAGAAGTGTTTTGCATGATTTTTGAAGTTAGAGCCTGAAGTGTCAGAAAACAGCGTTTCAGCGCAGAACAAATTTGGTTCCAGCAATGCAAGCTGAATCTTGGTCCCACTTTAAAATATCAGTCTGTGCATGAATAAAACCTATTTTGCAACACAGAGAAACATATCTGAAGGTGTTAGAAGTGTTTTGCATGATTTTTGAAGTTAGAGCCTGAAATGTCAGAAAACAGCGTTTCAGTGCAGAACAAACTTGTTTCAAGCAATGCAAGCTGAATCTCTGTCCCACTTTAATATTGCAGTCTGTGCATGAATAAAACCTATTTTGCAACACAGAGAAACATATCTGAAGGTGTTAGAAGTGTTTTGCATGATTTTTGAAGTTAGAGCCTGAAGTGTCAGAAAACAGTGTTTCAGTGCAGAACAAACTTGGTTCCAGCAATGCAAGCTGAATCTTGGTCCCACTTTAAAATGTCAGTCTGTGCATGAATAAAACCTATTTTGCAACACAGAGAAACATATCTGAAGGTGTTAGAAGTGTTTTGCATGATTTTTGAAGTTAGAGCCTGAAGTGTCAGAAAACAGCGTTTCAGCGCAGAACAAACTTGGTTCCAGCAATGCAAGCTGAATCTTGGTCCCACTTTAAAATATCAGTCTGTGCATGAATAAAACCTATTTTGCAACACAGAGAAACATATCTAAAGGTGTTAGAAGTGTTTTGCATGATTTTTGAAGTTAGAGCCTGAAATGTCAGAAAACAGCGTTTCAGCGCAGAACAAACTTGATTCCAGCAATGCAAGCTGAATCTTGGTCCCACTTTAAAATATCAGTCTGTGCATGAATAAAACCTATTTTGCAACACAGAGAAACATATCTGAAGGTGTTAGAAGTGTTTTGCATGATTTTTGAAGTTAGAGCCTGAAGTGTCAGAAAACAGCGTTTCAGCGCAGAACAAACTTGGTTCCAGCAATGCAAGCTGAATCTTGGTCCCACTTTAAAATATCAGTCTGTGCATGAATAAAACCTATTTTGCAACACAGAGAAACATATCTGAAGGTGTTAGAAGTGTTTTGCATGATTTTTGAAGTTAGAGCCTGAAATGTCAGGAAACAGCGTTTCAGTGCAAAACAAACTTGTTTCAAGCAATGCAAGCTGAATCTCTGTCCCACTTTAATATTGCAGTCTGTGCATGAATAAAACCTAATTTGCAACACAGAGAAACATATCTGAAGGTGTTAGAAGTGTTTTGCATGATTTTTGAAGTTAGAGCCTGAAGTGTCAGAAAACAGCGTTTCAGCGCAGAACAAACTTGTTTCCAGCAATGCAAGCTGAATCTTGGTCCCACTTTAAAATATCAGTCTGTGCATGAATAAAACCTATTTTGCAACACAGAGAAACATATCTGAAGGTGTTAGAAGTGTTTTGCATGATTTTTGAAGTTAGAGCCTGAAGTGTCAGAAAACAGCGTTTCAGTGCAGAACAAACTTGGTTCCAGCAATGCAAGCTGAATCTTGGTCCCACTTTAAAATGTCAGTCTGTGCATGAATAAAACCTATTTTGCAACACAGAGAAACATATCTGAAGGTGTTAGAAGTGTTTTGCATGATTTTTGAAGTTAGAGCCTGAAGTGTCAGAAAACAGCGTTTCAGCGCAGAACAAACTTGGTTCCAGCAATGCAAGCTGAATCTTGGTCCCACTTTAAAATATCAGTCTGTGCATGAATAAAACCTATTTTGCAACACAGAGAAACACATCTAAAGGTGTTAGAAGTGTTTTGCATGATTTTTGAAGTTAGAGCCTGAAATGTCAGAAAACAGCGTTTCAGCGCAGAACAAACTTGATTCCAGCAATGCAAGCTGAATCTTGGTCCCACTTTAAAATATCAGTCTGTGCATGAATAAAACCTATTTTGCAACACAGAGAAACATATCTGAAGGTGTTAGAAGTGTTTTGCATGATTTTTGAAGTTACAGCCTGAAATGTCAGAAAACAGCGTTTCAGCGCAGAACAAACTTGGTTCCAGCAATGCAAGCTGAATCTTGGTCCCACTTTAAAATATCAGTCTGTGCATGAATAAAACCTATTTTGCAACACAGAGAAACATATCTGAAGGTGTTAGAAGTGTTTTGCATGATTTTTGAAGTTAGAGCCTGAAATGTCAGAAAACAGCGTTTCAGTGCAGAACAAACTTGTTTCAAGCAATGCAAGCTGAATCTCTGTCCCACTTTAATATTGCAGTCTGTGCATGAATAAAACCTATTTTGCAACACAGAGAAACATATCTGAAGGTGTTAGAAGTGTTTTGCATGATTTTTGAAGTTAGAGCCTGAAGTGTCAGAAAACAGCGTTTCAGCGCAGAACAAATTTGGTTCCAGCAATGCAAGCTGAATCTTGGTCCCACTTTAAAATATCAGTCTGTGCATGAATAAAACCTATTTTGCAACACAGAGAAACATATCTGAAGGTGTTAGAAGTGTTTTGCATGATTTTTGAAGTTAGAGCCTGAAATGTCAGAAAACAGCGTTTCAGTGCAGAACAAACTTGTTTCAAGCAATGCAAGCTGAATCTCTGTCCCACTTTAATATTGCAGTCTGTGCATGAATAAAACCTATTTTGCAACACAGAGAAACATATCTGAAGGTGTTAGAAGTGTTTTGCATGATTTTTGAAGTTAGAGCCTGAAGTGTCAGAAAACAGTGTTTCAGTGCAGAACAAACTTGGTTCCAGCAATGCAAGCTGAATCTTGGTCCCACTTTAAAATGTCAGTCTGTGCATGAATAAAACCTATTTTGCAACACAGAGAAACATATCTGAAGGTGTTAGAAGTGTTTTGCATGATTTTTGAAGTTAGAGCCTGAAGTGTCAGAAAACAGCGTTTCAGCGCAGAACAAACTTGGTTCCAGCAATGCAAGCTGAATCTTGGTCCCACTTTAAAATATCAGTCTGTGCATGAATAAAACCTATTTTGCAACACAGAGAAACATATCTAAAGGTGTTAGAAGTGTTTTGCATGATTTTTGAAGTTAGAGCCTGAAATGTCAGAAAACAGCGTTTCAGCGCAGAACAAACTTGATTCCAGCAATGCAAGCTGAATCTTGGTCCCACTTTAAAATATCAGTCTGTGCATGAATAAAACCTATTTTGCAACACAGAGAAACATATCTGAAGGTGTTAGAAGTGTTTTGCATGATTTTTGAAGTTAGAGCCTGAAGTGTCAGAAAACAGCGTTTCAGCGCAGAACAAACTTGGTTCCAGCAATGCAAGCTGAATCTTGGTCCCACTTTAAAATATCAGTCTGTGCATGAATAAAACCTATTTTGCAACACAGAGAAACATATCTGAAGGTGTTAGAAGTGTTTTGCATGATTTTTGAAGTTAGAGCCTGAAATGTCAGGAAACAGCGTTTCAGTGCAAAACAAACTTGTTTCAAGCAATGCAAGCTGAATCTCTGTCCCACTTTAATATTGCAGTCTGTGCATGAATAAAACCTAATTTGCAACACAGAGAAACATATCTGAAGGTGTTAGAAGTGTTTTGCATGATTTTTGAAGTTAGAGCCTGAAGTGTCAGAAAACAGCGTTTCAGCGCAGAACAAACTTGTTTCCAGCAATGCAAGCTGAATCTTGGTCCCACTTTAAAATATCAGTCTGTGCATGAATAAAACCTATTTTGCAACACAGAGAAACATATCTGAAGGTGTTAGAAGTGTTTTGCATGATTTTTGAAGTTAGAGCCTGAAATGTCAGGAAACAGCGTTTCAGTGCAGAACAAACTTGTTTCAAGCAATGCAAGCTGAATCTCTGTCCCACTTTAATATTGCAGTCTGTGCATGAATAAAACCTATTTTGCAACACAGAGAAACATATCTGAAGGTGTTAGAAGTGTTTTGCATGATTTTTGAAGTTAGAGCCTGAAGTGTCAGAAAACAGCGTTTCAGCGCAGAACAAACTTGGTTCCAGCAATGCAAGCTGAATCTTGGTCCCACTTTAAAATATCAGTCTGTGCATGAATAAAACCTATTTTGCAACACAGAGAAACATATCTGAAGGTGTTAGAAGTGTTTTGCATGATTTTTGAAGTTAGAGCCTGAAATGTCAGGAAACAGCGTTTCAGTGCAGAACAAACTTGTTTCAAGCAATGCAAGCTGAATCTCTGTCCCACTTTAATATTGCAGTCTGTGCATGAATAAAACCTAATTTGCAACACAGAGAAACATATCTGAAGGTGTTAGAAGTGTTTTGCATGATTTTTGAAGTTAGAGCCTGAAATGTCAGAAAACAGCGTTTCAGCGCAGAACAAACTTGTTTCCAGCAATGCAAGCTGAATCTTGGTCCCACTTTAAAATATCAGTCTGTGCATGAATAAAACCTATTTTGCAACACAGAGAAACATATCTGAAAGTGTTAGAAGTGTTTTGCATGATTTTTGAAGTTAGAGCCTGAAATGTCAGAAAACAGCTTTTCAGCGCAGAACAAACTTGTTTCCCAGCAATGCAAGCTGAATCTTGGTCCCACTTTAAAATATCAGTCTGTGCATGAATAAAACCTATTTTGCAACACAGAGAAACATATCTGAAGGTGTTAGAAGTGTTTTGCATGATTTTTGAAGTTAGAGCCTGAAGTGTCAGAAAACAGCGTTTCAGTGCAGAACAAACTTGGTTCCAGCAATGCAAGCTGAATCTTGGTCCCACTTTAAAATGTCAGTCTGTGCATGAATAAAACCTATTTTGCAACACAGAGAAACATATCTGAAGGTGTTAGAAGTGTTTTGCATGATTTTTGAAGTTAGAGCCTGAAGTGTCAGAAAACAGCGTTTCAGCGCAGAACAAACTTGGTTCCAGCAATGCAAGCTGAATCTTGGTCCCACTTTAAAATATCAGTCTGTGCATGAATAAAACCTATTTTGCAACACAGAGAAACATATCTAAAGGTGTTAGAAGTGTTTTGCATGATTTTTGAAGTTAGAGCCTGAAATGTCAGAAAACAGCGTTTCAGCGCAGAACAAACTTGATTCCAGCAATGCAAGCTGAATCTTGGTCCCACTTTAAAATATCAGTCTGTGCATGAATAAAACCTATTTTGCAACACAGAGAAACATATCTGAAGGTGTTAGAAGTGTTTTGCATGATTTTTGAAGTTAGAGCCTGAAGTGTCAGAAAACAGCGTTTCAGCGCAGAACAAACTTGGTTCCAGCAATGCAAGCTGAATCTTGGTCCCACTTTAAAATATCAGTCTGTGCATGAATAAAACCTATTTTGCAACACAGAGAAACATATCTGAAGGTGTTAGAAGTGTTTTGCATGATTTTTGAAGTTAGAGCCTGAAATGTCAGGAAACAGCGTTTCAGTGCAGAACAAACTTGTTTCAAGCAATGCAAGCTGAATCTCTGTCCCACTTTAATATTGCAGTCTGTGCATGAATAAAACCTAATTTGCAACACAGAGAAACATATCTGAAGGTGTTAGAAGTGTTTTGCATGATTTTTGAAGTTAGAGCCTGAAATGTCAGAAAACAGCGTTTCAGCGCAGAACAAACTTGTTTCCAGCAATGCAAGCTGAATCTTGGTCCCACTTTAAAATATCAGTCTGTGCATGAATAAAACCTATTTTGCAACACAGAGAAACATATCTGAAGGTGTTAGAAGTGTTTTGCATGATTTTTGAAGTTAGAGCCTGAAATGTCAGAAAACAGCTTTTCAGCGCAGAACAAACTTGTTTCCAGCAATGCAAGCTGAATCTTGGTCCCACTTTAAAATATCAGTCTGTGCATGAATAAAACCTATTTTGCAACACAGAGAAACATATCTGAAGGTGTTAGAAGTGTTTTGCATGATTTTTGAAGTTAGAGCCTGAAGTGTCAGAAAACAGCGTTTCAGTGCAGAACAAACTTGGTTCCAGCAATGCAAGCTGAAATTTGGTCCCACTTTAAAATGTCAGTCTGTGCATGAATAAAACCTATTTTGCAACACAGAGAAACATATCTGAAGGTGTTAGAAGTGTTTTGCATGATTTTTGAAGTTAGAGCCTGAAGTGTCAGAAAACAGCGTTTCAGCGCAGAACAAACTTGGTTCCAGCAATGCAAGCTGAATCTTGGTCCCACTTTAAAATATCAGTCTGTGCATGAATAAAACCTATTTTGCAACACAGAGAAACATATCTAAAGGTGTTAGAAGTGTTTTGCATGATTTTTGAAGTTAGAGCCTGAAATGTCAGAAAACAGCGTTTCAGCGCAGAACAAACTTGATTCCAGCAATGCAAGCTGAATCTTGGTCCCACTTTAAAATATCAGTCTGTGCATGAATAAAACCTATTTTGCAACACAGAGAAACATATCTGAAGGTGTTAGAAGTGTTTTGCATGATTTTTGAAGTTAGAGCCTGAAATGTCAGGAAACAGCGTTTCAGTGCAGAACAAACTTGTTTCAAGCAATGCAAGCTGAATCTCTGTCCCACTTTAATATTGCAGTCTGTGCATGAATAAAACCTAATTTGCAACACAGAGAAACATATCTGAAGGTGTTAGAAGTGTTTTGCATGATTTTTGAAGTTAGAGCCTGAAATGTCAGAAAACAGCGTTTCAGCGCAGAACAAACTTGTTTCCAGCAATGCAAGCTGAATCTTGGTCCCACTTTAAAATATCAGTCTGTGCATGAATAAAACCTATTTTGCAACACAGAGAAACATATCTGAAGGTGTTAGAAGTGTTTTGCATGTTTTTTGAAGTTAGAGCCTGAAATGTCAGAAAACAGCTTTTCAGCGCAGAACAAACTTGTTTCCAGCAATGCAAGCTAAATCTTGGTCCCACTTTAAAATATCAGTCTGTGCATGAATAAAACCTATTTTGCAACACAGAGAAACATATCTGAAGGTGTTAGAAGTGTTTTGCATGATTTTTGAAGTTAGAGCCTGAAGTGTCAGAAAACAGCGTTTCAGTGCAGAACAAACTTGGTTCCAGCAATGCAAGCTGAATCTTGGTCCCACTTTAAAATGTCAGTCTGTGCATGAATAAAACCTATTTTGCAACACAGAGAAACATATCTGAAGGTGTTAGAAGTGTTTTGCATGATTTTTGAAGTTAGAGCCTGAAGTGTCAGAAAACAGCGTTTCAGCGCAGAACAAACTTGGTTCCAGCAATGCAAGCTGAATCTTGGTCCCACTTTAAAATATCAGTCTGTGCATGAATAAAACCTATTTTGCAACACAGAGAAACACATCTAAAGGTGTTAGAAGTGTTTTGCATGATTTTTGAAGTTAGAGCCTGAAATGTCAGAAAACAGCGTTTCAGCGCAGAACAAACTTGATTCCAGCAATGCAAGCTGAATCTTGGTCCCACTTTAAAATATCAGTCTGTGCATGAATAAAACCTATTTTGCAACACAGAGAAACATATCTGAAGGTGTTAGAAGTGTTTTGCATGATTTTTGAAGTTACAGCCTGAAATGTCAGAAAACAGCGTTTCAGCGCAGAACAAACTTGGTTCCAGCAATGCAAGCTGAATCTTGGTCCCACTTTAAAATATCAGTCTGTGCATGAATAAAACCTATTTTGCAACACAGAGAAACATATCTGAAGGTGTTAGAAGTGTTTTGCATGATTTTTGAAGTTAGAGCCTGAAATGTCAGAAAACAGCGTTTCAGTGCAGAACAAACTTGTTTCAAGCAATGCAAGCTGAATCTCTGTCCCACTTTAATATTGCAGTCTGTGCATGAATAAAACCTATTTTGCAACACAGAGAAACATATCTGAAGGTGTTAGAAGTGTTTTGCATGATTTTTGAAGTTAGAGCCTGAAGTGTCAGAAAACAGCGTTTCAGCGCAGAACAAATTTGGTTCCAGCAATGCAAGCTGAATCTTGGTCCCACTTTAAAATATCAGTCTGTGCATGAATAAAACCTATTTTGCAACACAGAGAAACATATCTGAAGGTGTTAGAAGTGTTTTGCATGATTTTTGAAGTTAGAGCCTGAAATGTCAGAAAACAGCGTTTCAGTGCAGAACAAACTTGTTTCAAGCAATGCAAGCTGAATCTCTGTCCCACTTTAATATTGCAGTCTGTGCATGAATAAAACCTATTTTGCAACACAGAGAAACATATCTGAAGGTGTTAGAAGTGTTTTGCATGATTTTTGAAGTTAGAGCCTGAAGTGTCAGAAAACAGCGTTTCAGTGCAGAACAAACTTGGTTCCAGCAATGCAAGCTGAATCTTGGTCCCACTTTAAAATGTCAGTCTGTGCATGAATAAAACCTATTTTGCAACACAGAGAAACATATCTGAAGGTGTTAGAAGTGTTTTGCATGATTTTTGAAGTTAGAGCCTGAAGTGTCAGAAAACAGCGTTTCAGTGCAGAACAAACTTGGTTCCAGCAATGCAAGCTGAATCTTGGTCCCACTTTAAAATGTCAGTCTGTGCATGAATAAAACCTATTTTGCAACACAGAGAAACATATCTGAAGGTGTTAGAAGTGTTTTGCATGATTTTTGAAGTTAGAGCCTGAAGTGTCAGAAAACAGCGTTTCAGCGCAGAACAAACTTGGTTCCAGCAATGCAAGCTGAATCTTGGTCCCACTTTAAAATATCAGTCTGTGCATGAATAAAACCTATTTTGCAACACAGAGAAACATCTAAAGGTGTTAGAAGTGTTTTGCATGATTTTTGAAGTTAGAGCCTGAAATGTCAGAAAACAGCGTTTCAGCGCAGAACAAACTTGATTCCAGCAATGCAAGCTGAATCTTGGTCCCACTTTAAAATATCAGTCTGTGCATGAATAAAACCTATTTTGCAACACAGAGAAACATATCTGAAGGTGTTAGAAGTGTTTTGCATGATTTTTGAAGTTACAGCCTGAAATGTCAGAAAACAGCGTTTCAGCGCAGAACAAACTTGGTTCCAGCAATGCAAGCTGAATCTTGGTCCCACTTTAAAATATCAGTCTGTGCATGAATAAAACCTATTTTGCAACACAGAGAAACATATCTAAAGGTGTTAGAAGTGTTTTGCATGATTTTTGAAGTTAGAGCCTGAAATGTCAGAAAACAGCGTTTCAGCGCAGAACAAACTTGATTCCAGCAATGCAAGCTGAATCTTGGTCCCACTTTAAAATATCAGTCTGTGCATGAATAAAACCTATTTTGCAACACAGAGAAACATATCTGAAGGTGTTAGAAGTGTTTTGCATGATTTTTGAAGTTAGAGCCTGAAGTGTCAGAAAACAGCGTTTCAGTGCAGAACAAACTTGGTTCCAGCAATGCAAGCTGAATCTTGGTCCCACTTTAAAATGTCAGTCTGTGCATGAATAAAACCTATTTTGCAACACAGAGAAACATATCTGAAGGTGTTAGAAGTGTTTTGCATGATTTTTGAAGTTAGAGCCTGAAGTGTCAGAAAACAGCGTTTCAGCGCAGAACAAACTTGGTTCCAGCAATGCAAGCTGAATCTTGGTCCCACTTTAAAATATCAGTCTGTGCATGAATAAAACCTATTTTGCAACACAGAGAAACATCTAAAGGTGTTAGAAGTGTTTTGCATGATTTTTGAAGTTAGAGCCTGAAATGTCAGAAAACAGCGTTTCAGCGCAGAACAAACTTGATTCCAGCAATGCAAGCTGAATCTTGGTCCCACTTTAAAATATCAGTCTGTGCATGAATAAAACCTATTTTGCAACACAGAGAAACATATCTGAAGGTGTTAGAAGTGTTTTGCATGATTTTTGAAGTTACAGCCTGAAATGTCAGAAAACAGCGTTTCAGTGCAGAACAAACTTGTTTCAAGCAATGCAAGCTGAATCTCTGTCCCACTTTAATATTGCAGTCTGTGCATGAATAAAACCTATTTTGCAACACAGAGAAACATATCTGAAGGTGTTAGAAGTGTTTTGCATGATTTTTGAAGTTAGAGCCTGAAGTGTCAGAAAACAGTGTTTCAGTGCAGAACAAACTTGGTTCCAGCAATGCAAGCTGAATCTTGGTCCCACTTTAAAATGTCAGTCTGTGCATGAATAAAACCTATTTTGCAACACAGAGAAACATATCTGAAGGTGTTAGAAGTGTTTTGCATGATTTTTGAAGTTAGAGCCTGAAGTGTCAGAAAACAGCGTTTCAGCGCAGAACAAACTTGGTTCCAGCAATGCAAGCTGAATCTTGGTCCCACTTTAAAATATCAGTCTGTGCATGAATAAAACCTATTTTGCAACACAGAGAAACATATCTAAAGGTGTTAGAAGTGTTTTGCATGATTTTTGAAGTTAGAGCCTGAAATGTCAGAAAACAGCGTTTCAGCGCAGAACAAACTTGATTCCAGC
Organism: Garra rufa; assembly: GCF_049309525.1. Lineage (NCBI taxonomy): Eukaryota > Metazoa > Chordata > Actinopteri > Cypriniformes > Cyprinidae > Garra > Garra rufa. The sequence continues at coordinate 19,785,615 of NC_133373.1, forward strand.
AATGCAAGCTGAATCTTGGTCCCACTTTAAAATATCAGTCTGTGCATGAATAAAACCTATTTTGCAACACAGAGAAACATATCTGAAGGTGTTAGAAGTGTTTTGCATGATTTTTGAAGTTAGAGCCTGAAGTGTCAGAAAACAGCGTTTCAGCGCAGAACAAACTTGGTTCCAGCAATGCAAGCTGAATCTTGGTCCCACTTTAAAATATCAGTCTGTGCATGAATAAAACCTATTTTGCAACACAGAGAAACATATCTGAAGGTGTTAGAAGTGTTTTGCATGATTTTTGAAGTTAGAGCCTGAAATGTCAGGAAACAGCGTTTCAGTGCAAAACAAACTTGTTTCAAGCAATGCAAGCTGAATCTCTGTCCCACTTTAATATTGCAGTCTGTGCATGAATAAAACCTAATTTGCAACACAGAGAAACATATCTGAAGGTGTTAGAAGTGTTTTGCATGATTTTTGAAGTTAGAGCCTGAAGTGTCAGAAAACAGCGTTTCAGCGCAGAACAAACTTGTTTCCAGCAATGCAAGCTGAATCTTGGTCCCACTTTAAAATATCAGTCTGTGCATGAATAAAACCTATTTTGCAACACAGAGAAACATATCTGAAGGTGTTAGAAGTGTTTTGCATGATTTTTGAAGTTAGAGCCTGAAATGTCAGGAAACAGCGTTTCAGTGCAGAACAAACTTGTTTCAAGCAATGCAAGCTGAATCTCTGTCCCACTTTAATATTGCAGTCTGTGCATGAATAAAACCTATTTTGCAACACAGAGAAACATATCTGAAGGTGTTAGAAGTGTTTTGCATGATTTTTGAAGTTAGAGCCTGAAGTGTCAGAAAACAGCGTTTCAGCGCAGAACAAACTTGGTTCCAGCAATGCAAGCTGAATCTTGGTCCCACTTTAAAATATCAGTCTGTGCATGAATAAAACCTATTTTGCAACACAGAGAAACATATCTGAAGGTGTTAGAAGTGTTTTGCATGATTTTTGAAGTTAGAGCCTGAAATGTCAGGAAACAGCGTTTCAGTGCAGAACAAACTTGTTTCAAGCAATGCAAGCTGAATCTCTGTCCCACTTTAATATTGCAGTCTGTGCATGAATAAAACCTAATTTGCAACACAGAGAAACATATCTGAAGGTGTTAGAAGTGTTTTGCATGATTTTTGAAGTTAGAGCCTGAAATGTCAGAAAACAGCGTTTCAGCGCAGAACAAACTTGTTTCCAGCAATGCAAGCTGAATCTTGGTCCCACTTTAAAATATCAGTCTGTGCATGAATAAAACCTATTTTGCAACACAGAGAAACATATCTGAAAGTGTTAGAAGTGTTTTGCATGATTTTTGAAGTTAGAGCCTGAAATGTCAGAAAACAGCTTTTCAGCGCAGAACAAACTTGTTTCCCAGCAATGCAAGCTGAATCTTGGTCCCACTTTAAAATATCAGTCTGTGCATGAATAAAACCTATTTTGCAACACAGAGAAACATATCTGAAGGTGTTAGAAGTGTTTTGCATGATTTTTGAAGTTAGAGCCTGAAGTGTCAGAAAACAGCGTTTCAGTGCAGAACAAACTTGGTTCCAGCAATGCAAGCTGAATCTTGGTCCCACTTTAAAATGTCAGTCTGTGCATGAATAAAACCTATTTTGCAACACAGAGAAACATATCTGAAGGTGTTAGAAGTGTTTTGCATGATTTTTGAAGTTAGAGCCTGAAGTGTCAGAAAACAGCGTTTCAGCGCAGAACAAACTTGGTTCCAGCAATGCAAGCTGAATCTTGGTCCCACTTTAAAATATCAGTCTGTGCATGAATAAAACCTATTTTGCAACACAGAGAAACATATCTAAAGGTGTTAGAAGTGTTTTGCATGATTTTTGAAGTTAGAGCCTGAAATGTCAGAAAACAGCGTTTCAGCGCAGAACAAACTTGATTCCAGCAATGCAAGCTGAATCTTGGTCCCACTTTAAAATATCAGTCTGTGCATGAATAAAACCTATTTTGCAACACAGAGAAACATATCTGAAGGTGTTAGAAGTGTTTTGCATGATTTTTGAAGTTAGAGCCTGAAGTGTCAGAAAACAGCGTTTCAGCGCAGAACAAACTTGGTTCCAGCAATGCAAGCTGAATCTTGGTCCCACTTTAAAATATCAGTCTGTGCATGAATAAAACCTATTTTGCAACACAGAGAAACATATCTGAAGGTGTTAGAAGTGTTTTGCATGATTTTTGAAGTTAGAGCCTGAAATGTCAGGAAACAGCGTTTCAGTGCAGAACAAACTTGTTTCAAGCAATGCAAGCTGAATCTCTGTCCCACTTTAATATTGCAGTCTGTGCATGAATAAAACCTAATTTGCAACACAGAGAAACATATCTGAAGGTGTTAGAAGTGTTTTGCATGATTTTTGAAGTTAGAGCCTGAAATGTCAGAAAACAGCGTTTCAGCGCAGAACAAACTTGTTTCCAGCAATGCAAGCTGAATCTTGGTCCCACTTTAAAATATCAGTCTGTGCATGAATAAAACCTATTTTGCAACACAGAGAAACATATCTGAAGGTGTTAGAAGTGTTTTGCATGATTTTTGAAGTTAGAGCCTGAAATGTCAGAAAACAGCTTTTCAGCGCAGAACAAACTTGTTTCCAGCAATGCAAGCTGAATCTTGGTCCCACTTTAAAATATCAGTCTGTGCATGAATAAAACCTATTTTGCAACACAGAGAAACATATCTGAAGGTGTTAGAAGTGTTTTGCATGATTTTTGAAGTTAGAGCCTGAAGTGTCAGAAAACAGCGTTTCAGTGCAGAACAAACTTGGTTCCAGCAATGCAAGCTGAAATTTGGTCCCACTTTAAAATGTCAGTCTGTGCATGAATAAAACCTATTTTGCAACACAGAGAAACATATCTGAAGGTGTTAGAAGTGTTTTGCATGATTTTTGAAGTTAGAGCCTGAAGTGTCAGAAAACAGCGTTTCAGCGCAGAACAAACTTGGTTCCAGCAATGCAAGCTGAATCTTGGTCCCACTTTAAAATATCAGTCTGTGCATGAATAAAACCTATTTTGCAACACAGAGAAACATATCTAAAGGTGTTAGAAGTGTTTTGCATGATTTTTGAAGTTAGAGCCTGAAATGTCAGAAAACAGCGTTTCAGCGCAGAACAAACTTGATTCCAGCAATGCAAGCTGAATCTTGGTCCCACTTTAAAATATCAGTCTGTGCATGAATAAAACCTATTTTGCAACACAGAGAAACATATCTGAAGGTGTTAGAAGTGTTTTGCATGATTTTTGAAGTTAGAGCCTGAAATGTCAGGAAACAGCGTTTCAGTGCAGAACAAACTTGTTTCAAGCAATGCAAGCTGAATCTCTGTCCCACTTTAATATTGCAGTCTGTGCATGAATAAAACCTAATTTGCAACACAGAGAAACATATCTGAAGGTGTTAGAAGTGTTTTGCATGATTTTTGAAGTTAGAGCCTGAAATGTCAGAAAACAGCGTTTCAGCGCAGAACAAACTTGTTTCCAGCAATGCAAGCTGAATCTTGGTCCCACTTTAAAATATCAGTCTGTGCATGAATAAAACCTATTTTGCAACACAGAGAAACATATCTGAAGGTGTTAGAAGTGTTTTGCATGTTTTTTGAAGTTAGAGCCTGAAATGTCAGAAAACAGCTTTTCAGCGCAGAACAAACTTGTTTCCAGCAATGCAAGCTAAATCTTGGTCCCACTTTAAAATATCAGTCTGTGCATGAATAAAACCTATTTTGCAACACAGAGAAACATATCTGAAGGTGTTAGAAGTGTTTTGCATGATTTTTGAAGTTAGAGCCTGAAGTGTCAGAAAACAGCGTTTCAGTGCAGAACAAACTTGGTTCCAGCAATGCAAGCTGAATCTTGGTCCCACTTTAAAATGTCAGTCTGTGCATGAATAAAACCTATTTTGCAACACAGAGAAACATATCTGAAGGTGTTAGAAGTGTTTTGCATGATTTTTGAAGTTAGAGCCTGAAGTGTCAGAAAACAGCGTTTCAGCGCAGAACAAACTTGGTTCCAGCAATGCAAGCTGAATCTTGGTCCCACTTTAAAATATCAGTCTGTGCATGAATAAAACCTATTTTGCAACACAGAGAAACACATCTAAAGGTGTTAGAAGTGTTTTGCATGATTTTTGAAGTTAGAGCCTGAAATGTCAGAAAACAGCGTTTCAGCGCAGAACAAACTTGATTCCAGCAATGCAAGCTGAATCTTGGTCCCACTTTAAAATATCAGTCTGTGCATGAATAAAACCTATTTTGCAACACAGAGAAACATATCTGAAGGTGTTAGAAGTGTTTTGCATGATTTTTGAAGTTACAGCCTGAAATGTCAGAAAACAGCGTTTCAGCGCAGAACAAACTTGGTTCCAGCAATGCAAGCTGAATCTTGGTCCCACTTTAAAATATCAGTCTGTGCATGAATAAAACCTATTTTGCAACACAGAGAAACATATCTGAAGGTGTTAGAAGTGTTTTGCATGATTTTTGAAGTTAGAGCCTGAAATGTCAGAAAACAGCGTTTCAGTGCAGAACAAACTTGTTTCAAGCAATGCAAGCTGAATCTCTGTCCCACTTTAATATTGCAGTCTGTGCATGAATAAAACCTATTTTGCAACACAGAGAAACATATCTGAAGGTGTTAGAAGTGTTTTGCATGATTTTTGAAGTTAGAGCCTGAAGTGTCAGAAAACAGCGTTTCAGCGCAGAACAAATTTGGTTCCAGCAATGCAAGCTGAATCTTGGTCCCACTTTAAAATATCAGTCTGTGCATGAATAAAACCTATTTTGCAACACAGAGAAACATATCTGAAGGTGTTAGAAGTGTTTTGCATGATTTTTGAAGTTAGAGCCTGAAATGTCAGAAAACAGCGTTTCAGTGCAGAACAAACTTGTTTCAAGCAATGCAAGCTGAATCTCTGTCCCACTTTAATATTGCAGTCTGTGCATGAATAAAACCTATTTTGCAACACAGAGAAACATATCTGAAGGTGTTAGAAGTGTTTTGCATGATTTTTGAAGTTAGAGCCTGAAGTGTCAGAAAACAGCGTTTCAGTGCAGAACAAACTTGGTTCCAGCAATGCAAGCTGAATCTTGGTCCCACTTTAAAATGTCAGTCTGTGCATGAATAAAACCTATTTTGCAACACAGAGAAACATATCTGAAGGTGTTAGAAGTGTTTTGCATGATTTTTGAAGTTAGAGCCTGAAGTGTCAGAAAACAGCGTTTCAGTGCAGAACAAACTTGGTTCCAGCAATGCAAGCTGAATCTTGGTCCCACTTTAAAATGTCAGTCTGTGCATGAATAAAACCTATTTTGCAACACAGAGAAACATATCTGAAGGTGTTAGAAGTGTTTTGCATGATTTTTGAAGTTAGAGCCTGAAGTGTCAGAAAACAGCGTTTCAGCGCAGAACAAACTTGGTTCCAGCAATGCAAGCTGAATCTTGGTCCCACTTTAAAATATCAGTCTGTGCATGAATAAAACCTATTTTGCAACACAGAGAAACATCTAAAGGTGTTAGAAGTGTTTTGCATGATTTTTGAAGTTAGAGCCTGAAATGTCAGAAAACAGCGTTTCAGCGCAGAACAAACTTGATTCCAGCAATGCAAGCTGAATCTTGGTCCCACTTTAAAATATCAGTCTGTGCATGAATAAAACCTATTTTGCAACACAGAGAAACATATCTGAAGGTGTTAGAAGTGTTTTGCATGATTTTTGAAGTTACAGCCTGAAATGTCAGAAAACAGCGTTTCAGCGCAGAACAAACTTGGTTCCAGCAATGCAAGCTGAATCTTGGTCCCACTTTAAAATATCAGTCTGTGCATGAATAAAACCTATTTTGCAACACAGAGAAACATATCTAAAGGTGTTAGAAGTGTTTTGCATGATTTTTGAAGTTAGAGCCTGAAATGTCAGAAAACAGCGTTTCAGCGCAGAACAAACTTGATTCCAGCAATGCAAGCTGAATCTTGGTCCCACTTTAAAATATCAGTCTGTGCATGAATAAAACCTATTTTGCAACACAGAGAAACATATCTGAAGGTGTTAGAAGTGTTTTGCATGATTTTTGAAGTTAGAGCCTGAAGTGTCAGAAAACAGCGTTTCAGTGCAGAACAAACTTGGTTCCAGCAATGCAAGCTGAATCTTGGTCCCACTTTAAAATGTCAGTCTGTGCATGAATAAAACCTATTTTGCAACACAGAGAAACATATCTGAAGGTGTTAGAAGTGTTTTGCATGATTTTTGAAGTTAGAGCCTGAAGTGTCAGAAAACAGCGTTTCAGCGCAGAACAAACTTGGTTCCAGCAATGCAAGCTGAATCTTGGTCCCACTTTAAAATATCAGTCTGTGCATGAATAAAACCTATTTTGCAACACAGAGAAACATCTAAAGGTGTTAGAAGTGTTTTGCATGATTTTTGAAGTTAGAGCCTGAAATGTCAGAAAACAGCGTTTCAGCGCAGAACAAACTTGATTCCAGCAATGCAAGCTGAATCTTGGTCCCACTTTAAAATATCAGTCTGTGCATGAATAAAACCTATTTTGCAACACAGAGAAACATATCTGAAGGTGTTAGAAGTGTTTTGCATGATTTTTGAAGTTACAGCCTGAAATGTCAGAAAACAGCGTTTCAGCGCAGAACAAACTTGGTTCCAGCAATGCAAGCTGAATCTTGGTCCCACTTTAAAATATCAGTCTGTGCATGAATAAAACCTATTTTGCAACACAGAGAAACATATCTAAAGGTGTTAGAAGTGTTTTGCATGATTTTTGAAGTTAGAGCCTGAAATGTCAGAAAACAGCGTTTCAGCGCAGAACAAACTTGATTCCAGCAATGCAAGCTGAATCTTGGTCCCACTTTAAAATATCAGTCTGTGCATGAATAAAACCTATTTTGCAACACAGAGAAACATATCTGAAGGTGTTAGAAGTGTTTTGCATGATTTTTGAAGTTAGAGCCTGAAATGTCAGAAAACAGCGTTTCAGTGGAGAACAAACTTGTTTCAAGCAATGCAAGCTGAATCTCTGTCCCACTTTAATATTGCAGTCTGTGCATGAATAAAACCTATTTTGCAACACAGAGAAACATATCTGAAGGTGTTAGAAGTGTTTTGCATGATTTTTGAAGTTAGAGCCTGAAGTGTCAGAAAACAGCGTTTCAGTGCAGAACAAACTTGGTTCAAGCAATGCAAGCTGAATCTTGGTCCCACTTTAAAATGTCAGTCTGTGCATGAATAAAACCTATTTTGCAACACAGAGAAACATATCTGAAGGTGTTAGAAGTGTTTTGCATGATTTTTGAAGTTAGAGCCTGAAGTGTCAGAAAACAGCGTTTCAGCGCAGAACAAACTTGGTTCCAGCAATGCAAGCTGAATCTTGGTCCCACTTTAAAATATCAGTCTGTGCATGAATAAAACCTATTTTGCAACACAGAGAAACATATCTAAAGGTGTTAGAAGTGTTTTGAATGATTTTTGAAGTTAGAGCCTGAAATGTCAGAAAACAGCGTTTCAGCGCAGAACAAACTTGATTCCAGCAATGCAAGCTGAATCTTGGTCCCACTTTAAAATATCAGTCTGTGCATGAATAAAACCTATTTTGCAACACAGAGAAACATATCTGAAGGTGTTAGAAGTGTTTTGCATGATTTTTGAAGTTACAGCCTGAAATGTCAGAAAACAGCGTTTCAGCGCAGAACAAACTTGATTCCAGCAATGCAAGCTGAATCTTGGTCCCACTTTAAAATATCAGTCTGTGCATGAATAAAACCTATTTTGCAACACAGAGAAACATATCTGAAGGTGTTAGAAGTGTTTTGCATGATTTTTGAAGTTAGAGCCTGAAGTGTCAGAAAACAGCGTTTCAGCGCAGAACAAACTTGGTTCCAGCAATGCAAGCTGAATCTTGGTCCCACTTTAAAATATCAGTCTGTGCATGAATAAAACCTATTTTGCAACACAGAGAAACATATCTGAAGGTGTTAGAAGTGTTTTGCATGATTTTTGAAGTTAGAGCCTGAAATGTCAGGAAACAGCGTTTCAGTGCAGAACAAACTTGTTTCAAGCAATGCAAGCTGAATCTCTGTCCCACTTTAATATTGCAGTCTGTGCATGAATAAAACCTAATTTGCAACACAGAGAAACATATCTGAAGGTGTTAGAAGTGTTTTGCATGATTTTTGAAGTTAGAGCCTGAAATGTCAGAAAACAGCGTTTCAGCGCAGAACAAACTTGTTTCCAGCAATGCAAGCTGAATCTTGGTCCCACTTTAAAATATCAGTCTGTGCATGAATAAAACCTATTTTGCGACACAGAGAAACATATCTGAAGGTGTTAGAAGTGTTTTGCATGATTTTTGAAGTTAGAGCCTGAAATGTCAGAAAACAGCTTTTCAGCGCAGAACAATCTTGTTTCCAGCAATGCAAGCTGAATCTTGGTCCCACTTTAAAATATCAGTCTGTGCATGAATAAAACCTATTTTGCAACACAGAGAAACATATCTGAAGGTGTTAGAAGTGTTTTGCATGATTTTTGAAGTTAGAGCCTGAAGTGTCAGAAAACAGCGTTTCAGTGCAGAACAAACTTGGTTCCAGCAATGCAAGCTGAATCTTGGTCCCACTTTAAAATGTCAGTCTGTGCATGAATAAAACCTATTTTGCAACACAGAGAAACATATCTGAAGGTGTTAGAAGTGTTTTGCATGATTTTTGAAGTTAGAGCCTGAAGTGTCAGAAAACAGCGTTTCAGCGCAGAACAAACTTGGTTCCAGCAATGCAAGCTGAATCTTGGTCCCACTTTAAAATATCAGTCTGTGCATGAATAAAACCTATTTTGCAACACAGAGAAACATATCTAAAGGTGTTAGAAGTGTTTTGCATGATTTTTGAAGTTAGAGCCTGAAATGTCAGAAAACAGCGTTTCAGCGCAGAACAAACTTGATTCCAGCAATGCAAGCTGAATCTTGGTCCCACTTTAAAATATCAGTCTGTGCATGAATAAAACCTATTTTGCAACACAGAGAAACATATCTGAAGGTGTTAGAAGTGTTTTGCATGATTTTTGAAGTTAGAGCCTGAAATGTCAGGAAACAGCGTTTCAGTGCAGAACAAACTTGTTTCAAGCAATGCAAGCTGAATCTCTGTCCCACTTTAATATTGCAGTCTGTGCATGAATAAAACCTAATTTGCAACACAGAGAAACATACCTGAAGGTGTTAGAAGTGTTTTGCATGATTTTTGAAGTTAGAGCCTGAAATGTCAGAAAACAGCGTTTCAGCGCAGAACAAACTTGTTTCCAGCAATGCAAGCTGAATCTTGGTCCCACTTTAAAATATCAGTCTGTGCATGAATAAAACCTATTTTGCAACACAGAGAAACATATCTGAAGGTGTTAGAAGTGTTTTGCATGATTTTTGAAGTTAGAGCCTGAAATGTCAGAAAACAGCTTTTCAGCGCAGAACAAACTTGTTTCCAGCAATGCAAGCTGAATCTTGGTCCCACTTTAAAATATCAGTCTGTGCATGAATAAAACCTATTTTGCAACACAGAGAAACATATCTGAAGGTGTTAGAAGTGTTTTGCATGATTTTTGAAGTTAGAGCCTGAAGTGTCAGAAAACAGCGTTTCAGTGCAGAACAAACTTGGTTCCAGCAATGCAAGCTGAATCTTGGTCCCACTTTAAAATGTCAGTCTGTGCATGAATAAAACCTATTTTGCAACACAGAGAAACATATCTGAAGGTGTTAGAAGTGTTTTGCATGATTTTTGAAGTTAGAGCCTGAAGTGTCAGAAAACAGCGTTTCAGCGCAGAACAAACTTGGTTCCAGCAATGCAAGCTGAATCTTGGTCCCACTTTAAAATATCAGTCTGTGCATGAATAAAACCTATTGTGCAACACAGAGAAACATATCTGAAGGTGTTAGAAGTGTTTTGCATGATTTTTGAAGTTAGAGCCTGAAATGTCAGGAAACAGCGTTTCAGTGCAGAACAAACTTGTTTCAAGCAATGCAAGCTGAATCTCTGTCCCACTTTAATATTGCAGTCTGTGCATGAATAAAACCTATTTTGCAACACAGAGAAACATATCTGAAGGTGTTAGAAGTGTTTTGCATGATTTTTGAAGTTAGAGCCTGAAGTGTCAGAAAACAGCGTTTCAGCGCAGAACAAACTTGGTTCCAGCAATGCAAGCTGAATCTTGGTCCCACTTTAAAATATCAGTCTGTGCATGAATAAAACCTATTTTGCAACACAGAGAAACACATCTAAAGGTGTTAGAAGTGTTTTGCATGATTTTTGAAGTTAGAGCCTGAAATGTCAGAAAACAGCGTTTCAGCGCAGAACAAACTTGATTCCAGCAATGCAAGCTGAATCTTGGTCCCACTTTAAAATATCAGTCTGTGCATGAATAAAACCTATTTTGCAACACAGAGAAACATATCTGAAGGTGTTAGAAGTGTTTTGCATGATTTTTGAAGTTACAGCCTGAAATGTCAGAAAACAGCGTTTCAGCGCAGAACAAACTTGGTTCCAGCAATGCAAGCTGAATCTTGGTCCCACTTTAAAATATCAGTCTGTGCATGAATAAAACCTATTTTGCAACACAGAGAAACATATCTGAAGGTGTTAGAAGTGTTTTGCATGATTTTTGAAGTTAGAGCCTGAAATGTCAGGAAACAGCGTTTCAGTGCAGAACAAACTTGTTTCAAGCAATGCAAGCTGAATCTCTGTCCCACTTTAATATTGCAGTCTGTGCATGAATAAAACCTAATTTGCAACACAGAGAAACATATCTGAAGGTGTTAGAAGTGTTTTGCATGATTTTTGAAGTTAGAGCCTGAAATGTCAGAAAACAGCGTTTCAGCGCAGAACAAACTTGATTCCAGCAATGCAAGCTGAATCTTGGTCCCACTTTAAAATATCAGTCTGTGCATGAATAAAACCTATTTTGCAACACAGAGAAACATATCTGAAGGTGTTAGAAGTGTTTTGCATGATTTTTGAAGTTAGAGCCTGAAATGTCAGGAAACAGCATTTCAGTGCAGAACAAACTTGTTTCAAGCAATGCAAGCTGAATCTCTGTCCCACTTTAATATTGCAGTCTGTGCATGAATAAAACCTAATTTGCAACACAGAGAAACATATCTGAAGGTGTTAGAAGTGTTTTGCATGATTTTTGAAGTTAGAGCCTGAAATGTCAGAAAACAGCGTTTCAGCGCAGAACAAACTTGTTTCCAGCAATGCAAGCTGAATCTTGGTCCCACTTTAAAATATCAGTCTGTGCATGAATAAAACCTATTTTGCAACACAGAGAAACATATCTGAAGGTGTTAGAAGTGTTTTGCATGATTTTTGAAGTTAGAGCCTGAAATGTCAGAAAACAGCTTTTCAGCGCAGAACAAACTTGTTTCCAGCAATGCAAGCTGAATCTTGGTCCCACTTTAAAATATCAGTCTGTGCATGAATAAAACCTATTTTGCAACACAGAGAAACATATCTGAAGGTGTTAGAAGTGTTTTGCATGATTTTTGAAGTTAGAGCCTGAAGTGTCAGAAAACAGCGTTTCAGTGCAGAACAAACTTGGTTCCAGCAATGCAAGCTGAATCTTGGTCCCACTTTAAAATGTCAGTCTGTGCATGAATAAAACCTATTTTGCAACACAGAGAAACATATCTGAAGGTGTTAGAAGTGTTTTGCATGATTTTTGAAGTTAGAGCCTGAAGTGTCAGAAAACAGCGTTTCAGCGCAGAACAAACTTGGTTCCAGCAATGCAAGCTGAATCTTGGTCCCACTTTAAAATATCAGTCTGTGCATGAATAAAACCTATTTTGCAACACAGAGAAACACATCTAAAGGTGTTAGAAGTGTTTTGCATGATTTTTGAAGTTAGAGCCTGAAATGTCAGAAAACAGCGTTTCAGCGCAGAACAAACTTGATTCCAGCAATGCAAGCTGAATCTTGGTCCCACTTTAAAATATCAGTCTGTGCATGAATAAAACCTATTTTGCAACACAGAGAAACATATCTGAAGGTGTTAGAAGTGTTTTGCATGATTTTTGAAGTTACAGCCTGAAATGTCAGAAAACAGCGTTTCAGCGCAGAACAAACTTGGTTCCAGCAATGCAAGCTGAATCTTGGTCCCACTTTAAAATATCAGTCTGTGCATGAATAAAACCTATTTTGCAACACAGAGAAACATATCTGAAGGTGTTAGAAGTGTTTTGCATGATTTTTGAAGTTAGAGCCTGAAATGTCAGAAAACAGCGTTTCAGTGCAGAACAAACTTGTTTCAAGCAATGCAAGCTGAATCTCTGTCCCACTTTAATATTGCAGTCTGTGCATGAATAAAACCTATTTTTCAACACAGAGAAACATATCTGAAGGTGTTAGAAGTGTTTTGCATGATTTTTGAAGTTAGAGCCTGAAGTGTCAGAAAACAGCGTTTCAGCGCAGAACAAATTTGGTTCCAGCAATGCAAGCTGAATCTTGGTCCCACTTTAAAATATCAGTCTGTGCATGAATAAAACCTATTTTGCAACACAGAGAAACATATCTGAAGGTGTTAGAAGTGTTTTGCATGATTTTTGAAGTTAGAGCCTGAAATGTCAGAAAACAGCGTTTCAGTGCAGAACAAACTTGTTTCAAGCAATGCAAGCTGAATCTCTGTCCCACTTTAATATTGCAGTCTGTGCATGAATAAAACCTATTTTGCAACACAGAGAAACATATCTGAAGGTGTTAGAAGTGTTTTGCATGATTTTTGAAGTTAGAGCCTGAAGTGTCAGAAAACAGTGTTTCAGTGCAGAACAAACTTGGTTCCAGCAATGCAAGCTGAATCTTGGTCCCACTTTAAAATGTCAGTCTGTGCATGAATAAAACCTATTTTGCAACACAGAGAAACATATCTGAAGGTGTTAGAAGTGTTTTGCATGATTTTTGAAGTTAGAGCCTGAAGTGTCAGAAAACAGCGTTTCAGTGCAGAACAAACTTGGTTCCAGCAATGCAAGCTGAATCTTGGTCCCACTTTAAAATGTCAGTCTGTGCATGAATAAAACCTATTTTGCAACACAGAGAAACATATCTGAAGGTGTTAGAAGTGTTTTGCATGATTTTTGAAGTTACAGCCTGAAGTGTCAGAAAACAGCGTTTCAGCGCAGAACAAACTTGGTTCCAGCAATGCAAGCTGAATCTTGGTCCCACTTTAAAATATCAGTCTGTGCATGAATAAAACCTATTTTGCAACACAGAGAAACATCTAAAGGTGTTAGAAGTGTTTTGCATGATTTTTGAAGTTAGAGCCTGAAATGTCAGAAAACAGCGTTTCAGCGCAGAACAAACTTGATTCCAGCAATGCAAGCTGAATCTTGGTCCCACTTTAAAATATCAGTCTGTGCATGAATAAAACCTATTTTGCAACACAGAGAAACATATCTGAAGGTGTTAGAAGTGTTTTGCATGATTTTTGAAGTTACAGCCTGAAATGTCAGAAAACAGCGTTTCAGCGCAGAACAAACTTGGTTCCAGCAATGCAAGCTGAATCTTGGTCCCACTTTAAAATATCAGTCTGTGCATGAATAAAACCTATTTTGCAACACAGAGAAACATATCTAAAGGTGTTAGAAGTGTTTTGCATGATTTTTGAAGTTAGAGCCTGAAATGTCAGAAAACAGCGTTTCAGCGCAGAACAAACTTGATTCCAGCAATGCAAGCTGAATCTTGGTCCCACTTTAAAATATCAGTCTGTGCATGAATAAAACCTATTTTGCAACACAGAGAAACATATCTGAAGGTGTTAGAAGTGTTTTGCATGATTTTTGAAGTTAGAGCCTGAAATGTCAGAAAACAGCGTTTCAGTGCAGAACAAACTTGTTTCAAGCAATGCAAGCTGAATCTCTGTCCCACTTTAATATTGCAGTCTGTGCCTGAATAAAACCTATTTTGCAACACAGAGAAACATATCTGAAGGTGTTAGAAGTGTTTTGCATGATTTTTGAAGTTAGAGCCTGAAGTGTCAGAAAACAGCGTTTCAGTGCAGAACAAACTTGGTTCCAGCAATGCAAGCTGAATCTTGGTCCCACTTTAAAATGTCAGTCTGTGCATGAATAAAACCTATTTTGCAACACAGAGAAACATATCTGAAGGTGTTAGAAGTGTTTTGCATGATTTTTGAAGTTAGAGCCTGAAGTGTCAGAAAACAGCGTTTCAGCGCAGAACAAACTTGGTTCCAGCAATGCAAGCTGAATCTTGGTCCCACTTTAAAATATCAGTCTGTGCATGAATAAAACCTATTTTGCAACACAGAGAAACATCTAAAGGTGTTAGAAGTGTTTTGCATGATTTTTGAAGTTAGAGCCTGAAATGTCAGAAAACAGCGTTTCAGCGCAGAACAAACTTGATTCCAGCAATGCAAGCTGAATCTTGGTCCCACTTTAAAATATCAGTCTGTGCATGAATAAAACCTATTTTGCAACACAGAGAAACATATCTGAAGGTGTTAGAAGTGTTTTGCATGATTTTTGAAGTTACAGCCTGAAATGTCAGAAAACAGCGTTTCAGCGCAGAACAAACTTGGTTCCAGCAATGCAAGCTGAATCTTGGTCCCACTTTAAAATATCAGTCTGTGCATGAATAAAACCTATTTTGCAACACAGAGAAACATATCTAAAGGTGTTAGAAGTGTTTTGCATGATTTTTGAAGTTAGAGCCTGAAATGTCAGAAAACAGCGTTTCAGCGCAGAACAAACTTGATTCCAGCAATGCAAGCTGAATCTTGGTCCCACTTTAAAATATCAGTCTGTGCATGAATAAAACCTATTTTGCAACACAGAGAAACATATCTGAAGGTGTTAGAAGTGTTTTGCATGATTTTTGAAGTTAGAGCCTGAAATGTCAGAAAACAGCGTTTCAGTGGAGAACAAACTTGTTTCAAGCAATGCAAGCTGAATCTCTGTCCCACTTTAATATTGCAGTCTGTGCATGAATAAAACCTATTTTGCAACACAGAGAAACATATCTGAAGGTGTTAGAAGTGTTTTGCATGATTTTTGAAGTTAGAGCCTGAAGTGTCAGAAAACAGCGTTTCAGTGCAGAACAAACTTGGTTCAAGCAATGCAAGCTGAATCTTGGTCCCACTTTAAAATGTCAGTCTGTGCATGAATAAAACCTATTTTGCAACACAGAGAAACATATCTGAAGGTGTTAGAAGTGTTTTGCATGATTTTTGAAGTTAGAGCCTGAAGTGTCAGAAAACAGCGTTTCAGCGCAGAACAAACTTGGTTCCAGCAATGCAAGCTGAATCTTGGTCCCACTTTAAAATATCAGTCTGTGCATGAATAAAACCTATTTTGCAACACAGAGAAACATATCTAAAGGTGTTAGAAGTGTTTTGAATGATTTTTGAAGTTAGAGCCTGAAATGTCAGAAAACAGCGTTTCAGCGCAGAACAAACTTGATTCCAGCAATGCAAGCTGAATCTTGGTCCCACTTTAAAATATCAGTCTGTGCATGAATAAAACCTATTTTGCAACACAGAGAAACATATCTGAAGGTGTTAGAAGTGTTTTGCATGATTTTTGAAGTTACAGCCTGAAATGTCAGAAAACAGCGTTTCAGCGCAGAACAAACTTGATTCCAGCAATGCAAGCTGAATCTTGGTCCCACTTTAAAATATCAGTCTGTGCATGAATAAAACCTATTTTGCAACACAGAGAAACATATCTGAAGGTGTTAGAAGTGTTTTGCATGATTTTTGAAGTTAGAGCCTGAAGTGTCAGAAAACAGCGTTTCAGCGCAGAACAAACTTGGTTCCAGCAATGCAAGCTGAATCTTGGTCCCACTTTAAAATATCAGTCTGTGCATGAATAAAACCTATTTTGCAACACAGAGAAACATATCTGAAGGTGTTAGAAGTGTTTTGCATGATTTTTGAAGTTAGAGCCTGAAATGTCAGGAAACAGCGTTTCAGTGCAGAACAAACTTGTTTCAAGCAATGCAAGCTGAATCTCTGTCCCACTTTAATATTGCAGTCTGTGCATGAATAAAACCTAATTTGCAACACAGAGAAACATATCTGAAGGTGTTAGAAGTGTTTTGCATGATTTTTGAAGTTAGAGCCTGAAATGTCAGAAAACAGCGTTTCAGCGCAGAACAAACTTGTTTCCAGCAATGCAAGCTGAATCTTGGTCCCACTTTAAAATATCAGTCTGTGCATGAATAAAACCTATTTTGCAACACAGAGAAACATATCTGAAGGTGTTAGAAGTGTTTTGCATGATTTTTGAAGTTAGAGCCTGAAATGTCAGAAAACAGCTTTTCAGCGCAGAACAAACTTGTTTCCAGCAATGCAAGCTGAATCTTGGTCCCACTTTAAAATATCAGTCTGTGCATGAATAAAACCTATTTTGCAACACAGAGAAACATATCTGAAGGTGTTAGAAGTGTTTTGCATGATTTTTGAAGTTAGAGCCTGAAATGTCAGAAAACAGCGTTTCAGCGCAAAACAAACTTGGTTCCAGCAATGCAAGCTGAATCTTGGTCCCACTTTAAAATATCAGTCTGTGCATGAATAAAACCTATTTTGCAACACAGAGAAACATATCTGAAGGTGTTAGAAGTGTTTTGCATGATTTTTGAAGTTAGAGCCTGAAATGTCAGGAAACAGCGTTTCAGTGCAGAACAAACTTGTTTCAAGCAATGCAAGCTGAATCTTGGTCCCACTTTAAAATATCAGTCTGTGCATGAATAAAACCTATTTTGCAACACAGAGAAACATATCTGAAGGTGTTAGAAGTGTTTTGCATGATTTTTGAAGTTAGACCCTGAAATGTCAGAAAACAGCGTTTCAGCGCAGAACAAACTTGTTTCCAGCAATGCAAGCTGAATCTTGGTCCCACTTTAAAATATCAGTCTGTGCATGAATAAAACCTATTTTGCAACACAGAGAAACATATCTGAAGGTGTTAGAAGTGTTTTGCATGATTTTTGAAGTTAGAGCCTGAAATGTCAGGAAACAGCGTTTCAGTGCAGAACAAACTTGTTTCAAGCAATGCAAGCTGAATCTCTGTCCCACTTTAATATTGCAGTCTGTGCATGAATAAAACCTATTTTGCAACACAGAGAAACATATCTGAAGGTGTTAGAAGTGTTTTGCATGATTTTTGAAGTTAGAGCCTGAAGTGTCAGAAAACAGCGTTTCAGCGCAGAACAAACTTGGTTCCAGCAATGCAAGCTGAATCTTGGTCCCACTTTAAAATATCAGTCTGTGCATGAATAAAACCTATTTTGCAACACAGAGAAACATATCTGAAGGTGTTCACTCAAAAAAATGAACAAGGAAGGTTGTGCACTTTACATACTATTTTTATATTCAGTTTACTTACAGTTATTGTCTTTGTTGACTTTAAATGTTTTTTTCTATTAAGATCCACGTAATTATGACTCAATTTAACTGTACAAAATCCTAACGCCTTGTCTTAACACAAACCATTTAAGTTAAGTAAAAAATTCTTACATCCAGAGGGTGGCAGTATAGTGCGACGGCAACTGCCATGAAACCCCAAAGAAGAAGAGCAAGACACATCAGACTACACCGGAAAGATATTTGAATTTCTGCACACCTGCGTGACCCCCTGCAAAGTTTTTCTTCAATTGGTTTTGACAGAGGGACTTCTTGCCTTTTCAACGACTGGTAAAGGTAGGAGGATATTTGTTTTTCCACAAGTATTGATCTTTTTTAATTGTAATAAGATATGTTATTTTTGTCCTGCTTTAGTTTTAGAGAGATCTAGTATTAGCATGCTAGCTTAGCCACATGGTGCAGGTTGGTCTGCTGCATATTTACATTATTTGGGCGAAAAGAAAAGTAATAAAAGTTAGTTCATGGATTAAAGTTCTCCATCACTACGATGGATTTCCATTTACTGGAGCGAGTCTACGATGGATTGTTTCCGCCTATTGCAGGGTTACTTATATTCACTTTTCACAATTTTAAGGCTGTAAATGGAATTTAATTTATCAAATAATGTAATAAATGTCTTCATTTAAGTTTGAAAAGCCACGGTGTATTCAGCCTGCTGAGGGGGATGTGATCAAAGCCTGGAGTGGATTGGTAACACGTCACAATAGGGGTGCTCAAATATGCATTAATTCATGCTTAACTAATGCAGAGATAATCATGAGTTAATATATAATTAATGAAGAATTAAACCATTTATTCATAATTACTGCATTAGCAACAAATGATAATTCTATATGATTCATAGAGTAAGTAATCAATAAATTGTTATTAGTTAAATGTGTCATATTGTATTAATTCCCTAATAACTTATTTTATTAACTAAAAATGTATGTGTTAATTACCACAATGGGTTCAATCCATGCATGTCTGCCTTAATTAATCATTAGCTATAACCACACAAGTTCTGTGCCTCAACAAGTCATACCATAATGATATCTTTGCAAATCATTAGCTAATGATTTATTAAAGCAGACAACTAGAAGCTTAAGTACATAGCTTTGACCACTAAGGTAACTAACATGAATTTACATCATTAATTAATAAAATAAGTCATTAAGGAATTGATGCATTGTGACACATTCAACCAATAACAATTTATTGATTACTTAATCTATGAATCCTATAGAATGCTCATTAGTGCTGATGTAGTAACCATTAATACATGGTTTAGTTCTTCATGAATTTTACATTAGCTTGTGATTATCTGTGCATTAATTAAACATGAATTAATGCATGTTTGTGGACCAGTATTGTAAAAGGTTACCAGTGGATAGAAATCATCTTCTCTTTACTTTAAGGGTTCTGTTAATCACTCTGGTTGGTATCAGTATTTTCTGACTTTTTTCTAAAAATACAATCATATTTTTGCAGATACTTTTAAGAAACGTACTAAGTTGACATACTTGCTAATTTGAAAAACAATACTACAGTCATTCGCCGTTGAAATTGCGATACTAAGTTCAACCACCCATCCGACTAAAACTAAACTTAAATCTGCTGTCAAAATTAACAGTGGTTAACACTTGGTTTAGACCTTCAGTTATTTTGTTCAATTTGTTGTGATACTTTCAATAAAAATTACAAAGTGTGATTTATTTATTGGTTTGTAGTTTTTTAGTTCAGATTAATTTAATTTTACAAAATCTTTATCAAATTTTGTTTTTATCCTTTGTAATTTTTTCAGGTCCTTAATGAAAGGTGTGTTTTGTGTTCCTGCCAAGGTGCTTTACTTGCAAAAGGTAAGATCTGCAACATCTACTAATGTAAATACTGTTTCTTGTGTGACCATTTCATTTGTTTGTTAGCTTGTTTCTGTTTGTATCCTGTTTACTTTTTATTATCAGTAGCAATTGATAATTTAGTTTTTAACAGATTATATAAATATTTAAAATTATTGTTATTTTAAGTTAAGTGCCTACTTTTATAGTTAAAGTTTCACCCATTTCACATAATTCTAGAAGTGTAATAGGTTTATAGTATGCATGTTGATGCAGATTTTTTTTTATATTTAGAATGAAAAAGAAAAGAAGAGGGAGTGCCTCCTCAGGGAACTTTGTATCTATCTAAATGAAGATCCAAGAAGTCTCTTCCAAGAGTAACTGGTAGGTAATACTAACAATTACTGCAGCAGTAACGGTATCATAGGGCTTTTAATAATATCACAAAATCCATTTAACATTGTGGGATATGGCTTGTAGGAATTGTTATTTTGGAGTAGACTAGGGATGCACTGATACCACTTTTTCCAGTATACTCACCCAATACCAATACTTTTATTTTTTGTACTTGTCGATTATCGAGTACCGATATTTTTAAATTTACTGGTAAATTTGTAAAATTGCGTACATAAGAATATGAATAATGATGGTTGGTTAACTTCATTTATCAAACAGATTTGATGGTAATAAAATATGACAATGAAATACAATGGTAATAAAATATGACAAGGGCTTAGAGTTAAACTGTGTCAAAACAAACTCATCTTGATAACGTTAGAGAACTTTAATAGAAAGATATGTTATGGATTACAATCAACCAAAAAGTATTCAGAAAACTGTTTGTAGGACAAATATCAATTGTTTGTCAGGCCAACCTTAGCCTGAATGACAGCCTGTAGTCTCCTGGACATGCTGTCAACCAGGTGCAACCATGCAAACCTGAATTTATAATTTTTGGTCCCAAATTATCAATTTTACTGGTAGTCCACTGTATAATTTTTGGATTTAATATGTCACAGTTTACTTTATTTTGCTATCCTCACTTACATAAATAAACTACCCACATACTTTCTTGCACCCACAAGTAAAAAAAAAAAAAATATTAAAATTATATTTAGTTTCTGAATAATTTTTGCTTTGACTGTATATCCTATATCCTATCGAGTCTAGATAAAATGGCCAGTTAGTGTATAAATTGTGAGAAATCAATTTGGACCAAAAGTTAGTGAGTAGTGAGTATAGTTAGCACTATTTTAAAACATGTATGGAGAAAACTTCAATGCAAATTAGCTCTTAAGAATTATGTAATTGGTTGGTAATTTCATTGTTGTCCTTTTTTTGTGTGTGGAAAGGATTCAGATGGCTGTGCTGCACAGAGGGACCTTGAACAAGTTGTTATTGGCATCTACTTCACTAACGCTGAGGGAGGGGATTCCACCAACACTCCAGTTGATGTTGGAATAGTGACTGAAGGTGTTGAAGTGCTTCGCGACATGGGAGACATCTCTTCTGCATGTGGACTCTTATTGGGTGTCATGTATACAATGAACCTCAGTTATTCTCAGGAACTGAAAATGTTCTTTGAGGTGCTTCAGAAAATATTCATCCAGCTGGATGCTACCTGACTCTCAACCAAGGTACATGCTTAAAAACAAACTGTATGAGTGAACTTACATTAAGCATTTTTTTATGTAAAGATAACATTGTTTAACTGTTTTCTTCTTCTTCCTCTTTTGTAAAACAGAATTAAAAAAAACAGCTGTGTTGTTGATAAACTCTTCTGTTGGTGAATAAAGGAACTAACAAAGGTTGAGTTGAGTTTACTAAAGTTATTTGTGTGGAACCTGTTGACAAACTAGAGTTAATTCAACCTAACTAGTAAAAATTTAAGTTAGTGAAAGCATTTTATTTTGATTAATTAAGCTTAAATGTAATGTTTTGTTGTAAAATCATTAGTTCACTTTGAATAAACAAATATTTAATATGCAACTTCAAAACAAATTTTGTTAGTCCATATAACATAACTGACTTTAGTTAGTTGAACTCAAATGTCTCTTGTTGAGTAAAAATTAGTGATAATAGTTGGCTTGAGTCAAAAATATTATTTCTCCCTAAAACAGCCCCATTAAGTTAAATAAAATTGAAATATTTGTTTTCAGGTTTCATAATAAAATTTTGTGGAACCTGTTGACAAGAAAAATTTAATTAAACTCAAGGTTTCATTTTTTTGAGTGTAGAAGTGTTTTGCATGATTTTTGAAGTTAGAGCCTGAAATGTCAGGAAACAGCGTTTCAGTGCAGAACAAACTTGTTTCAAGCAATGCAAGCTGAATCTCTGTCCCACTTTAATATTGCAGTCTGTGCATGAATAAAACCTATTTTGCAACACAGAGAAACATATCTGAAGGTGTTAGAAGTGTTTTGCATGATTTTTGAAGTTACAGCCTGAAATGTCAGAAAACAGCGTTTCAGCGCAGAACAAACTTGGTTCCAGCAATGCAAGCTGAATCTTGGTCCCACTTTAAAATATCAGTCTGTGCATGAATAAAACCTATTTTGCAACACAGAGAAACATATCTGAAGGTGTTAGAAGTGTTTTGCATGATTTTTGAAGTTAGAGCCTGAAATGTCAGAAAACAGCGTTTCAGTGCAGAACAAACTTGTTTCAAGCAATGCAAGCTGAATCTCTGTCCCACTTTAATATTGCAGTCTGTGCATGAATAAAACCTATTTTGCAACACAGAGAAACATATCTGAAGGTGTTAGAAGTGTTTTGCATGATTTTTGAAGTTAGAGCCTGAAGTGTCAGAAAACAGCGTTTCAGCGCAGAACAAATTTGGTTCCAGCAATGCAAGCTGAATCTTGGTCCCACTTTAAAATATCAGTCTGTGCATGAATAAAACCTATTTTGCAACACAGAGAAACATATCTGAAGGTGTTAGAAGTGTTTTGCATGATTTTTGAAGTTAGAGCCTGAAATGTCAGAAAACAGCGTTTCAGTGCAGAACAAACTTGTTTCAAGCAATGCAAGCTGAATCTCTGTCCCACTTTAATATTGCAGTCTGTGCATGAATAAAACCTATTTTGCAACACAGAGAAACATATCTGAAGGTGTTAGAAGTGTTTTGCATGATTTTTGAAGTTAGAGCCTGAAGTGTCAGAAAACAGCGTTTCAGTGCAGAACAAACTTGGTTCCAGCAATGCAAGCTGAATCTTGGTCCCACTTTAAAATGTCAGTCTGTGCATGAATAAAACCTATTTTGCAACACAGAGAAACATATCTGAAGGTGTTAGAAGTGTTTTGCATGATTTTTGAAGTTAGAGCCTGAAGTGTCAGAAAACAGCGTTTCAGTGCAGAACAAACTTGGTTCCAGCAATGCAAGCTGAATCTTGGTCCCACTTTAAAATGTCAGTCTGTGCATGAATAAAACCTATTTTGCAACACAGAGAAACATATCTGAAGGTGTTAGAAGTGTTTTGCATGATTTTTGAAGTTAGAGCCTGAAGTGTCAGAAAACAGCGTTTCAGCGCAGAACAAACTTGGTTCCAGCAATGCAAGCTGAATCTTGGTCCCACTTTAAAATATCAGTCTGTGCATGAATAAAACCTATTTTGCAACACAGAGAAACATCTAAAGGTGTTAGAAGTGTTTTGCATGATTTTTGAAGTTAGAGCCTGAAATGTCAGAAAACAGCGTTTCAGCGCAGAACAAACTTGATTCCAGCAATGCAAGCTGAATCTTGGTCCCACTTTAAAATATCAGTCTGTGCATGAATAAAACCTATTTTGCAACACAGAGAAACATATCTGAAGGTGTTAGAAGTGTTTTGCATGATTTTTGAAGTTACAGCCTGAAATGTCAGAAAACAGCGTTTCAGCGCAGAACAAACTTGGTTCCAGCAATGCAAGCTGAATCTTGGTCCCACTTTAAAATATCAGTCTGTGCATGAATAAAACCTATTTTGCAACACAGAGAAACATATCTAAAGGTGTTAGAAGTGTTTTGCATGATTTTTGAAGTTAGAGCCTGAAATGTCAGAAAACAGCGTTTCAGCGCAGAACAAACTTGATTCCAGCAATGCAAGCTGAATCTTGGTCCCACTTTAAAATATCAGTCTGTGCATGAATAAAACCTATTTTGCAACACAGAGAAACATATCTGAAGGTGTTAGAAGTGTTTTGCATGATTTTTGAAGTTAGAGCCTGAAGTGTCAGAAAACAGCGTTTCAGTGCAGAACAAACTTGGTTCCAGCAATGCAAGCTGAATCTTGGTCCCACTTTAAAATGTCAGTCTGTGCATGAATAAAACCTATTTTGCAACACAGAGAAACATATCTGAAGGTGTTAGAAGTGTTTTGCATGATTTTTGAAGTTAGAGCCTGAAGTGTCAGAAAACAGCGTTTCAGCGCAGAACAAACTTGGTTCCAGCAATGCAAGCTGAATCTTGGTCCCACTTTAAAATATCAGTCTGTGCATGAATAAAACCTATTTTGCAACACAGAGAAACATCTAAAGGTGTTAGAAGTGTTTTGCATGATTTTTGAAGTTAGAGCCTGAAATGTCAGAAAACAGCGTTTCAGCGCAGAACAAACTTGATTCCAGCAATGCAAGCTGAATCTTGGTCCCACTTTAAAATATCAGTCTGTGCATGAATAAAACCTATTTTGCAACACAGAGAAACATATCTGAAGGTGTTAGAAGTGTTTTGCATGATTTTTGAAGTTACAGCCTGAAATGTCAGAAAACAGCGTTTCAGCGCAGAACAAACTTGGTTCCAGCAATGCAAGCTGAATCTTGGTCCCACTTTAAAATATCAGTCTGTGCATGAATAAAACCTATTTTGCAACACAGAGAAACATATCTAAAGGTGTTAGAAGTGTTTTGCATGATTTTTGAAGTTAGAGCCTGAAATGTCAGAAAACAGCGTTTCAGCGCAGAACAAACTTGATTCCAGCAATGCAAGCTGAATCTTGGTCCCACTTTAAAATATCAGTCTGTGCATGAATAAAACCTATTTTGCAACACAGAGAAACATATCTGAAGGTGTTAGAAGTGTTTTGCATGATTTTTGAAGTTAGAGCCTGAAATGTCAGAAAACAGCGTTTCAGTGGAGAACAAACTTGTTTCAAGCAATGCAAGCTGAATCTCTGTCCCACTTTAATATTGCAGTCTGTGCATGAATAAAACCTATTTTGCAACACAGAGAAACATATCTGAAGGTGTTAGAAGTGTTTTGCATGATTTTTGAAGTTAGAGCCTGAAGTGTCAGAAAACAGCGTTTCAGTGCAGAACAAACTTGGTTCAAGCAATGCAAGCTGAATCTTGGTCCCACTTTAAAATGTCAGTCTGTGCATGAATAAAACCTATTTTGCAACACAGAGAAACATATCTGAAGGTGTTAGAAGTGTTTTGCATGATTTTTGAAGTTAGAGCCTGAAGTGTCAGAAAACAGCGTTTCAGCGCAGAACAAACTTGGTTCCAGCAATGCAAGCTGAATCTTGGTCCCACTTTAAAATATCAGTCTGTGCATGAATAAAACCTATTTTGCAACACAGAGAAACATATCTAAAGGTGTTAGAAGTGTTTTGAATGATTTTTGAAGTTAGAGCCTGAAATGTCAGAAAACAGCGTTTCAGCGCAGAACAAACTTGATTCCAGCAATGCAAGCTGAATCTTGGTCCCACTTTAAAATATCAGTCTGTGCATGAATAAAACCTATTTTGCAACACAGAGAAACATATCTGAAGGTGTTAGAAGTGTTTTGCATGATTTTTGAAGTTACAGCCTGAAATGTCAGAAAACAGCGTTTCAGCGCAGAACAAACTTGATTCCAGCAATGCAAGCTGAATCTTGGTCCCACTTTAAAATATCAGTCTGTGCATGAATAAAACCTATTTTGCAACACAGAGAAACATATCTGAAGGTGTTAGAAGTGTTTTGCATGATTTTTGAAGTTAGAGCCTGAAGTGTCAGAAAACAGCGTTTCAGCGCAGAACAAACTTGGTTCCAGCAATGCAAGCTGAATCTTGGTCCCACTTTAAAATATCAGTCTGTGCATGAATAAAACCTATTTTGCAACACAGAGAAACATATCTGAAGGTGTTAGAAGTGTTTTGCATGATTTTTGAAGTTAGAGCCTGAAATGTCAGGAAACAGCGTTTCAGTGCAGAACAAACTTGTTTCAAGCAATGCAAGCTGAATCTCTGTCCCACTTTAATATTGCAGTCTGTGCATGAATAAAACCTAATTTGCAACACAGAGAAACATATCTGAAGGTGTTAGAAGTGTTTTGCATGATTTTTGAAGTTAGAGCCTGAAATGTCAGAAAACAGCGTTTCAGCGCAGAACAAACTTGTTTCCAGCAATGCAAGCTGAATCTTGGTCCCACTTTAAAATATCAGTCTGTGCATGAATAAAACCTATTTTGCGACACAGAGAAACATATCTGAAGGTGTTAGAAGTGTTTTGCATGATTTTTGAAGTTAGAGCCTGAAATGTCAGAAAACAGCTTTTCAGCGCAGAACAATCTTGTTTCCAGCAATGCAAGCTGAATCTTGGTCCCACTTTAAAATATCAGTCTGTGCATGAATAAAACCTATTTTGCAACACAGAGAAACATATCTGAAGGTGTTAGAAGTGTTTTGCATGATTTTTGAAGTTAGAGCCTGAAGTGTCAGAAAACAGCGTTTCAGTGCAGAACAAACTTGGTTCCAGCAATGCAAGCTGAATCTTGGTCCCACTTTAAAATGTCAGTCTGTGCATGAATAAAACCTATTTTGCAACACAGAGAAACATATCTGAAGGTGTTAGAAGTGTTTTGCATGATTTTTGAAGTTAGAGCCTGAAGTGTCAGAAAACAGCGTTTCAGCGCAGAACAAACTTGGTTCCAGCAATGCAAGCTGAATCTTGGTCCCACTTTAAAATATCAGTCTGTGCATGAATAAAACCTATTTTGCAACACAGAGAAACATATCTAAAGGTGTTAGAAGTGTTTTGCATGATTTTTGAAGTTAGAGCCTGAAATGTCAGAAAACAGCGTTTCAGCGCAGAACAAACTTGATTCCAGCAATGCAAGCTGAATCTTGGTCCCACTTTAAAATATCAGTCTGTGCATGAATAAAACCTATTTTGCAACACAGAGAAACATATCTGAAGGTGTTAGAAGTGTTTTGCATGATTTTTGAAGTTAGAGCCTGAAATGTCAGGAAACAGCGTTTCAGTGCAGAACAAACTTGTTTCAAGCAATGCAAGCTGAATCTCTGTCCCACTTTAATATTGCAGTCTGTGCATGAATAAAACCTAATTTGCAACACAGAGAAACATATCTGAAGGTGTTAGAAGTGTTTTGCATGATTTTTGAAGTTAGAGCCTGAAATGTCAGAAAACAGCGTTTCAGCGCAGAACAAACTTGTTTCCAGCAATGCAAGCTGAATCTTGGTCCCACTTTAAAATATCAGTCTGTGCATGAATAAAACCTATTTTGCAACACAGAGAAACATATCTGAAGGTGTTAGAAGTGTTTTGCATGATTTTTGAAGTTAGAGCCTGAAATGTCAGAAAACAGCTTTTCAGCGCAGAACAAACTTGTTTCCAGCAATGCAAGCTGAATCTTGGTCCCACTTTAAAATATCAGTCTGTGCATGAATAAAACCTATTTTGCAACACAGAGAAACATATCTGAAGGTGTTAGAAGTGTTTTGCATGATTTTTGAAGTTAGAGCCTGAAGTGTCAGAAAACAGCGTTTCAGTGCAGAACAAACTTGGTTCCAGCAATGCAAGCTGAATCTTGGTCCCACTTTAAAATGTCAGTCTGTGCATGAATAAAACCTATTTTGCAACACAGAGAAACATATCTGAAGGTGTTAGAAGTGTTTTGCATGATTTTTGAAGTTAGAGCCTGAAGTGTCAGAAAACAGCGTTTCAGCGCAGAACAAACTTGGTTCCAGCAATGCAAGCTGAATCTTGGTCCCACTTTAAAATATCAGTCTGTGCATGAATAAAACCTATTTTGCAACACAGAGAAACATATCTGAAGGTGTTAGAAGTGTTTTGCATGATTTTTGAAGTTAGAGCCTGAAATGTCAGGAAACAGCGTTTCAGTACAGAACAAACTTGTTTCAAGCAATGCAAGCTGAATCTCTGTCCCACTTTAATATTGCAGTCTGTGCATGAATAAAACCTATTTTGCAACACAGAGAAACATATCTGAAGGTGTTAGAAGTGTTTTGCATGATTTTTGAAGTTAGAGCCTGAAATGTCAGAAAACAGCGTTTCAGCGCAGAACAAACTTGTTTCCAGCAATGCAAGCTGAATATTGGTCCCACTTTAAAATATCAGTCTGTGCATGAATAAAACCTATTTTGCAACACAGAGAAACATATCTGAAGGTGTTAGAAGTGTTTTGCATGATTTTTGAAGTTAGAGCCTGAAATGTCAGAAAACAGCGTTTCAGCGCAAAACAAACTTGGTTCCAGCAATGCAAGCTGAATCTTGGTCCCACTTTAAAATATCAGTCTGTGCATGAATAAAACCTATTTTGCAACACAGAGAAACATATCTGAAGGTGTTAGAAGTGTTTTGCATGATTTTTGAAGTTAGAGCCTGAAGTGTCAGAAAACAGCGTTTCAGCGCAGAACAAATTTGGTTCCAGCAATGCAAGCTGAATCTTGGTCCCACTTTAAAATATCAGTCTGTGCATGAATAAAACCTATTTTGCAACACAGAGAAACATATCTGAAGGTGTTAGAAGTGTTTTGCATGATTTTTGAAGTTAGAGCCTGAAATGTCAGGAAACAGCGTTTCAGTGCAGAACAAACTTGTTTCAAGCAATGCAAGCTGAATCTCTGTCCCACTTTAATATTGCAGTCTGTGCATGAATAAAACCTATTTTGCAACACAGAGAAACATATCTGAAGGTGTTAGAAGTGTTTTGCATGATTTTTGAAGTTAGAGCCTGAAGTGTCAGAAAACAGCGTTTCAGCGCAGAACAAACTTGGTTCCAGCAATGCAAGCTGAATCTTGGTCCCACTTTAAAATATCAGTCTGTGCATGAATAAAACCTATTTTGCAACACAGAGAAACATATCTGAAGGTGTTAGAAGTGTTTTGCATGATTTTTGAAGTTAGAGCCTGAAATGTCAGAAAACAGCGTTTCAGCGCAGAACAAACTTGTTTCCAGCAATGCAAGCTGAATCTTGGTCCCACTTTAAAATATCAGTCTGTGCATGAATAAAACCTATTTTGCAACACAGAGAAACATATCTGAAGGTGTTAGAAGTGTTTTGCATGATTTTTGAAGTTAGAGCCTGAAATGTCAGAAAACAGCTTTTCAGCGCAGAACAAACTTGTTTCCCAGCAATGCAAGCTGAATCTTGGTCCCACTTTAAAATATCAGTCTGTGCATGAATAAAACCTATTTTGCAACACAGAGAAACATATCTGAAGGTGTTAGAAGTGTTTTGCATGATTTTTGAAGTTAGAGCCTGAAGTGTCAGAAAACAGCGTTTCAGTGCAGAACAAACTTGGTTCCAGCAATGCAAGCTGAATCTTTGTCCCACTTTAAAATGTCAGTCTGTGCATGAATAAAACCTATTTTGCAACACAGAGAAACATATCTGAAGGTGTTAGAAGTGTTTTGCATGATTTTTGAAGTTAGAGCCTGAAGTGTCAGAAAACAGCGTTTCAGCGCAGAACAAACTTGGTTCCAGCAATGCAAGCTGAATCTTGGTCCCACTTTAAAATATCAGTCTGTGCATGAATAAAACCTATTTTGCAACACAGAGAAACATATCTAAAGGTGTTAGAAGTGTTTTGCATGATTTTTGAAGTTAGAGCCTGAAATGTCAGAAAACAGCGTTTCAGCGCAGAACAAACTTGATTCCAGCAATGCAAGCTGAATCTTGGTCCCACTTTAAAATATCAGTCTGTGCATGAATAAAACCTATTTTGCAACACAGAGAAACATATCTGAAGGTGTTAGAAGTGTTTTGCATGATTTTTGAAGTTAGAGCCTGAAGTGTCAGAAAACAGCGTTTCAGCGCAGAACAAACTTGGTTCCAGCAATGCAAGCTGAATCTTGGTCCCACTTTAAAATATCAGTCTGTGCATGAATAAAACCTATTTTGCAACACAGAGAAACATATCTGAAGGTGTTAGAAGTGTTTTGCATGATTTTTGAAGTTAGAGCCTGAAATGTCAGGAAACAGCGTTTCAGTGCAGAACAAACTTGTTTCAAGCAATGCAAGCTGAATCTCTGTCCCACTTTAATATTGCAGTCTGTGCATGAATAAAACCTAATTTGCAACACAGAGAAACATATCTGAAGGTGTTAGAAGTGTTTTGCATGATTTTTGAAGTTAGAGCCTGAAATGTCAGAAAACAGCGTTTCAGCGCAGAACAAACTTGATTCCAGCAATGCAAGCTGAATCTTGGTCCCACTTTAAAATATCAGTCTGTGCATGAATAAAACCTATTTTGCAACACAGAGAAACATATCTGAAGGTGTTAGAAGTGTTTTGCATGATTTTTGAAGTTAGAGCCTGAAATGTCAGGAAACAGCGTTTCAGTGCAGAACAAACTTGTTTCAAGCAATGCAAGCTGAATCTCTGTCCCACTTTAATATTGCAGTCTGTGCATGAATAAAACCTAATTTGCAACACAGAGAAACATATCTGAAGGTGTTAGAAGTGTTTTGCATGATTTTTGAAGTTAGAGCCTGAAATGTCAGAAAACAGCGTTTCAGCGCAGAACAAACTTGTTTCCAGCAATGCAAGCTGAATCTTGGTCCCACTTTAAAATATCAGTCTGTGCATGAATAAAACCTATTTTGCAACACAGAGAAACATATCTGAAGGTGTTAGAAGTGTTTTGCATGATTTTTGAAGTTAGAGCCTGAAATGTCAGAAAACAGCTTTTCAGCGCAGAACAAACTTGTTTCCAGCAATGCAAGCTGAATCTTGGTCCCACTTTAAAATATCAGTCTGTGCATGAATAAAACCTATTTTGCAACACAGAGAAACATATCTGAAGGTGTTAGAAGTGTTTTGCATGATTTTTGAAGTTAGAGCCTGAAGTGTCAGAAAACAGCGTTTCAGTGCAGAACAAACTTGGTTCCAGCAATGCAAGCTGAATCTTGGTCCCACTTTAAAATGTCAGTCTGTGCATGAATAAAACCTATTTTGCAACACAGAGAAACATATCTGAAGGTGTTAGAAGTGTTTTGCATGATTTTTGAAGTTAGAGCCTGAAGTGTCAGAAAACAGCGTTTCAGCGCAGAACAAACTTGGTTCCAGCAATGCAAGCTGAATCTTGGTCCCACTTTAAAATATCAGTCTGTGCATGAATAAAACCTATTTTGCAACACAGAGAAACACATCTAAAGGTGTTAGAAGTGTTTTGCATGATTTTTGAAGTTAGAGCCTGAAATGTCAGAAAACAGCGTTTCAGCGCAGAACAAACTTGATTCCAGCAATGCAAGCTGAATCTTGGTCCCACTTTAAAATATCAGTCTGTGCATGAATAAAACCTATTTTGCAACACAGAGAAACATATCTGAAGGTGTTAGAAGTGTTTTGCATGATTTTTGAAGTTACAGCCTGAAATGTCAGAAAACAGCGTTTCAGCGCAGAACAAACTTGGTTCCAGCAATGCAAGCTGAATCTTGGTCCCACTTTAAAATATCAGTCTGTGCATGAATAAAACCTATTTTGCAACACAGAGAAACATATCTGAAGGTGTTAGAAGTGTTTTGCATGATTTTTGAAGTTAGAGCCTGAAATGTCAGGAAACAGCGTTTCAGTGCAGAACAAACTTGTTTCAAGCAATGCAAGCTGAATCTCTGTCCCACTTTAATATTGCAGTCTGTGCATGAATAAAACCTAATTTGCAACACAGAGAAACATATCTGAAGGTGTTAGAAGTGTTTTGCATGATTTTTGAAGTTAGAGCCTGAAATGTCAGAAAACAGCGTTTCAGCGCAGAACAAACTTGATTCCAGCAATGCAAGCTGAATCTTGGTCCCACTTTAAAATATCAGTCTGTGCATGAATAAAACCTATTTTGCAACACAGAGAAACATATCTGAAGGTGTTAGAAGTGTTTTGCATGATTTTTGAAGTTAGAGCCTGAAATGTCAGGAAACAGCGTTTCAGTGCAGAACAAACTTGTTTCAAGCAATGCAAGCTGAATCTCTGTCCCACTTTAATATTGCAGTCTGTGCATGAATAAAACCTAATTTGCAACACAGAGAAACATATCTGAAGGTGTTAGAAGTGTTTTGCATGATTTTTGAAGTTAGAGCCTGAAATGTCAGAAAACAGCGTTTCAGCGCAGAACAAACTTGTTTCCAGCAATGCAAGCTGAATCTTGGTCCCACTTTAAAATATCAGTCTGTGCATGAATAAAACCTATTTTGCAACACAGAGAAACATATCTGAAGGTGTTAGAAGTGTTTTGCATGATTTTTGAAGTTAGAGCCTGAAATGTCAGAAAACAGCTTTTCAGCGCAGAACAAACTTGTTTCCAGCAATGCAAGCTGAATCTTGGTCCCACTTTAAAATATCAGTCTGTGCATGAATAAAACCTATTTTGCAACACAGAGAAACATATCTGAAGGTGTTAGAAGTGTTTTGCATGATTTTTGAAGTTAGAGCCTGAAGTGTCAGAAAACAGCGTTTCAGTGCAGAACAAACTTGGTTCCAGCAATGCAAGCTGAATCTTGGTCCCACTTTAAAATGTCAGTCTGTGCATGAATAAAACCTATTTTGCAACACAGAGAAACATATCTGAAGGTGTTAGAAGTGTTTTGCATGATTTTTGAAGTTAGAGCCTGAAGTGTCAGAAAACAGCGTTTCAGCGCAGAACAAACTTGGTTCCAGCAATGCAAGCTGAATCTTGGTCCCACTTTAAAATATCAGTCTGTGCATGAATAAAACCTATTTTGCAACACAGAGAAACACATCTAAAGGTGTTAGAAGTGTTTTGCATGATTTTTGAAGTTAGAGCCTGAAATGTCAGAAAACAGCGTTTCAGCGCAGAACAAACTTGATTCCAGCAATGCAAGCTGAATCTTGGTCCCACTTTAAAATATCAGTCTGTGCATGAATAAAACCTATTTTGCAACACAGAGAAACATATCTGAAGGTGTTAGAAGTGTTTTGCATGATTTTTGAAGTTACAGCCTGAAATGTCAGAAAACAGCGTTTCAGCGCAGAACAAACTTGGTTCCAGCAATGCAAGCTGAATCTTGGTCCCACTTTAAAATATCAGTCTGTGCATGAATAAAACCTATTTTGCAACACAGAGAAACATATCTGAAGGTGTTAGAAGTGTTTTGCATGATTTTTGAAGTTAGAGCCTGAAATGTCAGAAAACAGCGTTTCAGTGCAGAACAAACTTGTTTCAAGCAATGCAAGCTGAATCTCTGTCCCACTTTAATATTGCAGTCTGTGCATGAATAAAACCTATTTTTCAACACAGAGAAACATATCTGAAGGTGTTAGAAGTGTTTTGCATGATTTTTGAAGTTAGAGCCTGAAGTGTCAGAAAACAGCGTTTCAGCGCAGAACAAATTTGGTTCCAGCAATGCAAGCTGAATCTTGGTCCCACTTTAAAATATCAGTCTGTGCATGAATAAAACCTATTTTGCAACACAGAGAAACATATCTGAAGGTGTTAGAAGTGTTTTGCATGATTTTTGAAGTTAGAGCCTGAAATGTCAGAAAACAGCGTTTCAGTGCAGAACAAACTTGTTTCAAGCAATGCAAGCTGAATCTCTGTCCCACTTTAATATTGCAGTCTGTGCATGAATAAAACCTATTTTGCAACACAGAGAAACATATCTGAAGGTGTTAGAAGTGTTTTGCATGATTTTTGAAGTTAGAGCCTGAAGTGTCAGAAAACAGTGTTTCAGTGCAGAACAAACTTGGTTCCAGCAATGCAAGCTGAATCTTGGTCCCACTTTAAAATGTCAGTCTGTGCATGAATAAAACCTATTTTGCAACACAGAGAAACATATCTGAAGGTGTTAGAAGTGTTTTGCATGATTTTTGAAGTTAGAGCCTGAAGTGTCAGAAAACAGCGTTTCAGTGCAGAACAAACTTGGTTCCAGCAATGCAAGCTGAATCTTGGTCCCACTTTAAAATGTCAGTCTGTGCATGAATAAAACCTATTTTGCAACACAGAGAAACATATCTGAAGGTGTTAGAAGTGTTTTGCATGATTTTTGAAGTTACAGCCTGAAGTGTCAGAAAACAGCGTTTCAGCGCAGAACAAACTTGGTTCCAGCAATGCAAGCTGAATCTTGGTCCCACTTTAAAATATCAGTCTGTGCATGAATAAAACCTATTTTGCAACACAGAGAAACATCTAAAGGTGTTAGAAGTGTTTTGCATGATTTTTGAAGTTAGAGCCTGAAATGTCAGAAAACAGCGTTTCAGCGCAGAACAAACTTGATTCCAGCAATGCAAGCTGAATCTTGGTCCCACTTTAAAATATCAGTCTGTGCATGAATAAAACCTATTTTGCAACACAGAGAAACATATCTGAAGGTGTTAGAAGTGTTTTGCATGATTTTTGAAGTTACAGCCTGAAATGTCAGAAAACAGCGTTTCAGCGCAGAACAAACTTGGTTCCAGCAATGCAAGCTGAATCTTGGTCCCACTTTAAAATATCAGTCTGTGCATGAATAAAACCTATTTTGCAACACAGAGAAACATATCTAAAGGTGTTAGAAGTGTTTTGCATGATTTTTGAAGTTAGAGCCTGAAATGTCAGAAAACAGCGTTTCAGCGCAGAACAAACTTGATTCCAGCAATGCAAGCTGAATCTTGGTCCCACTTTAAAATATCAGTCTGTGCATGAATAAAACCTATTTTGCAACACAGAGAAACATATCTGAAGGTGTTAGAAGTGTTTTGCATGATTTTTGAAGTTAGAGCCTGAAATGTCAGAAAACAGCGTTTCAGTGCAGAACAAACTTGTTTCAAGCAATGCAAGCTGAATCTCTGTCCCACTTTAATATTGCAGTCTGTGCCTGAATAAAACCTATTTTGCAACACAGAGAAACATATCTGAAGGTGTTAGAAGTGTTTTGCATGATTTTTGAAGTTAGAGCCTGAAGTGTCAGAAAACAGCGTTTCAGTGCAGAACAAACTTGGTTCCAGCAATGCAAGCTGAATCTTGGTCCCACTTTAAAATGTCAGTCTGTGCATGAATAAAACCTATTTTGCAACACAGAGAAACATATCTGAAGGTGTTAGAAGTGTTTTGCATGATTTTTGAAGTTAGAGCCTGAAGTGTCAGAAAACAGCGTTTCAGCGCAGAACAAACTTGGTTCCAGCAATGCAAGCTGAATCTTGGTCCCACTTTAAAATATCAGTCTGTGCATGAATAAAACCTATTTTGCAACACAGAGAAACATCTAAAGGTGTTAGAAGTGTTTTGCATGATTTTTGAAGTTAGAGCCTGAAATGTCAGAAAACAGCGTTTCAGCGCAGAACAAACTTGATTCCAGCAATGCAAGCTGAATCTTGGTCCCACTTTAAAATATCAGTCTGTGCATGAATAAAACCTATTTTGCAACACAGAGAAACATATCTGAAGGTGTTAGAAGTGTTTTGCATGATTTTTGAAGTTACAGCCTGAAATGTCAGAAAACAGCGTTTCAGCGCAGAACAAACTTGGTTCCAGCAATGCAAGCTGAATCTTGGTCCCACTTTAAAATATCAGTCTGTGCATGAATAAAACCTATTTTGCAACACAGAGAAACATATCTAAAGGTGTTAGAAGTGTTTTGCATGATTTTTGAAGTTAGAGCCTGAAATGTCAGAAAACAGCGTTTCAGCGCAGAACAAACTTGATTCCAGCAATGCAAGCTGAATCTTGGTCCCACTTTAAAATATCAGTCTGTGCATGAATAAAACCTATTTTGCAACACAGAGAAACATATCTGAAGGTGTTAGAAGTGTTTTGCATGATTTTTGAAGTTAGAGCCTGAAATGTCAGAAAACAGCGTTTCAGTGGAGAACAAACTTGTTTCAAGCAATGCAAGCTGAATCTCTGTCCCACTTTAATATTGCAGTCTGTGCATGAATAAAACCTATTTTGCAACACAGAGAAACATATCTGAAGGTGTTAGAAGTGTTTTGCATGATTTTTGAAGTTAGAGCCTGAAGTGTCAGAAAACAGCGTTTCAGTGCAGAACAAACTTGGTTCAAGCAATGCAAGCTGAATCTTGGTCCCACTTTAAAATGTCAGTCTGTGCATGAATAAAACCTATTTTGCAACACAGAGAAACATATCTGAAGGTGTTAGAAGTGTTTTGCATGATTTTTGAAGTTAGAGCCTGAAGTGTCAGAAAACAGCGTTTCAGCGCAGAACAAACTTGGTTCCAGCAATGCAAGCTGAATCTTGGTCCCACTTTAAAATATCAGTCTGTGCATGAATAAAACCTATTTTGCAACACAGAGAAACATATCTAAAGGTGTTAGAAGTGTTTTGAATGATTTTTGAAGTTAGAGCCTGAAATGTCAGAAAACAGCGTTTCAGCGCAGAACAAACTTGATTCCAGCAATGCAAGCTGAATCTTGGTCCCACTTTAAAATATCAGTCTGTGCATGAATAAAACCTATTTTGCAACACAGAGAAACATATCTGAAGGTGTTAGAAGTGTTTTGCATGATTTTTGAAGTTACAGCCTGAAATGTCAGAAAACAGCGTTTCAGCGCAGAACAAACTTGATTCCAGCAATGCAAGCTGAATCTTGGTCCCACTTTAAAATATCAGTCTGTGCATGAATAAAACCTATTTTGCAACACAGAGAAACATATCTGAAGGTGTTAGAAGTGTTTTGCATGATTTTTGAAGTTAGAGCCTGAAGTGTCAGAAAACAGCGTTTCAGCGCAGAACAAACTTGGTTCCAGCAATGCAAGCTGAATCTTGGTCCCACTTTAAAATATCAGTCTGTGCATGAATAAAACCTATTTTGCAACACAGAGAAACATATCTGAAGGTGTTAGAAGTGTTTTGCATGATTTTTGAAGTTAGAGCCTGAAATGTCAGGAAACAGCGTTTCAGTGCAGAACAAACTTGTTTCAAGCAATGCAAGCTGAATCTCTGTCCCACTTTAATATTGCAGTCTGTGCATGAATAAAACCTAATTTGCAACACAGAGAAACATATCTGAAGGTGTTAGAAGTGTTTTGCATGATTTTTGAAGTTAGAGCCTGAAATGTCAGAAAACAGCGTTTCAGCGCAGAACAAACTTGTTTCCAGCAATGCAAGCTGAATCTTGGTCCCACTTTAAAATATCAGTCTGTGCATGAATAAAACCTATTTTGCAACACAGAGAAACATATCTGAAGGTGTTAGAAGTGTTTTGCATGATTTTTGAAGTTAGAGCCTGAAATGTCAGAAAACAGCTTTTCAGCGCAGAACAAACTTGTTTCCAGCAATGCAAGCTGAATCTTGGTCCCACTTTAAAATATCAGTCTGTGCATGAATAAAACCTATTTTGCAACACAGAGAAACATATCTGAAGGTGTTAGAAGTGTTTTGCATGATTTTTGAAGTTAGAGCCTGAAATGTCAGAAAACAGCGTTTCAGCGCAAAACAAACTTGGTTCCAGCAATGCAAGCTGAATCTTGGTCCCACTTTAAAATATCAGTCTGTGCATGAATAAAACCTATTTTGCAACACAGAGAAACATATCTGAAGGTGTTAGAAGTGTTTTGCATGATTTTTGAAGTTAGAGCCTGAAATGTCAGGAAACAGCGTTTCAGTGCAGAACAAACTTGTTTCAAGCAATGCAAGCTGAATCTTGGTCCCACTTTAAAATATCAGTCTGTGCATGAATAAAACCTATTTTGCAACACAGAGAAACATATCTGAAGGTGTTAGAAGTGTTTTGCATGATTTTTGAAGTTAGACCCTGAAATGTCAGAAAACAGCGTTTCAGCGCAGAACAAACTTGTTTCCAGCAATGCAAGCTGAATCTTGGTCCCACTTTAAAATATCAGTCTGTGCATGAATAAAACCTATTTTGCAACACAGAGAAACATATCTGAAGGTGTTAGAAGTGTTTTGCATGATTTTTGAAGTTAGAGCCTGAAATGTCAGGAAACAGCGTTTCAGTGCAGAACAAACTTGTTTCAAGCAATGCAAGCTGAATCTCTGTCCCACTTTAATATTGCAGTCTGTGCATGAATAAAACCTATTTTGCAACACAGAGAAACATATCTGAAGGTGTTAGAAGTGTTTTGCATGATTTTTGAAGTTAGAGCCTGAAATGTCAGAAAACAGCGTTTCAGCGCAGAACAAACTTGTTTCCAGCAATGCAAGCTGAATATTGGTCCCACTTTAAAATATCAGTCTGTGCATGAATAAAACCTATTTTGCAACACAGAGAAACATATCTGAAGGTGTTAGAAGTGTTTTGCATGATTTTTGAAGTTAGAGCCTGAAATGTCAGAAAACAGCGTTTCAGCGCAAAACAAACTTGGTTCCAGCAATGCAAGCTGAATCTTGGTCCCACTTTAAAATATCAGTCTGTGCATGAATAAAACCTATTTTGCAACACAGAGAAACATATCTGAAGGTGTTAGAAGTGTTTTGCATGATTTTTGAAGTTAGAGCCTGAAGTGTCAGAAAACAGCGTTTCAGCGCAGAACAAATTTGGTTCCAGCAATGCAAGCTGAATCTTGGTCCCACTTTAAAATATCAGTCTGTGCATGAATAAAACCTATTTTGCAACACAGAGAAACATATCTGAAGGTGTTATAAGTGTTTTGCATGATTTTTGAAGTTAGAGTCTGAAATGTCAGAAAACAGCGTTTCAGTGCAGAACAAACTTGTTTCAAGCAATGCAAGTTGAATCTCTGTCCCACTTTAATATTGCAGGCTGTGCATGAATAAAACCTATTTTGCAACACAGAGAAACATATCTGAAGGTGTTAGAAGTGTTTTGCATGATTTTTGAAGTTAGAGCCTGAAGTGTCAGAAAACAGCGTTTCAGCGCAGAACAAACTTGGTTCCAGCAATGCAAGCTGAATCTTGGTCCCACTTTAAAATATCAGTCTGTGCATGAATAAAACCTATTTTGCAACACAGAGAAACATATCTGAAGGTGTTAGAAGTGTTTTGCATGATTTTTGAAGTTAGAGCCTGAAATGTCAGGAAACAGCGTTTCAGTGCTGAACAAACTTGTTTCAAGCAATGCAAGCTGAATCTCTGTCCCACTTTAATATTGCAGTCTGTGCATGAATAAAACCTATTTTGCAACACAGAGAAACATATCTGAAGGTGTTAGAAGTGTTTTGCATGATTTTTGAAGTTAGAGCCTGAAATGTCAGAAAACAGCGTTTCAGCGCAGAACAAACTTGTTTCCAGCAATGCAAGCTGAATCTTGGTCCCACTTTAAAATATCAGTCTGTGCATGAATAAAACCTATTTTGCAACACAGAGAAACATATCTGAAGGTGTTAGAAGTGTTTTGCATGATTTTTGAAGTTAGAGCCTGAAATGTCAGAAAACAGCGTTTCAGCGCAGAACAAACTTGTTTCCAGCAATGCAAGCTGAATCTTGGTCCCACTTTAAAATATCAGTCTGTGCATGAATAAAACCTATTTTGCAACACAGAGAAACATATCTGAAGGTGTTAGAAGTGTTTTGCATGATTTTTGAAGTTAGAGCCTGAAATGTCAGAAAACAGCGTTTCAGCGCAGAACAAACTTGTTTCCAGCAATGCAAGCTGAATCTCTGTCCCACTTTAATATTGCAGTCTGTGCATGAATAAAACCTATTTTGCAACACAGAGAAACATATCTGAAGGTGTTAGAAGTGTTTTGCATGATTTTTGAAGTTAGACCCTGAAATGTCAGAAAACAGCGTTTCAGCGCAGAACAAACTTGTTTCCAGCAATGCAAGCTGAATATTGGTCCCACTTTAAAATATCAGTCTGTGCATGAATAAAACCTATTTTGCAACACAGAGAAACATATCTGAAGGTGTTAGAAGTGTTTTGCATGATTTTTGAAGTTAGAGCCTGAAATGTCAGAAAACAGCGTTTCAGCGCAAAACAAACTTGGTTCCAGCAATGCAAGCTGAATCTTGGTCCCACTTTAAAATATCAGTCTGTGCATGAATAAAACCTATTTTGCAACACAGAGAAACATATCTGAAGGTGTTAGAAGTGTTTTGCATGATTTTTGAAGTTAGAGCCTGAAATGTCAGGAAACAGCGTTTCAGTGCAGAACAAACTTGTTTCAAGCAATGCAAGCTGAATCTCTGTCCCACTTTAATATTGCAGTCTGTGCATGAATAAAACCTATTTTGCAACACAGAGAAACATATCTGAAGGTGTTAGAAGTGTTTTGCATGATTTTTGAAGTTAGAGCCTGAAATGTCAGAAAACAGCGTTTCAGCGCAGAACAAACTTGTTTCCAGCAATGCAAGCTGAATATTGGTCCCACTTTAAAATATCAGTCTGTGCATGAATAAAACCTATTTTGCAACACAGAGAAACATATCTGAAGGTGTTAGAAGTGTTTTGCATGATTTTTGAAGTTAGAGCCTGAAATGTCAGAAAACAGCTTTTCAGCGCAAAACAAACTTGGTTCCAGCAATGCAAGCTGAATCTTGGTCCCACTTTAAAATATCAGTCTGTGCATGAATAAAACCTATTTTGCAACACAGAGAAACATATCTGAAGGTGTTAGAAGTGTTTTGCATGATTTTTGAAGTTAGAGCCTGAAATGTCAGAAAACAGCTTTTCAGCGCAAAACAAACTTGGTTCCAGCAATGCAAGCTGAATCTTGGTCCCACTTTAAAATATCAGTCTGTGCATGAATAAAACCTATTTTGCAACACAGAAAAACATATCTGAAGGTGTTAGAAGTGTTTTGCATGATTTTTGAAGTTAGAGTCTGAAATGTCAGAAAACAGCGTTTCAGTGCAGAACAAATTTGTTTCAAGCAATGCAAGCTGAATCTCTGTCCCACTTTAATATTGCAGTCTGTGCATGAATAAAACCTATTTTGCAACACAGAGAAACATATCTGAAGGTGTTAGAAGTGTTTTGCATGATTTTTGAAGTTAGAGCCTGAAGTGTCAGAAAACAGCGTTTCAGCGCAGAACAAACTTGGTTCCAGCAATGCAAGCTGAATCTTGGTCCCACTTTAAAATATCAGTCTGTGCATGAATAAAACCTATTTTGCAACACAGAGAAACATATCTGAAGGTGTTAGAAGTGTTTTGCATGATTTTTGAAGTTAGAGCCTGAAATGTCAGGAAACAGCGTTTCAGTGCTGAACAAACTTGTTTCAAGCAATGCAAGCTGAATCTCTGTCCCACTTTAATATTGCAGTCTGTGCATGAATAAAACCTATTTTGCAACACAGAGAAACATATCTGAAGGTGTTAGAAGTGTTTTGCATGATTTTTGAAGTTAGACCCTGAAATGTCAGAAAACAGCGTTTCAGCGCAGAACAAACTTGTTTCCGGCAATGCAAGCTGAATCTTGGTCCCACTTTAAAATATCAGTCTGTGCATGAATAAAACCTATTTTGCAACACAGAGAAACATATCTGAAGGTGTTAGAAGTGTTTTGCATGATTTTTGAAGTTAGAGCCTGAAATGTCAGAAAACAGCGTTTCAGCGCAAAACAAACTTGGTTCCAGCAATGCAAGCTGAATCTTGGTCCCACTTTAAAATATCAGTCTGTGCATGAATAAAACCTATTTTGCAACACAGAGAAACATATTTGAAGGTGTTAGAAGTGTTTTGCATGATTTTTGAAGTTAGAGCCTGAAGTGTCAGAAAACAGCGTTTCAGCGCAGAACAAATTTGGTTCCAGCAATGCAAGCTGAATCTTGGTCCCACTTTAAAATATCAGTCTGTGCATGAATAAAACCTATTTTGCAACACAGAGAAACATATCTGAAGGTGTTAGAAGTGTTTTGCATGATTTTTGAAGTTAGAGCCTGAAATGTCAGGAAACAGCGTTTCAGTGCTGAACAAACTTGTTTCAAGCAATGCAAGCTGAATCTCTGTCCCACTTTAATATTGCAGTCTGTGCATGAATAAAACCTATTTTGCAACACAGAGAAACATATCTGAAGGTGTTAGAAGTGTTTTGCATGATTTTTGAAGTTAGAGCCTGAAATGTCAGAAAACAGCGTTTCAGCGCAGAACAAACTTGTTTCCAGCAATGCAAGCTGAATCTTGGTCCCACTTTAAAATATCAGTCTGTGCATGAATAAAACCTATTTTGCAACACAGAGAAACATATCTGAAGGTGTTAGAAGTGTTTTGCATGATTTTTGAAGTTAGAGCCTGAAATGTCAGAAAACAGCGTTTCAGCGCAGAACAAACTTGTTTCCAGCAATGCAAGCTGAATCTTGGTCCCACTTTAAAATATCAGTCTGTGCATGAATAAAACCTATTTTGCAACACAGAGAAACATATCTGAAGGTGTTAGAAGTGTTTTGCATGATTTTTGAAGTTAGAGCCTGAAATGTCAGAAAACAGCGTTTCAGCGCAGAACAAACTTGTTTCCAGCAATGCAAGCTGAATCTTGGTCCCACTTTAAAATATCAGTCTGTGCATGAATAAAACCTATTTTGCAACACAGAGAAACATATCTGAAGGTGTTAGAAGTGTTTTGCATGATTTTTGAAGTTAGAGCCTGAAATGTCAGGAAACAGCGTTTCAGTGCTGAACAAACTTGTTTCAAGCAATGCAAGCTGAATCTCTGTCCCACTTTAATATTGCAGTCTGTGCATGAATAAAACCTATTTTGCAACACAGAGAAACATATCTGAAGGTGTTAGAAGTGTTTTGCATGATTTTTGAAGTTAGACCCTGAAATGTCAGAAAACAGCGTTTCAGCGCAGAACAAACTTGTTTCCAGCAATGCAAGCTGAATCTTGGTCCCACTTTAAAATATCAGTCTGTGCATGAATAAAACCTATTTTGCAACACAGAGAAACATATCTGAAGGTGTTAGAAGTGTTTTGCATGATTTTTGAAGTTAGAGCCTGAAATGTCAGAAAACAGCGTTTCAGCGCAGAACAAACTTGTTTCCAGCAATGCAAGCTGAATATTGGTCCCACTTTAAAATATCAGTCTGTGCATGAATAAAACCTATTTTGCAACACAGAGAAACATATCTGAAGGTGTTAGAAGTGTTTTGCATGATTTTTGAAGTTAGAGCCTGAAATGTCAGAAAACAGCGTTTCAGCGCAAAACAAACTTGGTTCCAGCAATGCAAGCTGAATCTTGGTCCCACTTTAAAATATCAGTCTGTGCATGAATAAAACCTATTTTGCAACACAGAGAAACATATCTGAAGGTGTTAGAAGTGTTTTGCATGATTTTTGAAGTTAGAGCCTGAAATGTCAGGAAACAGCGTTTCAGTGCAGAACAAACTTGTTTCAAGCAATGCAAGCTGAATCTCTGTCCCACTTTAATATTGCAGTCTGTGCATGAATAAAACCTATTTTGCA
Organism: Garra rufa; assembly: GCF_049309525.1. Classification (NCBI taxonomy): domain Eukaryota; kingdom Metazoa; phylum Chordata; class Actinopteri; order Cypriniformes; family Cyprinidae; genus Garra; species Garra rufa. Next base: position 19,828,367 of record NC_133373.1, read on the forward strand.
ACACAGAGAAACATATCTGAAGGTGTTAGAAGTGTTTTGCATGATTTTTGAAGTTAGAGCCTGAAGTGTCAGAAAACAGCGTTTCAGCGCAGAACAAACTTGGTTCCAGCAATGCAAGCTGAATCTTGGTCCCACTTTAAAATATCAGTCTGTGCATGAATAAAACCTATTTTGCAACACAGAGAAACATATCTGAAGGTGTTAGAAGTGTTTTGCATGATTTTTGAAGTTAGAGCCTGAAATGTCAGGAAACAGCGTTTCAGTGCTGAACAAACTTGTTTCAAGCAATGCAAGCTGAATCTCTGTCCCACTTTAATATTGCAGTCTGTGCATGAATAAAACCTATTTTGCAACACAGAGAAACATATCTGAAGGTGTTAGAAGTGTTTTGCATGATTTTTGAAGTTAGAGCCTGAAATGTCAGGAAACAGCGTTTCAGTGCAGAACAAACTTGTTTCAAGCAATGCAAGCTGAATCTCTGTCCCACTTTAATATTGCAGTCTGTGCATGAATAAAACCTATTTTGCAACACAGAGAAACATATCTGAAGGTGTTAGAAGTGTTTTGCATGATTTTTGAAGTTAGAGCCTGAAATGTCAGAAAACAGCGTTTCAGCGCAAAACAAACTTGGTTCCAGCAATGCAAGCTGAATCTTGGTCCCACTTTAAAATATCAGTCTGTGCATGAATAAAACCTATTTTGCAACACAGAGAAACATATCTGAAGGTGTTAGAAGTGTTTTGCATGATTTTTGAAGTTAGAGCCTGAAATGTCAGGAAACAGCGTTTCAGTGCAGAACAAACTTGTTTCAAGCAATGCAAGCTGAATCTCTGTCCCACTTTAATATTGCAGTCTGTGCATGAATAAAACCTATTTTGCAACACAGAGAAACATATCTGAAGGTGTTAGAAGTGTTTTGCATGATTTTTGAAGTTAGAGCCTGAAGTGTCAGAAAACAGTGTTTCAGCGCAGAACAAACTTGGTTCCAGCAATGCAAGCTGAATCTTGGTCCCACTTTAAAATATCAGTCTGTGCATGAATAAAACCTATTTTGCAACACAGAGAAACATATCTGAAGGTGTTAGAAGTGTTTTGCATGATTTTTGAAGTTAGAGCCTGAAATGTCAGGAAACAGCGTTTCAGTGCTGAACAAACTTGTTTCAAGCAATGCAAGCTGAATCTCTGTCCCACTTTAATATTGCAGTCTGTGCATGAATAAAACCTATTTTGCAACACAGAGAAACATATCTGAAGGTGTTAGAAGTGTTTTGCATGATTTTTGAAGTTAGAGCCTGAAATGTCAGAAAACAGCGTTTCAGCGCAGAACAAACTTGTTTCCAGCAATGCAAGCTGAATATTGGTCCCACTTTAAAATATCAGTCTGTGCATGAATAAAACCTATTTTGCAACACAGAGAAACATATCTGAAGGTGTTAGAAGTGTTTTGCATGATTTTTGAAGTTAGAGCCTGAAATGTCAGAAAACAGCGTTTCAGCGCAAAACAAACTTGGTTCCAGCAATGCAAGCTGAATCTTGGTCCCACTTTAAAATATCAGTCTGTGCATGAATAAAACCTATTTTGCAACACAGAGAAACATATCTGAAGGTGTTAGAAGTGTTTTGCATGATTTTTGAAGTTAGAGCCTGAAGTGTCAGAAAACAGCGTTTCAGCGCAGAACAAATTTGGTTCCAGCAATGCAAGCTGAATCTTGGTCCCACTTTAAAATATCAGTCTGTGCATGAATAAAACCTATTTTGCAACACAGAGAAACATTTCTGAAGGTGTTAGAAGTGTTTTGCATGATTTTTGAAGTTAGAGTCTGAAATGTCAGAAAACAGCGTTTCAGTGCAGAACAAACTTGTTTCAAGCAATGCAAGCTGAATCTCTGTCCCACTTTAATATTGCAGTCTGTGCATGAATAAAACCTATTTTGCAACACAGAGAAACATATCTGAAGGTGTTAGAAGTGTTTTGCATGATTTTTGAAGTTAGAGCCTGAAGTGTCAGAAAACAGCGTTTCAGCGCAGAACAAACTTGGTTCCAGCAATGCAAGCTGAATCTTGGTCCCACTTTAAAATATCAGTCTGTGCATGAATAAAACCTATTTTGCAACACAGAGAAACATATCTGAAGGTGTTAGAAGTGTTTTGCATGATTTTTGAAGTTAGAGCCTGAAATGTCAGGAAACAGCGTTTCAGTGCTGAACAAACTTGTTTCAAGCAATGCAAGCTGAATCTCTGTCCCACTTTAATATTGCAGTCTGTGCATAAATAAAACCTATTTTGCAACACAGAGAAACATATCTGAAGGTGTTAGAAGTGTTTTGCATGATTTTTGAAGTTAGAGCCTGAAGTGTCAGAAAACAGCGTTTCAGCGCAGAACAAATTTGGTTCCAGCAATGCAAGCTGAATCTTGGTCCCACTTTAAAATATCAGTCTGTGCATGAATAAAACCTATTTTGCAACACAGAGAAACATATCTGAAGGTGTTAGAAGTGTTTTGCATGATTTTTGAAGTTAGAGTCTGAAATGTCAGAAAACAGCGTTTCAGTGCAGAACAAACTTGTTTCAAGCAATGCAAGCTGAATCTCTGTCCCACTTTAATATTGCAGTCTGTGCATGAATAAAACCTATTTTGCAACACAGAGAAACATATCTGAAGGTGTTAGAAGTGTTTTGCATGATTTTTGAAGTTAGAGCCTGAAGTGTCAGAAAACAGCGTTTCAGCGCAGAACAAACTTGGTTCCAGCAATGCAAGCTGAATCTTGGTCCCACTTTAAAATATCAGTCTGTGCATGAATAAAACCTATTTTGCAACACAGAGAAACATATCTGAAGGTGTTAGAAGTGTTTTGCATGATTTTTGAAGTTAGAGCCTGAAATGTCAGGAAACAGCGTTTCAGTGCTGAACAAACTTGTTTCAAGCAATGCAAGCTGAATCTCTGTCCCACTTTAATATTGCAGTCTGTGCATGAATAAAACCTATTTTGCAACACAGAGAAACATATCTGAAGGTGTTAGAAGTGTTTTGCATGATTTTTGAAGTTAGACCCTGAAATGTCAGAAAACAGCGTTTCAGCGCAGAACAAACTTGTTTCCGGCAATGCAAGCTGAATCTTGGTCCCACTTTAAAATATCAGTCTGTGCATGAATAAAACCTATTTTGCAACACAGAGAAACATATCTGAAGGTGTTAGAAGTGTTTTGCATGATTTTTGAAGTTAGAGCCTGAAATGTCAGAAAACAGCGTTTCAGCGCAAAACAAACTTGGTTCCAGCAATGCAAGCTGAATCTTGGTCCCACTTTAAAATATCAGTCTGTGCATGAATAAAACCTATTTTGCAACACAGAGAAACATATTTGAAGGTGTTAGAAGTGTTTTGCATGCTTTTTGAAGTTAGAGCCTGAAGTGTCAGAAAACAGCGTTTCAGCGCAGAACAAATTTGGTTCCAGCAATGCAAGCTGAATCTTGGTCCCACTTTAAAATATCAGTCTGTGCATGAATAAAACCTATTTTGCAACACAGAGAAACATATCTGAAGGTGTTAGAAGTGTTTTGCATGATTTTTGAAGTTAGAGCCTGAAATGTCAGGAAACAGCGTTTCAGTGCTGAACAAACTTGTTTCAAGCAATGCAAGCTGAATCTCTGTCCCACTTTAATATTGCAGTCTGTGCATGAATAAAACCTATTTTGCAACACAGAGAAACATATCTGAAGGTGTTAGAAGTGTTTTGCATGATTTTTGAAGTTAGAGCCTGAAGTGTCAGAAAACAGCGTTTCAGCGCAGAACAAACTTGGTTCCAGCAATGCAAGCTGAATCTTGGTCCCACTTTAAAATATCAGTCTGTGCATGAATAAAACCTATTTTGCAACACAGAGAAACATATCTGAAGGTGTTAGAAGTGTTTTGCATGATTTTTGAAGTTAGAGCCTGAAATGTCAGGAAACAGCGTTTCAGTGCAGAACAAACTTGTTTCAAGCAATGCAAGCTGAATCTCTGTCCCACTTTAATATTGCAGTCTGTGCATGAATAAAACCTATTTTGCAACACAGAGAAACATATCTGAAGGTGTTAGAAGTGTTTTGCATGATTTTTGAAGTTAGAGCCTGAAATGTCAGAAAACAGCGTTTCAGCGCAAAACAAACTTGGTTCCAGCAATGCAAGCTGAATCTTGGTCCCACTTTAAAATATCAGTCTGTGCATGAATAAAACCTATTTTGCAACACAGAGAAACATATCTGAAGGTGTTAGAAGTGTTTTGCATGATTTTTGAAGTTAGAGCCTGAAATGTCAGGAAACAGCGTTTCAGTGCAGAACAAACTTGTTTCAAGCAATGCAAGCTGAATCTCTGTCCCACTTTAATATTGCAGTCTGTGCATGAATAAATCCTATTTTGCAACACAGAGAAACATATCTGAAGGTGTTAGAAGTGTTTTGCATGATTTTTGAAGTTAGAGCCTGAAGTGTCAGAAAACAGCGTTTCAGTGCTGAACAAACTTGTTTCAAGCAATGCAAGCTGAATCTCTGTCCCACTTTAATATTGCAGTCTGTGCATGAATAAAACCTATTTTGCAACACAGAGAAACATATCTGAAGGTGTTAGAAGTGTTTTGCATGATTTTTGAAGTTAGAGCCTGAAATGTCAGAAAACAGCGTTTCAGCGCAGAACAAACTTGTTTCCAGCAATGCAAGCTGAATATTGGTCCCACTTTAAAATATCAGTCTGTGCATGAATAAAACCTATTTTGCAACACAGAGAAACATATCTGAAGGTGTTAGAAGTGTTTTGCATGATTTTTGAAGTTAGAGCCTGAAATGTCAGAAAACAGCGTTTCAGCGCAAAACAAACTTGGTTCCAGCAATGCAAGCTGAATCTTGGTCCCACTTTAAAATATCAGTCTGTGCATGAATAAAACCTATTTTGCAACACAGAGAAACATATCTGAAGGTGTTAGAAGTGTTTTGCATGATTTTTGAAGTTAGAGCCTGAAGTGTCAGAAAACAGCGTTTCAGCGCAGAACAAATTTGGTTCCAGCAATGCAAGCTGAATCTTGGTCCCACTTTAAAATATCAGTCTGTGCATGAATAAAACCTATTTTGCAACACAGAGAAACATTTCTGAAGGTGTTAGAAGTGTTTTGCATGATTTTTGAAGTTAGATTCTGAAATGTCAGAAAACAGCGTTTCAGTGCAGAACAAACTTGTTTCAAGCAATGCAAGCTGAATCTCTGTCCCACTTTAATATTGCAGTCTGTGCATGAATAAAACCTATTTTGCAACACAGAGAAACATATCTGAAGGTGTTAGAAGTGTTTTGCATGATTTTTGAAGTTAGAGCCTGAAGTGTCAGAAAACAGCGTTTCAGCGCAGAACAAACTTGGTTCCAGCAATGCAAGCTGAATCTTGGTCCCACTTTAAAATATCAGTCTGTGCATGAATAAAACCTATTTTGCAACACAGAGAAACATATCTGAAGGTGTTAGAAGTGTTTTGCATGATTTTTGAAGTTAGAGCCTGAAATGTCAGGAAACAGCGTTTCAGTGCTGAACAAACTTGTTTCAAGCAATGCAAGCTGAATCTCTGTCCCACTTTAATATTGCAGTCTGTGCATGAATAAAACCTATTTTGCAACACAGAGAAACATATCTGAAGGTGTTAGAAGTGTTTTGCATGATTTTTGAAGTTAGACCCTGAAATGTCAGAAAACAGCGTTTCAGCGCAGAACAAACTTGTTTCCGGCAATGCAAGCTGAATCTTGGTCCCACTTTAAAATATCAGTCTGTGCATGAATAAAACCTATTTTGCAACACAGAGAAACATATCTGAAGGTGTTAGAAGTGTTTTGCATGATTTTTGAAGTTAGAGCCTGAAATGTCAGGAAACAGCGTTTCAGTGCAGAACAAACTTGTTTCAAGCAATGCAAGCTGAATCTCTGTCCCACTTTAATATTGCAGTCTGTGCATGAATAAAACCTATTTTGCAACACAGAGAAACATATCTGAAGGTGTTAGAAGTGTTTTGCATGATTTTTGAAGTTAGAGCCTGAAATGTCAGAAAACAGCGTTTCAGCGCAAAACAAACTTGGTTCCAGCAATGCAAGCTGAATCTTGGTCCCACTTTAAAATATCAGTCTGTGCATGAATAAAACCTATTTTGCAACACAGAGAAACATATCTGAAGGTGTTAGAAGTGTTTTGCATGATTTTTGAAGTTAGAGCCTGAAATGTCAGGAAACAGCGTTTCAGTGCAGAACAAACTTGTTTCAAGCAATGCAAGCTGAATCTCTGTCCCACTTTAATATTGCAGTCTGTGCATGAATAAAACCTATTTTGCAACACAGAGAAACATATCTGAAGGTGTTAGAAGTGTTTTGCATGATTTTTGAAGTTAGAGCCTGAAGTGTCAGAAAACAGCGTTTCAGCGCAGAACAAACTTGGTTCCAGCAATGCAAGCTGAATCTTGGTCCCACTTTAAAATATCAGTCTGTGCATGAATAAAACCTATTTTGCAACACAGAGAAACATATCTGAAGGTGTTAGAAGTGTTTTGCATGATTTTTGAAGTTAGAGCCTGAAATGTCAGGAAACAGCGTTTCAGTGCTGAACAAACTTGTTTCAAGCAATGCAAGCTGAATCTCTGTCCCACTTTAATATTGCAGTCTGTGCATGAATAAAACCTATTTTGCAACACAGAGAAACATATCTGAAGGTGTTAGAAGTGTTTTGCATGATTTTTGAAGTTAGAGCCTGAAATGTCAGAAAACAGCGTTTCAGCGCAGAACAAACTTGTTTCCAGCAATGCAAGCTGAATATTGGTCCCACTTTAAAATATCAGTCTGTGCATGAATAAAACCTATTTTGCAACACAGAGAAACATATCTGAAGGTGTTAGAAGTGTTTTGCATGATTTTTGAAGTTAGAGCCTGAAATGTCAGAAAACAGCGTTTCAGCGCAAAACAAACTTGGTTCCAGCAATGCAAGCTGAATCTTGGTCCCACTTTAAAATATCAGTCTGTGCATGAATAAAACCTATTTTGCAACACAGAGAAACATATCTGAAGGTGTTAGAAGTGTTTTGCATGATTTTTGAAGTTAGAGCCTGAAGTGTCAGAAAACAGCGTTTCAGCGCAGAACAAATTTGGTTCCAGCAATGCAAACTGAATCTTGGTCCCACTTTAAAATATCAGTCTGTGCATGAATAAAACCTATTTTGCAACACAGAGAAACATTTCTGAAGGTGTTAGAAGTGTTTTGCATGATTTTTGAAGTTAGAGTCTGAAATGTCAGAAAACAGCGTTTCAGTGCAGAACAAACTTGTTTCAAGCAATGCAAGCTGAATCTCTGTCCCACTTTAATATTGCAGTCTGTGCATGAATAAAACCTATTTTGCAACACAGAGAAACATATCTGAAGGTGTTAGAAGTGTTTTGCATGATTTTTGAAGTTAGAGCCTGAAGTGTCAGAAAACAGCGTTTCAGCGCAGAACAAACTTGGTTCCAGCAATGCAAGCTGAATCTTGGTCCCACTTTAAAATATCAGTCTGTGCATGAATAAAACCTATTTTGCAACACAGAGAAACATATCTGAAGGTGTTAGAAGTGTTTTGCATGATTTTTGAAGTTAGAGCCTGAAATGTCAGGAAACAGCGTTTCAGTGCTGAACAAACTTGTTTCAAGCAATGCAAGCTGAATCTCTGTCCCACTTTAATATTGTAGTCTGTGCATAAATAAAACCTATTTTGCAACACAGAGAAACATATCTGAAGGTGTTAGAAGTGTTTTGCATGATTTTTGAAGTTAGACCCTGAAATGTCAGAAAACAGCGTTTCAGCGCAGAACAAACTTGTTTCCAGCAATGCAAGCTGAATCTTGGTCCCACTTTAAAATATCAGTCTGTGCATGAATAAAACCTATTTTGCAACACAGAGAAACATATCTGAAGGTGTTAGAAGTGTTTTGCATGATTTTTGAAGTTAGAGCCTGAAATGTCAGGAAACAGCGTTTCAGTGCAGAACAAACTTGTTTCAAGCAATGCAAGCTGAATCTCTGTCCCACTTTAATATTGCAGTCTGTGCATGAATAAAACCTATTTTGCAACACAGAGAAACATATCTGAAGGTGTTAGAAGTGTTTTGCATGATTTTTGAAGTTAGAGCCTGAAATGTCAGAAAACAGCGTTTCAGCGCAAAACAAACTTGGTTCCAGCAATGCAAGCTGAATCTTGGTCCCACTTTAAAATATCAGTCTGTGCATGAATAAAACCTATTTTGCAACACAGAGAAACATATCTGAAGGTGTTAGAAGTGTTTTGCATGATTTTTGAAGTTAGAGCCTGAAATGTCAGGAAACAGCGTTTCAGTGCAGAACAAACTTGTTTCAAGCAATGCAAGCTGAATCTCTGTCCCACTTTAATATTGCAGTCTGTGCATGAATAAATCCTATTTTGCAACACAGAGAAACATATCTGAAGGTGTTAGAAGTGTTTTGCATGATTTTTGAAGTTAGAGCCTGAAGTGTCAGAAAACAGCGTTTCAGTGCTGAACAAACTTGTTTCAAGCAATGCAAGCTGAATCTCTGTCCCACTTTAATATTGCAGTCTGTGCATGAATAAAACCTATTTTGCAACACAGAGAAACATATCTGAAGGTGTTAGAAGTGTTTTGCATGATTTTTGAAGTTAGAGCCTGAAATGTCAGAAAACAGCGTTTCAGCGCAGAACAAACTTGTTTCCAGCAATGCAAGCTGAATATTGGTCCCACTTTAAAATATCAGTCTGTGCATGAATAAAACCTATTTTGCAACACAGAGAAACATATCTGAAGGTGTTAGAAGTGTTTTGCATGATTTTTGAAGTTAGAGCCTGAAATGTCAGAAAACAGCGTTTCAGCGCAAAACAAACTTGGTTCCAGCAATGCAAGCTGAATCTTGGTCCCACTTTAAAATATCAGTCTGTGCATGAATAAAACCTATTTTGCAACACAGAGAAACATATCTGAAGGTGTTAGAAGTGTTTTGCATGATTTTTGAAGTTAGAGCCTGAAGTGTCAGAAAACAGCGTTTCAGCGCAGAACAAATTTGGTTCCAGCAATGCAAGCTGAATCTTGGTCCCACTTTAAAATATCAGTCTGTGCATGAATAAAACCTATTTTGCAACACAGAGAAACATTTCTGAAGGTGTTAGAAGTGTTTTGCATGATTTTTGAAGTTAGATTCTGAAATGTCAGAAAACAGCGTTTCAGTGCAGAACAAACTTGTTTCAAGCAATGCAAGCTGAATCTCTGTCCCACTTTAATATTGCAGTCTGTGCATGAATAAAACCTATTTTGCAACACAGAGAAACATATCTGAAGGTGTTAGAAGTGTTTTGCATGATTTTTGAAGTTAGAGCCTGAAGTGTCAGAAAACAGCGTTTCAGCGCAGAACAAACTTGGTTCCAGCAATGCAAGCTGAATCTTGGTCCCACTTTAAAATATCAGTCTGTGCATGAATAAAACCTATTTTGCAACACAGAGAAACATATCTGAAGGTGTTAGAAGTGTTTTGCATGATTTTTGAAGTTAGAGCCTGAAATGTCAGGAAACAGCGTTTCAGTGCTGAACAAACTTGTTTCAAGCAATGCAAGCTGAATCTCTGTCCCACTTTAATATTGCAGTCTGTGCATGAATAAAACCTATTTTGCAACACAGAGAAACATATCTGAAGGTGTTAGAAGTGTTTTGCATGATTTTTGAAGTTAGACCCTGAAATGTCAGAAAACAGCGTTTCAGCGCAGAACAAACTTGTTTCCGGCAATGCAAGCTGAATCTTGGTCCCACTTTAAAATATCAGTCTGTGCATGAATAAAACCTATTTTGCAACACAGAGAAACATATCTGAAGGTGTTAGAAGTGTTTTGCATGATTTTTGAAGTTAGAGCCTGAAATGTCAGGAAACAGCGTTTCAGTGCAGAACAAACTTGTTTCAAGCAATGCAAGCTGAATCTCTGTCCCACTTTAATATTGCAGTCTGTGCATGAATAAAACCTATTTTGCAACACAGAGAAACATATCTGAAGGTGTTAGAAGTGTTTTGCATGATTTTTGAAGTTAGAGCCTGAAATGTCAGAAAACAGCGTTTCAGCGCAAAACAAACTTGGTTCCAGCAATGCAAGCTGAATCTTGGTCCCACTTTAAAATATCAGTCTGTGCATGAATAAAACCTATTTTGCAACACAGAGAAACATATCTGAAGGTGTTAGAAGTGTTTTGCATGATTTTTGAAGTTAGAGCCTGAAATGTCAGGAAACAGCGTTTCAGTGCAGAACAAACTTGTTTCAAGCAATGCAAGCTGAATCTCTGTCCCACTTTAATATTGCAGTCTGTGCATGAATAAAACCTATTTTGCAACACAGAGAAACATATCTGAAGGTGTTAGAAGTGTTTTGCATGATTTTTGAAGTTAGAGCCTGAAATGTCAGAAAACAGCGTTTCAGCGCAAAACAAACTTGGTTCCAGCAATGCAAGCTGAATCTTGGTCCCACTTTAAAATATCAGTCTGTGCATGAATAAAACCTATTTTGCAACACAGAGAAACATATCTGAAGGTGTTAGAAGTGTTTTGCATGATTTTTGAAGTTAGAGCCTGAAGTGTCAGAAAACAGCGTTTCAGCGCAGAACAAATTTGGTTCCAGCAATGCAAAAGCTGAATCTTGGTCCCACTTTAAAATATCAGTCTGTGCATGAATAAAACCTATTTTGCAACACAGAGAAACATTTCTGAAGGTGTTAGAAGTGTTTTGCATGATTTTTGAAGTTAGAGTCTGAAATGTCAGAAAACAGCGTTTCAGTGCAGAACAAACTTGTTTCAAGCAATGCAAGCTGAATCTCTGTCCCACTTTAATATTGCAGTCTGTGCATGAATAAAACCTATTTTGCAACACAGAGAAACATATCTGAAGGTGTTAGAAGTGTTTTGCATGATTTTTGAAGTTAGAGCCTGAAGTGTCAGAAAACAGCGTTTCAGCGCAGAACAAACTTGGTTCCAGCAATGCAAGCTGAATCTTGGTCCCACTTTAAAATATCAGTCTGTGCATGAATAAAACCTATTTTGCAACACAGAGAAACATATCTGAAGGTGTTAGAAGTGTTTTGCATGATTTTTGAAGTTAGAGCCTGAAATGTCAGGAAACAGCGTTTCAGTGCTGAACAAACTTGTTTCAAGCAATGCAAGCTGAATCTCTGTCCCACTTTAATATTGTAGTCTGTGCATAAATAAAACCTATTTTGCAACACAGAGAAACATATCTGAAGGTGTTAGAAGTGTTTTGCATGATTTTTGAAGTTAGACCCTGAAATGTCAGAAAACAGCGTTTCAGCGCAGAACAAACTTGTTTCCAGCAATGCAAGCTGAATCTTGGTCCCACTTTAAAATATCAGTCTGTGCATGAGTAAAACCTATTTTGCAACACAGAGAAACATATCTGAAGGTGTTAGAAGTGTTTTGCATGATTTTTGAAGTTAGAGCCTGAAATGTCAGAAAACAGCGTTTCAGCGCAGAACAAACTTGTTTCCGGCAATGCAAGCTGAATCTTGGTCCCACTTTAAAATATCAGTCTGTGCATGAATAAAACCTATTTTGCAACACAGAGAAACATATCTGAAGGTGTTAGAAGTGTTTTGCATGATTTTTGAAGTTAGAGCCTGAAGTGTCAGAAAACAGCGTTTCAGCGCAGAACAAATTTGGTTCCAGCAATGCAAGCTGAATCTTGGTCCCACTTTAAAATATCAGTCTGTGCATGAATAAAACCTATTTTGCAACACAGAGAAACATATCTGAAGGTGTTAGAAGTGTTTTGCATGATTTTTGAAGTTAGAGTCTGAAATGTCAGAAAACAGCGTTTCAGTGCAGAACAAACTTGTTTCAAGCAATGCAAGCTGAATCTCTGTCCCACTTTAATATTGCAGTCTGTGCATGAATAAAACCTATTTTGCAACACAGAGAAACATATCTGAAGGTGTTAGAAGTGTTTTGCATGATTTTTGAAGTTAGAGCCTGAAGTGTCAGAAAACAGCGTTTCAGCGCAGAACAAACTTGGTTCCAGCAATGCAAGCTGAATCTTGGTCCCACTTTAAAATATCAGTCTGTGCATGAATAAAACCTATTTTGCAACACAGAGAAACATATCTGAAGGTGTTAGAAGTGTTTTGCATGATTTTTGAAGTTAGAGCCTGAAATGTCAGGAAACAGCGTTTCAGTGCTGAACAAACTTGTTTCAAGCAATGCAAGCTGAATCTCTGTCCCACTTTAATATTGCAGTCTGTGCATGAATAAAACCTATTTTGCAACACAGAGAAACATATCTGAAGGTGTTAGAAGTGTTTTGCATGATTTTTGAAGTTAGACCCTGAAATGTCAGAAAACAGCGTTTCAGCGCAGAACAAACTTGTTTCCGGCAATGCAAGCTGAATCTTGGTCCCACTTTAAAATATCAGTCTGTGCATGAATAAAACCTATTTTGCAACACAGAGAAACATATCTGAAGGTGTTAGAAGTGTTTTGCATGATTTTTGAAGTTAGAGCCTGAAATGTCAGAAAACAGCGTTTCAGCGCAAAACAAACTTGGTTCCAGCAATGCAAGCTGAATCTTGGTCCCACTTTAAAATATCAGTCTGTGCATAAATAAAACCTATTTTGCAACACAGAGAAACATATTTGAAGGTGTTAGAAGTGTTTTGCATGCTTTTTGAAGTTAGAGCCTGAAGTGTCAGAAAACAGCGTTTCAGCGCAGAACAAATTTGGTTCCAGCAATGCAAGCTGAATCTTGGTCCCACTTTAAAATATCAGTCTGTGCATGAATAAAACCTATTTTGCAACACAGAGAAACATATCTGAAGGTGTTAGAAGTGTTTTGCATGATTTTTGAAGTTAGAGCCTGAAATGTCAGGAAACAGCGTTTCAGTGCTGAACAAACTTGTTTCAAGCAATGCAAGCTGAATCTCTGTCCCACTTTAATATTGCAGTCTGTGCATGAATAAAACCTATTTTGCAACACAGAGAAACATATCTGAAGGTGTTAGAAGTGTTTTGCATGATTTTTGAAGTTAGAGCCTGAAGTGTCAGAAAACAGCGTTTCAGCGCAGAACAAACTTGGTTCCAGCAATGCAAGCTGAATCTTGGTCCCACTTTAAAATATCAGTCTGTGCATGAATAAAACCTATTTTGCAACACAGAGAAACATATCTGAAGGTGTTAGAAGTGTTTTGCATGATTTTTGAAGTTAGAGCCTGAAATGTCAGGAAACAGCGTTTCAGTGCAGAACAAACTTGTTTCAAGCAATGCAAGCTGAATCTCTGTCCCACTTTAATATTGCAGTCTGTGCATGAATAAAACCTATTTTGCAACACAGAGAAACATATCTGAAGGTGTTAGAAGTGTTTTGCATGATTTTTGAAGTTAGAGCCTGAAATGTCAGAAAACAGCGTTTCAGCGCAAAACAAACTTGGTTCCAGCAATGCAAGCTGAATCTTGGTCCCACTTTAAAATATCAGTCTGTGCATGAATAAAACCTATTTTGCAACACAGAGAAACATATCTGAAGGTGTTAGAAGTGTTTTGCATGATTTTTGAAGTTAGAGCCTGAAATGTCAGGAAACAGCGTTTCAGTGCAGAACAAACTTGTTTCAAGCAATGCAAGCTGAATCTCTGTCCCACTTTAATATTGCAGTCTGTGCATGAATAAATCCTATTTTGCAACACAGAGAAACATATCTGAAGGTGTTAGAAGTGTTTTGCATGATTTTTGAAGTTAGAGCCTGAAGTGTCAGAAAACAGCGTTTCAGTGCTGAACAAACTTGTTTCAAGCAATGCAAGCTGAATCTCTGTCCCACTTTAATATTGCAGTCTGTGCATGAATAAAACCTATTTTGCAACACAGAGAAACATATCTGAAGGTGTTAGAAGTGTTTTGCATGATTTTTGAAGTTAGAGCCTGAAATGTCAGAAAACAGCGTTTCAGCGCAGAACAAACTTGTTTCCAGCAATGCAAGCTGAATATTGGTCCCACTTTAAAATATCAGTCTGTGCATGAATAAAACCTATTTTGCAACACAGAGAAACATATCTGAAGGTGTTAGAAGTGTTTTGCATGATTTTTGAAGTTAGAGCCTGAAATGTCAGAAAACAGCGTTTCAGCGCAAAACAAACTTGGTTCCAGCAATGCAAGCTGAATCTTGGTCCCACTTTAAAATATCAGTCTGTGCATGAATAAAACCTATTTTGCAACACAGAGAAACATATCTGAAGGTGTTAGAAGTGTTTTGCATGATTTTTGAAGTTAGAGCCTGAAGTGTCAGAAAACAGCGTTTCAGCGCAGAACAAATTTGGTTCCAGCAATGCAAGCTGAATCTTGGTCCCACTTTAAAATATCAGTCTGTGCATGAATAAAACCTATTTTGCAACACAGAGAAACATTTCTGAAGGTGTTAGAAGTGTTTTGCATGATTTTTGAAGTTAGAGTCTGAAATGTCAGAAAACAGCGTTTCAGTGCAGAACAAACTTGTTTCAAGCAATGCAAGCTGAATCTCTGTCCCACTTTAATATTGCAGTCTGTGCATGAATAAAACCTATTTTGCAACACAGAGAAACATATCTGAAGGTGTTAGAAGTGTTTTGCATGATTTTTGAAGTTAGAGCCTGAAGTGTCAGAAAACAGCGTTTCAGCGCAGAACAAACTTGGTTCCAGCAATGCAAGCTGAATCTTGGTCCCACTTTAAAATATCAGTCTGTGCATGAATAAAACCTATTTTGCAACACAGAGAAACATATCTGAAGGTGTTAGAAGTGTTTTGCATGATTTTTGAAGTTAGAGCCTGAAATGTCAGGAAACAGCGTTTCAGTGCTGAACAAACTTGTTTCAAGCAATGCAAGCTGAATCTCTGTCCCACTTTAATATTGCAGTCTGTGCATGAATAAAACCTATTTTGCAACACAGAGAAACATATCTGAAGGTGTTAGAAGTGTTTTGCATGATTTTTGAAGTTAGACCCTGAAATGTCAGAAAACAGCGTTTCAGCGCAGAACAAACTTGTTTCCGGCAATGCAAGCTGAATCTTGGTCCCACTTTAAAATATCAGTCTGTGCATGAATAAAACCTATTTTGCAACACAGAGAAACATATCTGAAGGTGTTAGAAGTGTTTTGCATGATTTTTGAAGTTAGAGCCTGAAATGTCAGAAAACAGCGTTTCAGCGCAAAACAAACTTGGTTCCAGCAATGCAAGCTGAATCTTGGTCCCACTTTAAAATATCAGTCTGTGCATGAATAAAACCTATTTTGCAACACAGAGAAACATATCTGAAGGTGTTAGAAGTGTTTTGCATGATTTTTGAAGTTAGAGCCTGAAATGTCAGGAAACAGCGTTTCAGTGCTGAACAAACTTGTTTCAAGCAATGCAAGCTGAATCTCTGTCCCACTTTAATATTGCAGTCTGTGCATGAATAAAACCTATTTTGCAACACAGAGAAACATATCTGAAGGTGTTAGAAGTGTTTTGCATGATTTTTGAAGTTAGAGCCTGAAGTGTCAGAAAACAGCGTTTCAGCGCAGAACAAACTTGGTTCCAGCAATGCAAGCTGAATCTTGGTCCCACTTTAAAATATCAGTCTGTGCATGAATAAAACCTATTTTGCAACACAGAGAAACATATCTGAAGGTGTTAGAAGTGTTTTGCATGATTTTTGAAGTTAGAGCCTGAAATGTCAGGAAACAGCGTTTCAGTGCAGAACAAACTTGTTTCAAGCAATGCAAGCTGAATCTCTGTCCCACTTTAATATTGCAGTCTGTGCATGAATAAAACCTATTTTGCAACACAGAGAAACATATCTGAAGGTGTTAGAAGTGTTTTGCATGATTTTTGAAGTTAGAGCCTGAAATGTCAGAAAACAGCGTTTCAGCGCAAAACAAACTTGGTTCCAGCAATGCAAGCTGAATCTTGGTCCCACTTTAAAATATCAGTCTGTGCATGAATAAAACCTATTTTGCAACACAGAGAAACATATCTGAAGGTGTTAGAAGTGTTTTGCATGATTTTTGAAGTTAGAGCCTGAAATGTCAGGAAACAGCGTTTCAGTGCAGAACAAACTTGTTTCAAGCAATGCAAGCTGAATCTCTGTCCCACTTTAATATTGCAGTCTGTGCATGAATAAATCCTATTTTGCAACACAGAGAAACATATCTGAAGGTGTTAGAAGTGTTTTGCATGATTTTTGAAGTTAGAGCCTGAAGTGTCAGAAAACAGCGTTTCAGCGCAGAACAAACTTGGTTCCAGCAATGCAAGCTGAATCTTGGTCCCACTTTAAAATATCAGTCTGTGCATGAATAAAACCTATTTTGCAACACAGAGAAACATATCTGAAGGTGTTAGAAGTGTTTTGCATGATTTTTGAAGTTAGAGCCTGAAATGTCAGGAAACAGCGTTTCAGTGCTGAACAAACTTGTTTCAAGCAATGCAAGCTGAATCTCTGTCCCACTTTAATATTGCAGTCTGTGCATGAATAAAACCTATTTTGCAACACAGAGAAACATATCTGAAGGTGTTAGAAGTGTTTTGCATGATTTTTGAAGTTAGAGCCTGAAATGTCAGGAAACAGCGTTTCAGTGCAGAACAAACTTGTTTCAAGCAATGCAAGCTGAATCTCTGTCCCACTTTAATATTGCAGTCTGTGCATGAATAAAACCTATTTTGCAACACAGAGAAACATATCTGAAGGTGTTAGAAGTGTTTTGCATGATTTTTGAAGTTAGAGCCTGAAATGTCAGAAAACAGCGTTTCAGCGCAGAACAAACTTGTTTCCGGCAATGCAAGCTGAATCTTGGTCCCACTTTAAAATATCAGTCTGTGCATGAATAAAACCTATTTTGCAACACAGAGAAACATATCTGAAGGTGTTAGAAGTGTTTTGCATGATTTTTGAAGTTAGAGCCTGAAATGTCAGAAAACAGCTTTTCAGCGCAAAACAAACTTGGTTCCAGCAATGCAAGCTGAATCTTGGTCCCACTTTAAAATATCAGTCTGTGCATGAATAAAACCTATTTTGCAACACAGAGAAACATATCTGAAGGTGTTAGAAGTGTTTTGCATGATTTTTGAAGTTAGAGCCTGAAGTGTCAGAAAACAGCGTTTCAGCGCAGAACAAATTTGGTTCCAGCAATGCAAGCTGAATCTTGGTCCCACTTTAAAATATCAGTCTGTGCATGAATAAAACCTATTTTGCAACACAGAGAAACATATCTGAAGGTGTTAGAAGTGTTTTGCATGATTTTTGAAGTTAGAGTCTGAAATGTCAGAAAACAGCGTTTCAGTGCAGAACAAACTTGTTTCAAGCAATGCAAGCTGAATCTCTGTCCCACTTTAATATTGCAGTCTGTGCATGAATAAAACCTATTTTGCAACACAGAGAAACATATCTGAAGGTGTTAGAAGTGTTTTGCATGATTTTTGAAGTTAGAGCCTGAAGTGTCAGAAAACAGCGTTTCAGCGCAGAACAAACTTGGTTCCAGCAATGCAAGCTGAATCTTGGTCCCACTTTAAAATATCAGTCTGTGCATGAATAAAACCTATTTTGCAACACAGAGAAACATATCTGAAGGTGTTAGAAGTGTTTTGCTTGATTTTTGAAGTTAGAGCCTGAAATGTCAGGAAACAGCGTTTCAGTGCTGAACAAACTTGTTTCAAGCAATGCAAGCTGAATCTCTGTCCCACTTTAATATTGCAGTCTGTGCATGAATAAAACCTATTTTGCAACACAGAGAAACATATCTGAAGGTGTTAGAAGTGTTTTGCATGATTTTTGAAGTTAGAGCCTGAAATGTCAGAAAACAGCGTTTCAGCGCAGAACAAACTTGTTTCCAGCAATGCAAGCTGAATCTTGGTCCCACTTTAAAATATCAGTCTGTGCATGAATAAAACCTATTTTGCAACACAGAGAAACATATCTGAAGGTGTTAGAAGTGTTTTGCATGATTTTTGAAGTTAGAGCCTGAAATGTCAGAAAACAGCGTTTCAGCGCAGAACAAACTTGTTTCCAGCAATGCAAGCTGAATCTTGGTCCCACTTTAAAATATCAGTCTGTGCATGAATAAAACCTATTTTGCAACACAGAGAAACATATCTGAAGGTGTTAGAAGTGTTTTGCATGATTTTTGAAGTTAGAGCCTGAAATGTCAGAAAACAGCGTTTCAGCGCAGAACAAACATGTTTCCAGCAATGCAAGCTGAATCTTGGTCCCACTTTAAAATATCAGTCTGTGCATGAATAAAACCTATTTTGCAACACAGAGAAACATATCTGAAGGTGTTAGAAGTGTTTTGCATGATTTTTGAAGTTAGAGCCTGAAATGTCAGGAAACAGCGTTTCAGTGCTGAACAAACTTGTTTCAAGCAATGCAAGCTGAATCTCTGTCCCACTTTAATATTGCAGTCTGTGCATGAATAAAACCTATTTTGCAACACAGAGAAACATATCTGAAGGTGTTAGAAGTGTTTTGCATGATTTTTGAAGTTAGACCCTGAAATGTCAGAAAACAGCGTTTCAGCGCAGAACAAACTTGTTTCCAGCAATGCAAGCTGAATCTTGGTCCCACTTTAAAATATCAGTCTGTGCATGAATAAAACCTATTTTGCAACACAGAGAAACATATCTGAAGGTGTTAGAAGTGTTTTGCATGATTTTTGAAGTTAGAGCCTGAAATGTCAGAAAACAGCGTTTCAGCGCAGAACAAACTTGTTTCCAGCAATGCAAGCTGAATCTTGGTCCCACTTTAAAATATCAGTCTGTGCATGAATAAAACCTATTTTGCAACACAGAGAAACATATCTGAAGGTGTTAGAAGTGTTTTGCATGATTTTTGAAGTTAGAGCCTGAAATGTCAGAAAACAGCGTTTCAGCGCAAAACAAACTTGGTTCCAGCAATGCAAGCTGAATCTTGGTCCCACTTTAAAATATCAGTCTGTGCATGAATAAAACCTATTTTGCAACACAGAGAAACATATCTGAAGGTGTTAGAAGTGTTTTGCATGATTTTTGAAGTTAGAGCCTGAAATGTCAGGAAACAGCGTTTCAGTGCAGAACAAACTTGTTTCAAGCAATGCAAGCTGAATCTCTGTCCCACTTTAATATTGCAGTCTGTGCATGAATAAAACCTATTTTGCAACACAGAGAAACATATCTGAAGGTGTTAGAAGTGTTTTGCATGATTTTTGAAGTTAGAGCCTGAAGTGTCAGAAAACAGCGTTTCAGCGCAGAACAAACTTGGTTCCAGCAATGCAAGCTGAATCTTGGTCCCACTTTAAAATATCAGTCTGTGCATGAATAAAACCTATTTTGCAACACAGAGAAACATATCTGAAGGTGTTAGAAGTTTTTGCATGATTTTTGAAGTTAGAGCCTGAAATGTCAGAAAACAGCGTTTCAGCGCAGAACAAACTTGTTTCAAGCAATGCAAGCTGAATCTCTGTCCCACTTTAATATTGCAGTCTGTGCATGAATAAAACCTATTTTGCAACACAGAGAAACATATCTGAAGGTGTTAGAAGTGTTTTGCATGATTTTTGAAGTTAGAGCCTGAAATGTCAGAAAACAGCGTTTCAGCGCAAAACAAACTTGGTTCCAGCAATGCAAGCTGAATCTTGGTCCCACTTTAAAATATCAGTCTGTGCATGAATAAAACCTATTTTGCAACACAGAGAAACATATCTGAAGGTGTTAGAAGTGTTTTGCATGATTTTTGAAGTTAGAGCCTGAAGTGTCAGAAAACAGCGTTTCAGCGCAGAACAAATTTGGTTCCAGCAATGCAAGCTGAATCTTGGTCCCACTTTAAAATATCAGTCTGTGCATGAATAAAACCTATTTTGCAACACAGAGAAACATATCTGAAGGTGTTAGAAGTGTTTTGCATGATTTTTGAAGTTAGAGTCTGAAATGTCAGAAAACAGCGTTTCAGTGCAGAACAAACTTGTTTCAAGCAATGCAAGCTGAATCTCTGTCCCACTTTAATATTGCAGTCTGTGCATGAATAAAACCTATTTTGCAACACAGAGAAACATATCTGAAGGTGTTAGAAGTGTTTTGCATGATTTTTGAAGTTAGAGCCTGAAGTGTCAGAAAACAGCGTTTCAGCGCAGAACAAACTTGGTTCCAGCAATGCAAGCTGAATCTTGGTCCCACTTTAAAATATCAGTCTGTGCATGAATAAAACCTATTTTGCAACACAGAGAAACATATCTGAAGGTGTTAGAAGTGTTTTGCATGATTTTTGAAGTTAGAGCCTGAAATGTCAGGAAACAGCGTTTCAGTGCTGAACAAACTTGTTTCAAGCAATGCAAGCTGAATCTCTGTCCCACTTTAATA
This sequence comes from Garra rufa, assembly GCF_049309525.1. Lineage (NCBI taxonomy): Eukaryota > Metazoa > Chordata > Actinopteri > Cypriniformes > Cyprinidae > Garra > Garra rufa. Next base: position 19,848,750 of record NC_133373.1, read on the forward strand.
TTGCAGTCTGTGCATGAATAAAACCTATTTTGCAACACAGAGAAACATATCTGAAGGTGTTAGAAGTGTTTTGCATGATTTTTGAAGTTAGACCCTGAAATGTCAGAAAACAGCGTTTCAGCGCAGAACAAACTTGTTTCCAGCAATGCAAGCTGAATCTTGGTCCCACTTTAAAATATCAGTCTGTGCATGAATAAAACCTATTTTGCAACACAGAGAAACATATCTGAAGGTGTTAGAAGTGTTTTGCATGATTTTTGAAGTTAGAGCCTGAAATGTCAGAAAACAGCGTTTCAGCGCAAAACAAACTTGGTTCCAGCAATGCAAGCTGAATCTTGGTCCCACTTTAAAATATCAGTCTGTGCATGAATAAAACCTATTTTGCAACACAGAGAAACATATTTGAAGGTGTTAGAAGTGTTTTGCATGATTTTTGAAGTTAGAGCCTGAAATGTCAGAAAACAGCGTTTCAGTGCAGAACAAACTTGTTTCAAGCAATGCAAGCTGAATCTCTGTCCCACTTTAATATTGCAGTCTGTGCATGAATAAAACCTATTTTGCAACACAGAGAAACATATCTGAAGGTGTTAGAAGTGTTTTGCATGATTTTTGAAGTTAGAGCCTGAAGTGTCAGAAAACAGCGTTTCAGCGCAGAACAAATTTGGTTCCAGCAATGCAAGCTGAATCTTGGTCCCACTTTAAAATATCAGTCTGTGCATGAATAAAACCTATTTTGCAACACAGAGAAACATATCTGAAGGTGTTAGAAGTGTTTTGCATGATTTTTGAAGTTAGAGCCTGAAATGTCAGGAAACAGCGTTTCAGTGCTGAACAAACTTGTTTCAAGCAATGCAAGCTGAATCTCTGTCCCACTTTAATATTGCAGTCTGTGCATGAATAAAACCTATTTTGCAACACAGAGAAACATATCTGAAGGTGTTAGAAGTGTTTTGCATGATTTTTGAAGTTAGAGCCTGAAATGTCAGAAAACAGCTTTTCAGCGCAAAACAAACTTGGTTCCAGCAATGCAAGCTGAATCTTGGTCCCACTTTAAAATATCAGTCTGTGCATGAATAAAACCTATTTTGCAACACAGAGAAACATATCTGAAGGTGTTAGAAGTGTTTTGCATGATTTTTGAAGTTAGAGCCTGAAGTGTCAGAAAACAGCGTTTCAGCGCAGAACAAATTTGGTTCCAGCAATGCAAGCTGAATCTTGGTCCCACTTTAAAATATCAGTCTGTGCATTAATAAAACCTATTTTGCAACACAGAGAAACATATCTGAAGGTGTTAGAAGTGTTTTGCATGATTTTTGAAGTTAGAGTCTGAAATGTCAGAAAACAGCGTTTCAGTGCAGAACAAACTTGTTTCAAGCAATGCAAGCTGAATCTCTGTCCCACTTTAATATTGCAGTCTGTGCATGAATAAAACCTATTTTGCAACACAGAGAAACATATCTGAAGGTGTTAGAAGTGTTTTGCATGATTTTTGAAGTTAGAGCCTGAAATGTCAGGAAACAGCGTTTCAGTGCTGAACAAACTTGTTTCAAGCAATGCAAGCTGAATCTCTGTCCCACTTTAATATTGCAGTCTGTGCATGAATAAAACCTATTTTGCAACACAGAGAAACATATCTGAAGGTGTTAGAAGTGTTTTGCATGATTTTTGAAGTTAGAGCCTGAAATGTCAGAAAACAGCGTTTCAGTGCAGAACAAACTTGTTTCAAGCAATGCAAGCTGAATCTCTGTCCCACTTTAATATTGCAGTCTGTGCATGAATAAAACCTATTTTGCAACACAGAGAAACATATTTGAAGGTGTTAGAAGTGTTTTGCATGATTTTTGAAGTTAGAGCCTGAAATGTCAGAAAACAGCGTTTCAGTGCAGAACAAACTTGTTTCAAGCAATGCAAGCTGAATCTCTGTCCCACTTTAATATTGCAGTCTGTGCATGAATAAAACCTATTTTGCAACACAGAGAAACATATCTGAAGGTGTTAGAAGTGTTTTGCATGATTTTTGAAGTTAGAGCCTGAAGTGTCAGAAAACAGCGTTTCAGCGCAGAACAAATTTGGTTCCAGCAATGCAAGCTGAATCTTGGTCCCACTTTAAAATATCAGTCTGTGCATGAATAAAACCTATTTTGCAACACAGAGAAACATATCTGAAGGTGTTAGAAGTGTTTTGCATGATTTTTGAAGTTAGAGCCTGAAATGTCAGGAAACAGCGTTTCAGTGCTGAACAAACTTGTTTCAAGCAATGCAAGCTGAATCTCTGTCCCACTTTAATATTGCAGTCTGTGCATGAATAAAACCTATTTTGCAACACAGAGAAACATATCTGAAGGTGTTAGAAGTGTTTTGCATGATTTTTGAAGTTAGAGCCTGAAATGTCAGAAAACAGCTTTTCAGCGCAAAACAAACTTGGTTCCAGCAATGCAAGCTGAATCTTGGTCCCACTTTAAAATATCAGTCTGTGCATGAATAAAACCTATTTTGCAACACAGAGAAACATATCTGAAGGTGTTAGAAGTGTTTTGCATGATTTTTGAAGTTAGAGCCTGAAGTGTCAGAAAACAGCGTTTCAGCGCAGAACAAATTTGGTTCCAGCAATGCAAGCTGAATCTTGGTCCCACTTTAAAATATCAGTCTGTGCATGAATAAAACCTATTTTGCAACACAGAGAAACATATCTGAAGGTGTTAGAAGTGTTTTGCATGATTTTTGAAGTTAGAGTCTGAAATGTCAGAAAACAGCGTTTCAGTGCAGAACAAACTTGTTTCAAGCAATGCAAGCTGAATCTCTGTCCCACTTTAATATTGCAGTCTGTGCATGAATAAAACCTATTTTGCAACACAGAGAAACATATCTGAAGGTGTTAGAAGTGTTTTGCATGATTTTTGAAGTTAGAGCCTGAAGTGTCAGAAAACAGCGTTTCAGCGCAGAACAAACTTGGTTCCAGCAATGCAAGCTGAATCTTGGTCCCACTTTAAAATATCAGTCTGTGCATGAATAAAACCTATTTTGCAACACAGAGAAACATATCTGAAGGTGTTAGAAGTGTTTTGCATGATTTTTGAAGTTAGAGCCTGAAATGTCAGGAAACAGCGTTTCAGTGCTGAACAAACTTGTTTCAAGCAATGCAAGCTGAATCTCTGTCCCACTTTAATATTGCAGTCTGTGCATGAATAAAACCTATTTTGCAACACAGAGAAACATATCTGAAGGTGTTAGAAGTGTTTTGCATGATTTTTGAAGTTAGACCCTGAAATGTCAGAAAACAGCGTTTCAGCGCAGAACAAACTTGTTTCCGGCAATGCAAGCTGAATCTTGGTCCCACTTTAAAATATCAGTCTGTGCATGAATAAAACCTATTTTGCAACACAGAGAAACATATCTGAAGGTGTTAGAAGTGTTTTGCATGATTTTTGAAGTTAGAGCCTGAAATGTCAGAAAACAGCGTTTCAGCGCAAAACAAACTTGGTTCCAGCAATGCAAGCTGAATCTTGGTCCCACTTTAAAATATCAGTCTGTGCATGAATAAAACCTATTTTGCAACACAGAGAAACATATTTGAAGGTGTTAGAAGTGTTTTGCATGATTTTTGAAGTTAGAGCCTGAAGTGTCAGAAAACAGCGTTTCAGCGCAGAACAAATTTGGTTCCAGCAATGCAAGCTGAATCTCGGTCCCACTTTAAAATATCAGTCTGTGCATGAATAAAACCTATTTTGCAACACAGAGAAACATATCTGAAGGTGTTAGAAGTGTTTTGCATGATTTTTGAAGTTAGAGCCTGAAATGTCAGGAAACAGCGTTTCAGTGCTGAACAAACTTGTTTCAAGCAATGCAAGCTGAATCTCTGTCCCACTTTAATATTGCAGTCTGTGCATGAATAAAACCTATTTTGCAACACAGAGAAACATATCTGAAGGTGTTAGAAGTGTTTTGCATGATTTTTGAAGTTAGAGCCTGAAATGTCAGAAAACAGCGTTTCAGAGCAGAACAAACTTGTTTCCAGCAATGCAAGCTGAATCTTGGTCCCACTTTAAAATATCAGTCTGTGCATGAATAAAACCTATTTTGCAACAAAGAGAAACATATCTGAAGGTGTTAGAAGTGTTTTGCATGATTTTTGAAGTTAGAGCCTGAAATGTCAGAAAACAGCGTTTCAGCGCAGAACAAACTTGTTTCCAGCAATGCAAGCTGAATCTTGGTCCCACTTTAAAATATCAGTCTGTGCATGAATAAAACCTATTTTGCAACACAGAGAAACATATCTGAAGGTGTTAGAAGTGTTTTGCATGATTTTTGAAGTTAGAGCCTGAAATGTCAGAAAACAGCGTTTCAGCGCAGAACAAACTTGTTTCCAGCAATGCAAGCTGAATCTTGGTCCCACTTTAAAATATCAGTCTGTGCATGAATAAAACCTATTTTGCAACACAGAGAAACATATCTGAAGGTGTTAGAAGTGTTTTGCATGATTTTTGAAGTTAGAGCCTGAAATGTCAGGAAACAGCGTTTCAGTGCTGAACAAACTTGTTTCAAGCAATGCAAGCTGAATCTCTGTCCCACTTTAATATTGCAGTCTGTGCATGAATAAAACCTATTTTGCAACACAGATAAACATATCTGAAGGTGTTAGAAGTGTTTTGCATGATTTTTGAAGTTAGACCCTGAAATGTCAGAAAACAGCGTTTCAGCGCAGAACAAACTTGTTTCCAGCAATGCAAGCTGAATCTTGGTCCCACTTTAAAATATCAGTCTGTGCATGAATAAAACCTATTTTGCAACACAGAGAAACATATCTGAAGGTGTTAGAAGTGTTTTGCATGATTTTTGAAGTTAGAGCCTGAAATGTCAGAAAACAGCGTTTCAGCGCAGAACAAATTTGGTTCCAGCAATGCAAGCTGAATCTTGGTCCCACTTTAAAATATCAGTCTGTGCATGAATAAAACCTATTTTGCAACACAGAGAAACATATCTGAAGGTGTTAGAAGTGTTTTGCATGATTTTTGAAGTTAGAGCCTGAAATGTCAGAAAACAGCGTTTCAGTGCAGAACAAACTTGTTTCAAGCAATGCAAGCTGAATCTCTGTCCCACTTTAATATTGCAGTCTGTGCATGAATAAAACCTATTTTGCAACACAGAGAAACATATCTGAAGGTGTTAGAAGTGTTTTGCATGATTTTTGAAGTTAGAGCCTGAAATGTCAGGAAACAGCGTTTCAGTGCTGAACAAACTTGTTTCAAGCAATGCAAGCTGAATCTCTGTCCCACTTTAATATTGCAGTCTGTGCATGAATAAAACCTATTTTGCAACACAGAGAAACATATCTGAAGGTGTTAGAAGTGTTTTGCATGATTTTTGAAGTTAGACCCTGAAATGTCAGAAAACAGCGTTTCAGCGCAGAACAAACTTGTTTCCAGCAATGCAAGCTGAATCTTGGTCCCACTTTAAAATATCAGTCTGTGCATGAATAAAACCTATTTTGCAACACAGAGAAACATATCTGAAGGTGTTAGAAGTGTTTTGCATGATTTTTGAAGTTAGAGCCTGAAATGTCAGAAAACAGCGTTTCAGCGCAGAACAAACTTGTTTCCGGCAATGCAAGCTGAATCTTGGTCCCACTTTAAAATATCAGTCTGTGCATGAATAAAACCTATTTTGCAACACAGAGAAACATATCTGAAGGTGTTAGAAGTGTTTTGCATGATTTTTGAAGTTAGAGCCTGAAATGTCAGAAAACAGCGTTTCAGCGCAAAACAAACTTGGTTCCAGCAATGCAAGCTGAATCTTGGTCCCACTTTAAAATATCAGTCTGTGCATGAATAAAACCTATTTTGCAACACAGAGAAACATATTTGAAGGTGTTAGAAGTGTTTTGCATGATTTTTGAAGTTAGAGCCTGAAATGTCAGAAAACAGCGTTTCAGTGCAGAACAAACTTGTTTCAAGCAATGCAAGCTGAATCTCTGTCCCACTTTAATATTGCAGTCTGTGCATGAATAAAACCTATTTTGCAACACAGAGAAACATATCTGAAGGTGTTAGAAGTGTTTTGCATGATTTTTGAAGTTAGAGCCTGAAGTGTCAGAAAACAGCGTTTCAGCGCAGAACAAATTTGGTTCCAGCAATGCAAGCTGAATCTTGGTCCCACTTTAAAATATCAGTCTGTGCATGAATAAAACCTATTTTGCAACACAGAGAAACATATCTGAAGGTGTTAGAAGTGTTTTGCATGATTTTTGAAGTTAGAGCCTGAAATGTCAGAAAACAGCGTTTCAGCGCAGAACAAACTTGTTTCCAGCAATGCAAGCTGAATCTTGGTCCCACTTTAAAATATCAGTCTGTGCATGAATAAAACCTATTTTGCAACACAGAGAAACATATCTGAAGGTGTTAGAAGTTTTTGCATGATTTTTGAAGTTAGAGCCTGAAATGTCAGAAAACAGCGTTTCAGCGCAGAACAAACTTGTTTCAAGCAATGCAAGCTGAATCTCTGTCCCACTTTAATATTGCAGTCTGTGCATGAATAAAACCTATTTTGCAACACAGAGAAACATATCTGAAGGTGTTAGAAGTGTTTTGCATGATTTTTGAAGTTAGAGCCTGAAATGTCAGAAAACAGCGTTTCAGCGCAAAACAAACTTGGTTCCAGCAATGCAAGCTGAATCTTGATCCCACTTTAAAATATCAGTCTGTGCATGAATAAAACCTATTTTGCAACACAGAGAAACATATTTGAAGGTGTTAGAAGTGTTTTGCATGATTTTTGAAGTTAGAGCCTGAAATGTCAGAAAACAGCGTTTCAGTGCAGAACAAACTTGTTTCAAGCAATGCAAGCTGAATCTCTGTCCCACTTTAATATTGCAGTCTGTGCATGAATAAAACCTATTTTGCAACACAGAGAAACATATCTGAAGGTGTTAGAAGTGTTTTGCATGATTTTTGAAGTTAGAGCCTGAAGTGTCAGAAAACAGCGTTTCAGCGCAGAACAAATTTGGTTCCAGCAATGCAAGCTGAATCTTGGTCCCACTTTAAAATATCAGTCTGTGCATGAATAAAACCTATTTTGCAACACAGAGAAACATATCTGAAGGTGTTAGAAGTGTTTTGCATGATTTTTGAAGTTAGAGCCTGAAATGTCAGAAAACAGCGTTTCAGCGCAGAACAAACTTGTTTCCAGCAATGCAAGCTGAATCTTGGTCCCACTTTAAAATATCAGTCTGTGCATGAATAAAACCTATTTTGCAACACAGAGAAACATATCTTAAGGTGTTAGAAGTGTTTTGCATGATTTTTGAAGTTAGAGCCTGAAATGTCAGAAAACAGCGTTTCAGCGCAGAGCAAACTTGTTTCCGGCAATGCAAGCTGAATCTTGGTCCCACTTTAAAATATCAGTCTGTGCATGAATAAAACCTATTTTGCAACACAGAGAAACATATCTGAAGGTGTTAGAAGTGTTTTGCATGATTTTTGAAGTTAGAGCCTGAAATGTCAGGAAACAGCGTTTCAGTGCTGAACAAACTTGTTTCAAGCAATGCAAGCTGAATCTCTGTCCCACTTTAATATTGCAGTCTGTGCATGAATAAAACCTATTTTGCAACACAGAGAAACATATCTGAAGGTGTTAGAAGTGTTTTGCATGATTTTTGAAGTTAGACCCTGAAATGTCAGAAAACAGCGTTTCAGCGCAGAACAAACTTGTTTCCAGCAATGCAAGCTGAATCTTGGTCCCACTTTAAAATATCAGTCTGTGCATGAATAAAACCTATTTTGCAACACAGAGAAACATATCTGAAGGTGTTAGAAGTGTTTTGCATGATTTTTGAAGTTAGAGCCTGAAATGTCAGAAAACAGCGTTTCAGCGCAGAACAAACTTGTTTCCAGCAATGCAAGCTGAATATTGGTCCCACTTTAAAATATCAGTCTGTGCATGAATAAAACCTATTTTGCAACACAGAGAAACATATCTGAAGGTGTTAGAAGTGTTTTGCATGATTTTTGAAGTTAGAGCCTGAAATGTCAGAAAACAGCGTTTCAGCGCAAAACAAACTTGGTTCCAGCAATGCAAGCTGAATCTTGGTCCCACTTTAAAATATCAGTCTGTGCATGAATAAAACGTATTTTGCAACACAGAGAAACATATCTGAAGGTGTTAGAAGTGTTTTGCATGATTTTTGAAGTTAGAGCCTGAAATGTCAGGAAACAGCGTTTCAGTGCAGAACAAACTTGTTTCAAGCAATGCAAGCTGAATCTCTGTCCCACTTTAATATTGCAGTCTGTGCATGAATAAAACCTATTTTGCAACACAGAGAAACATATCTGAAGGTGTTAGAAGTGTTTTGCATGATTTTTGAAGTTAGAGCCTGAAGTGTCAGAAAACAGCGTTTCAGCGCAGAACAAACTTGGTTCCAGCAATGCAAGCTGAATCTTGGTCCCACTTTAAAATATCAGTCTGTGCATGAATAAAACCTATTTTGCAACACAGAGAAACATATCTGAAGGTGTTAGAAGTGTTTTGCATGATTTTTGAAGTTAGGGCCTGAAATGTCAGGAAACAGCGTTTCAGTGCAGAACAAACTTGTTTCAAGCAATGCAAGCTGAATCTTGGTCCCACTTTAAAATATCAGTCTGTGCATGAATAAAACCTATTTTGCAACACAGAGAAACATATCTGAAGGTGTTAGAAGTGTTTTGCATGATTTTTGAAGTTAGAGCCTGAAATGTCAGAAAACAGCGTTTCAGCGCAAAACAAACTTGGTTCCAGCAATGCAAGCTGAATCTTGGTCCCACTTTAAAATATCAGTCTGTGCATGAATAAAACCTATTTTGCAACACAGAGAAACATATCTGAAGGTGTTAGAAGTGTTTTGCATGATTTTTGAAGTTAGAGCCTGAAATGTCAGGAAACAGCGTTTCAGTGCAGAATAAACTTGTTTCAAGCAATGCAAGCTGAATCTCTGTCCCACTTTAATATTGCAGTCTGTGCATGAATAAAACCTATTTTGCAACACAGAGAAACATATCTGAAGGTGTTAGAAGTGTTTTGCATGATTTTTGAAGTTAGAGCCTGAAATGTCAGAAAACAGCGTTTCAGCGCAGAACAAACTTGTTTCCAGCAATGCAAGCTGAATCTTGGTCCCACTTTAAAATATCAGTCTGTGCATGAATAAAACCTATTTTGCAACACAGAGAAACATATCTGAAGGTGTTAGAAGTGTTTTGCATGATTTTTGAAGTTAGAGCCTGAAATGTCAGAAAACAGCATTTCAGCGCAGAACAAACTTGTTTCCAGCAATGCAAGCTGAATATTGGTCCCACTTTAAAATATCAGTCTGTGCATGAATAAAACCTATTTTGCAACACAGAGAAACATATCTGAAGGTGTTAGAAGTGTTTTGCATGATTTTTGAAGTTAGAGCCTGAAATGTCAGAAAACAGCGTTTCAGCGCAAAACAAACTTGGTTCCAGCAATGCAAGCTGAATCTTGGTCCCACTTTAAAATATCAGTCTGTGCATGAATAAAACCTATTTTGCAACACAGAGAAACATATCTGAAGGTGTTAGAAATGTTTTGCATGATTTTTGAAGTTAGAGCCTGAAATGTCAGGAAACAGCGTTTCAGTGCAGAACAAACTTGTTTCAAGCAATGCAAGCTGAATCTCTGTCCCACTTTAAAATATCAGTCTGTGCATGAATAAAACCTATTTTGCAACACAGAGAAACATATCTGAAGGTGTTAGAAGTGTTTTGCATGATTTTTGAAGTTAGAGCCTGAAATGTCAGGAAACAGCGTTTCAGTGCAGAACAAACTTGTTTCAAGCAATGCAAGCTGAATCTCTGTCCCACTTTAATATTGCAGTCTGTGCATGAATAAAACCTATTTTGCAACACAGAGAAACATATCTGAAGGTGTTAGAAGTGTTTTGCATGATTTTTGAAGTTAGAGCCTGAAGTGTCAGAAAACAGCGTTTCAGCGCAGAACAAACTTGGTTCCAGCAATGCAAGCTGAATCTTGGTCCCACTTTAAAATATCAGTCTGTGCATGAATAAAACCTATTTTGCAACACAGAGAAACATATCTGAAGGTGTTAGAAGTGTTTTGCATGATTTTTGAAGTTAGAGCCTGAAATGTCAGGAAACAGCGTTTCAGTGCAGAACAAACTTGTTTCAAGCAATGCAAGCTGAATCTTGGTCCCACTTTAAAATATCAGTCTGTGCATGAATAAAACCTATTTTGCAACACAGAGAAACATATCTGAAGGTGTTAGAAGTGTTTTGCATGATTTTTGAAGTTAGAGCCTGAAATGTCAGAAAACAGCGTTTCAGCGCAAAACAAACTTGGTTCCAGCAATGCAAGCTGAATCTTGGTCCCACTTTAAAATATCAGTCTGTGCATGAATAAAACCTATTTTGCAACACAGAGAAACATATCTGAAGGTGTTAGAAGTGTTTTGCATGATTTTTGAAGTTAGAGCCTGAAATGTCAGGAAACAGCGTTTCAGTGCAGAATAAACTTGTTTCAAGCAATGCAAGCTGAATCTCTGTCCCACTGTAATATTGCAGTCTGTGCATGAATAAAACCTATTTTGCAACACAGAGAAACATATCTGAAGGTGTTAGAAGTGTTTTGCATGATTTTTGAAGTTAGAGCCTGAAATGTCAGAAAACAGCGTTTCAGCGCAGAACAAACTTGTTTCCAGCAATGCAAGCTGAATCTTGGTCCCACTTTAAAATATCAGTCTGTGCATGAATAAAACCTATTTTGCAACACAGAGAAACATATCTGAAGGTGTTAGAAGTGTTTTGCATGATTTTTGAAGTTAGAGCCTGAAATGTCAGAAAACAGCATTTCAGCGCAGAACAAACTTGTTTCCAGCAATGCAAGCTGAATATTGGTCCCACTTTAAAATATCAGTCTGTGCATGAATAAAACCTATTTTGCAACACAGAGAAACATATCTGAAGGTGTTAGAAGTGTTTTGCATGATTTTTGAAGTTAGAGCCTGAAATGTCAGAAAACAGCGTTTCAGCGCAAAACAAACTTGGTTCCAGCAATGCAAGCTGAATCTTGGTCCCACTTTAAAATATCAGTCTGTGCATGAATAAAACCTATTTTGCAACACAGAGAAACATATCTGAAGGTGTTAGAAGTGTTTTGCATGATTTTTGAAGTTAGAGCCTGAAATGTCAGGAAACAGCGTTTCAGTGCAGAACAAACTTGTTTCAAGCAATGCAAGCTGAATCTCTGTCCCACTTTAAAATATCAGTCTGTGCATGAATAAAACCTATTTTGCAACACAGAGAAACATATCTGAAGGTGTTAGAAGTGTTTTGCATGATTTTTGAAGTTAGAGCCTGAAATGTCAGGAAACAGCGTTTCAGTGCAGAACAAACTTGTTTCAAGCAATGCAAGCTGAATCTCTGTCCCACTTTAATATTGCAGTCTGTGCATGAATAAAACCTATTTTGCAACACAGAGAAACATATCTGAAGGTGTTAGAAGTGTTTTGCATGATTTTTGAAGTTAGAGCCTGAAGTGTCAGAAAACAGCGTTTCAGCGCAGAACAAACTTGGTTCCAGCAATGCAAGCTGAATCTTGGTCCCACTTTAAAATATCAGTCTGTGCATGAATAAAACCTATTTTGCAACACAGAGAAACATATCTGAAGGTGTTAGAAGTGTTTTGCATGATTTTTGAAGTTAGAGCCTGAAATGTCAGGAAACAGCGTTTCAGTGCTGAACAAACTTGTTTCAAGCAATGCAAGCTGAATCTCTGTCCCACTTTAATATTGCAGTCTGTGCATGAATAAAACCTATTTTGCAACACAGAGAAACATATCTGAAGGTGTTAGAAGTGTTTTGCATGATTTTTGAAGTTAGACCCTGAAATGTCAGAAAACAGCGTTTCAGCGCAGAACAAACTTGTTTCCAGCAATGCAAGCTGAATCTTGGTCCCACTTTAAAATATCAGTCTGTGCATGAATAAAACCTATTTTGCAACACAGAGAAACATATCTGAAGGTGTTAGAAGTGTTTTGCATGATTTTTGAAGTTAGAGCCTGAAATGTCAGAAAACAGCGTTTCAGCGCAGAACAAACTTGTTTCCAGCAATGCAAGCTGAATATTGGTCCCACTTTAAAATATCAGTCTGTGCATGAATAAAACCTATTTTGCAACACAGAGAAACATATCTGAAGGTGTTAGAAGTGTTTTGCATGATTTTTGAAGTTAGAGCCTGAAATGTCAGAAAACAGCGTTTCAGCGCAAAACAAACTTGGTTCCAGCAATGCAAGCTGAATCTTGGTCCCACTTTAAAATATCAGTCTGTGCATGAATAAAACCTATTTTGCAACACAGAGAAACATATCTGAAGGTGTTAGAAGTGTTTTGCATGATTTTTGAAGTTAGAGCCTGAAATGTCAGGAAACAGCGTTTCAGTGCAGAACAAACTTGTTTCAAGCAATGCAAGCTGAATCTTGGTCCCACTTTAAAATATCAGTCTGTGCATGAATAAAACCTATTTTGCAACACAGAGAAACATATCTGAAGGTGTTAGAAGTGTTTTGCATGATTTTTGAAGTTAGAGCCTGAAATGTCAGGAAACAGCGTTTCAGTGCAGAACAAACTTGTTTCAAGCAATGCAAGCTGAATCTTGGTCCCACTTTAAAATATCAGTCTGTGCATGAATAAAACCTATTTTGCAACACAGAGAAACATATCTGAAGGTGTTAGAAGTGTTTTGCATGATTTTTGAAGTTAGAGCCTGAAATGTCAGAAAACAGCGTTTCAGCGCAAAACAAACTTGGTTCCAGCAATGCAAGCTGAATCTTGGTCCCACTTTAAAATATCAGTCTGTGCATGAATAAAACCTATTTTGCAACACAGAGAAACATATCTGAAGGTGTTAGAAGTGTTTTGCATGATTTTTGAAGTTAGAGCCTGAAATGTCAGGAAACAGCGTTTCAGTGCTGAACAAACTTGTTTCAAGCAATGCAAGCTGAATCTCTGTCCCACTTTAATATTGCAGTCTGTGCATGAATAAAACCTATTTTGCAACACAGAGAAACATATCTGAAGGTGTTAGAAGTGTTTTGCATGATTTTTGAAGTTAGAGCCTGAAATGTCAGGAAACAGCGTTTCAGTGCAGAACAAACTTGTTTCAAGCAATGCAAGCTGAATCTCTGTCCCACTTTAATATTGCAGTCTGTGCATGAATAAAACCTATTTTGCAACACAGAGAAACATATCTGAAGGTGTTAGAAGTGTTTTGCATGATTTTTGAAGTTAGAGCCTGAAGTGTCAGAAAACAGCGTTTCAGCGCAGAACAAACTTGGTTCCAGCAATGCAAGCTGAATCTTGGTCCCACTTTAAAATATCAGTCTGTGCATGAATAAAACCTATTTTGCAACACAGAGAAACATATCTGAAGGTGTTAGAAGTGTTTTGCATGATTTTTGAAGTTAGAGCCTGAAATGTCAGGAAACAGCGTTTCAGTGCAGAACAAACTTGTTTCAAGCAATGCAAGCTGAATCTTGGTCCCACTTTAAAATATCAGTCTGTGCATGAATAAAACCTATTTTGCAACACAGAGAAACATATCTGAAGGTGTTAGAAGTGTTTTGCATGATTTTTGAAGTTAGAGCCTGAAATGTCAGAAAACAGCGTTTCAGCGCAAAACAAACTTGGTTCCAGCAATGCAAGCTGAATCTTGGTCCCACTTTAAAATATCAGTCTGTGCATGAATAAAACCTATTTTGCAACACAGAGAAACATATCTGAAGGTGTTAGAAGTGTTTTGCATGATTTTTGAAGTTAGAGCCTGAAATGTCAGGAAACAGCGTTTCAGTGCTGAACAAACTTGTTTCAAGCAATGCAAGCTGAATCTCTGTCCCACTTTAATATTGCAGTCTGTGCATGAATAAAACCTATTTTGCAACACAGAGAAACATATCTGAAGGTGTTAGAAGTGTTTTGCATGATTTTTGAAGTTAGAGCCTGAAATGTCAGGAAACAGCGTTTCAGTGCTGAACAAACTTGTTTCAAGCAATGCAAGCTGAATCTCTGTCCCACTTTAATATTGCAGTCTGTGCATGAATAAAACCTATTTTGCAACACAGAGAAACATATCTGAAGGTGTTAGAAGTGTTTTGCATGATTTTTGAAGTTAGACCCTGAAATGTCAGAAAACAGCGTTTCAGCGCAGAACAAACTTGTTTCCAGCAATGCAAGCTGAATCTTGGTCCCACTTTAAAATATCAGTCTGTGCATGAATAAAACCTATTTTGCAACACAGAGAAACATATCTGAAGGTGTTAGAAGTGTTTTGCATGATTTTTGAAGTTAGAGCCTGAAATGTCAGAAAACAGCGTTTCAGCGCAGAACAAACTTGTTTCCGGCAATGCAAGCTGAATCTTGGTCCCACTTTAAAATATCAGTCTGTGCATGAATAAAACCTATTTTGCAACACAGAGAAACATATCTGAAGGTGTTAGAAGTGTTTTGCATGATTTTTGAAGTTAGAGCCTGAAATGTCAGAAAACAGCGTTTCAGCGCAAAACAAACTTGGTTCCAGCAATGCAAGCTGAATCTTGGTCCCACTTTAAAATATCAGTCTGTGCATGAATAAAACCTATTTTGCAACACAGAGAAACATATTTGAAGGTGTTAGAAGTGTTTTGCATGATTTTTGAAGTTAGAGCCTGAAATGTCAGAAAACAGCGTTTCAGTGCAGAACAAACTTGTTTCAAGCAATGCAAGCTGAATCTCTGTCCCACTTTAATATTGCAGTCTGTGCATGAATAAAACCTATTTTGCAACACAGAGAAACATATCTGAAGGTGTTAGAAGTGTTTTGCATGATTTTTGAAGTTAGAGCCTGAAGTGTCAGAAAACAGCGTTTCAGCGCAGAACAAACTTGGTTCCAGCAATGCAAGCTGAATCTTGGTCCCACTTTAAAATATCAGTCTGTGCATGAATAAAACCTATTTTGCAACACAGAGAAACATATCTGAAGGTGTTAGAAGTGTTTTGCATGATTTTTGAAGTTAGAGCCTGAAATGTCAGGAAACAGCGTTTCAGTGCAGAATAAACTTGTTTCAAGCAATGCAAGCTGAATCTCTGTCCCACTTTAATATTGCAGTCTGTGCATGAATAAAACCTATTTTGCAACACAGAGAAACATATCTGAAGGTGTTAGAAGTGTTTTGCATGATTTTTGAAGTTAGAGCCTGAAATGTCAGAAAACAGCGTTTCAGCGCAGAACAAACTTGTTTCCAGCAATGCAAGCTGAATCTTGGTCCCACTTTAAAATATCAGTCTGTGCATGAATAAAACCTATTTTGCAACACAGAGAAACATATCTGAAGGTGTTAGAAGTGTTTTGCATGATTTTTGAAGTTAGAGCCTGAAATGTCAGAAAACAGCGTTTCAGCGCAAAACAAACTTGGTTCCAGCAATGCAAGCTGAATCTTGGTCCCACTTTAAAATATCAGTCTGTGCATGAATAAAACCTATTTTGCAACACAGAGAAACATATCTGAAGGTGTTAGAAGTGTTTTGCATGATTTTTGAAGTTAGAGCCTGAAATGTCAGGAAACAGCGTTTCAGTGCAGAACAAACTTGTTTCAAGCAATGCAAGCTGAATCTCTGTCCCACTTTAATATTGCAGTCTGTGCATGAATAAAACCTATTTTGCAACACAGAGAAACATATCTGAAGGTGTTAGAAGTGTTTTGCATGATTTTTGAAGTTAGAGCCTTAAGTGTCAGAAAACAGAGTTTCAGCGCAGAACAAACTTGGTTCCAGCAATGCAAGCTGAATCTTGGTCCCACTTTAAAATATCAGTCTGTGCATGAATAAAACCTATTTTGCAACACAGAGAAACATATCTGAAGGTGTTAGAAGTGTTTTGCATGATTTTTGAAGTTAGAGCCTGAAATGTCAAGAAACAGCGTTTCAGTGCAGAACAAACTTGTTTCAAGCAATGCAAGCTGAATCTCTGTCCCACTTTAATATTGCAGTCTGTGCATGAATAAAACCTATTTTGCAACACAGAGAAACATATCTGAAGGTGTTAGAAGTGTTTTGCATGATTTTTGAAGTTAGACCCTGAAATGTCAGAAAACAGCGTTTCAGCGCAGAACAAACTTGTTTCCAG
Organism: Garra rufa; assembly: GCF_049309525.1. Lineage (NCBI taxonomy): Eukaryota > Metazoa > Chordata > Actinopteri > Cypriniformes > Cyprinidae > Garra > Garra rufa. The sequence goes on from NC_133373.1 coordinate 19,864,908, forward strand.
CAATGCAAGCTGAATCTTGGTCCCACTTTAAAATATCAGTCTGTGCATGAATAAAACCTATTTTGCAACACAGAGAAACATATCTGAAGGTGTTAGAAGTGTTTTGCATGATTTTTGAAGTTAGAGCCTGAAATGTCAGAAAACAGCGTTTCAGCGCAAAACAAACTTGGTTCCAGCAATGCAAGCTGAATCTTGGTCCCACTTTAAAATATCAGTCTGTGCATGAATAAAACCTATTTTGCAACACAGAGAAACATATTTGAAGGTGTTAGAAGTGTTTTGCATGATTTTTGAAGTTAGAGCCTGAAATGTCAGAAAACAGCGTTTCAGTGCAGAACAAACTTGTTTCAAGCAATGCAAGCTGAATCTCTGTCCCACTTTAATATTGCAGTCTGTGCATGAATAAAACCTATTTTGCAACACAGAGAAACATATCTGAAGGTGTTAGAAGTGTTTTGCATGATTTTTGAAGTTAGAGCCTGAAGTGTCAGAAAACAGCGTTTCAGCGCAGAACAAACTTGGTTCCAGCAATGCAAGCTGAATCTTGGTCCCACTTTAAAATATCAGTCTGTGCATGAATAAAACCTATTTTGCAACACAGAGAAACATATCTGAAGGTGTTAGAAGTGTTTTGCATGATTTTTGAAGTTAGAGCCTGAAATGTCAGGAAACAGCGTTTCAGTGCAGAATAAACTTGTTTCTAGCAATGCAAGCTGAATCTCTGTCCCACTTTAATATTGCAGTCTGTGCATGAATAAAACCTATTTTGCAACACAGAGAAACATATCTGAAGGTGTTAGAAGTGTTTTGCATGATTTTTGAAGTTAGAGCCTGAAATGTCAGAAAACAGCATTTCAGCGCAGAACAAACTTGTTTCCAGCAATGCAAGCTGAATCTTGGTCCCACTTTAAAATATCAGTCTGTGCATGAATAAAACCTATTTTGCAACACAGAGAAACATATTTGAAGGTGTTAGAAGTGTTTTGCATGATTTTTGAAGTTAGAGCCTGAAATGTCAGAAAACAGCGTTTCAGTGCAGAACAAACTTGTTTCAAGCAATGCAAGCTGAATCTCTGTCCCACTTTAATATTGCAGTCTGTGCATGAATAAAACCTATTTTGCAACACAGAGAAACATATCTGAAGGTGTTAGAAGTGTTTTGCATGATTTTTGAAGTTAGAGCCTGAAGTGTCAGAAAACAGCGTTTCAGCGCAGAACAAACTTGGTTCCAGCAATGCAAGCTGAATCTTGGTCCCACTTTAAAATATCAGTCTGTGCATGAATAAAACCTATTTTGCAACACAGAGAAACATATCTGAAGGTGTTAGAAGTGTTTTGCATGATTTTTGAAGTTAGAGCCTGAAATGTCAGAAAACAGCGTTTCAGCGCAGAACAAACTTGTTTCCAGCAATGCAAGCTGAATATTGGTCCCACTTTAAAATATCAGTCTGTGCATGAATAAAACCTATTTTGCAACACAGAGAAACATATCTGAAGGTGTTAGAAGTGTTTTGCATGATTTTTGAAGTTAGAGCCTGAAATGTCAGAAAACAGCGTTTCAGCGCAAAACAAACTTGGTTCCAGCAATGCAAGCTGAATCTTGGTCCCACTTTAAAATATCAGTCTGTGCATGAATAAAACCTATTTTGCAACACAGAGAAACATATCTGAAGGTGTTAGAAGTGTTTTGCATGATTTTTGAAGTTAGAGCCTGAAGTGTCAGAAAACAGCGTTTCAGCGCAGAACAAATTTGGTTCCAGCAATGCAAGCTGAATCTTGGTCCCACTTTAAAATATCAGTCTGTGCATGAATAAAACCTATTTTGCAACACAGAGAAACATATCTGAAGGTGTTAGAAGTGTTTTGCATGATTTTTGAAGTTAGAGCCTGAAATGTCAGAAAACAGCGTTTCAGTGCAGAACAAACTTGTTTCAAGCAATGCAAGCTGAATCTCTGTCCCACTTTAATATTGCAGTCTGTGCATGAATAAAACCTATTTTGCAACACAGAGAAACATATCTGAAGGTGTTAGAAGTGTTTTGCATGATTTTTGAAGTTAGAGCCTGAAGTGTCAGAAAACAGCGTTTCAGCGCAGAACAAACTTGGTTCCAGCAATGCAAGCTGAATCTTGGTCCCACTTTAAAATATCAGTCTGTGCATGAATAAAACCTATTTTGCAACACAGAGAAACATATCTGAAGGTGTTAGAAGTGTTTTGCATGATTTTTGAAGTTAGAGCCTGAAATGTCAGGAAACAGCGTTTCAGTGCTGAACAAACTTGTTTCAAGCAATGCAAGCTGAATCTCTGTCCCACTTTAATATTGCAGTCTGTGCATGAATAAAACCTATTTTGCAACACAGAGAAACATATCTGAAGGTGTTAGAAGTGTTTTGCATGATTTTTGAAGTTAGAGCCTGAAATGTCAGGAAACAGCGTTTCAGTGCTGAACAAACTTGTTTCAAGCAATGCAAGCTGAATCTCTGTCCCACTTTAATATTGCAGTCTGTGCATGAATAAAACCTATTTTGCAACACAGAGAAACATATCTGAAGGTGTTAGAAGTGTTTTGCATGATTTTTGAAGTTAGACCCTGAAATGTCAGAAAACAGCGTTTCAGCGCAGAACAAACTTGTTTCCAGCAATGCAAGCTGAATCTTGGTCCCACTTTAAAATATCAGTCTGTGCATGAATAAAACCTATTTTGCAACACAGAGAAACATATCTGAAGGTGTTAGAAGTGTTTTGCATGATTTTTGAAGTTAGAGCCTGAAATGTCAGAAAACAGCGTTTCAGCGCAGAACAAACTTGTTTCCGGCAATGCAAGCTGAATCTTGGTCCCACTTTAAAATATCAGTCTGTGCATGAATAAAACCTATTTTGCAACACAGAGAAACATATCTGAAGGTGTTAGAAGTGTTTTGCATGATTTTTGAAGTTAGAGCCTGAAATGTCAGAAAACAGCGTTTCAGCGCAAAACAAACTTGGTTCCAGCAATGCAAGCTGAATCTTGGTCCCACTTTAAAATATCAGTCTGTGCATGAATAAAACCTATTTTGCAACACAGAGAAACATATCTGAAGGTGTTAGAAGTGTTTTGCATGATTTTTGAAGTTAGAGCCTGAAATGTCAGAAAACAGCGTTTCAGCGCAAAACAAACTTGGTTCCAGCAATGCAAGCTGAATCTTGGTCCCACTTTAAAATATCAGTCTGTGCATGAATAAAACCTATTTTGCAACACAGAGAAACATATCTGAAGGTGTTAGAAGTGTTTTGCATGATTTTTGAAGTTAGAGCCTGAAATGTCAGGAAACAGCGTTTCAGTGCAGAACAAACTTGTTTCAAGCAATGCAAGCTGAATCTCTGTCCCACTTTAATATTGCAGTCTGTGCATGAATAAAACCTATTTTGCAACACAGAGAAACATATCTGAAGGTGTTAGAAGTGTTTTGCATGATTTTTGAAGTTAGAGCCTGAAGTGTCAGAAAACAGCGTTTCAGCGCAGAACAAACTTGGTTCCAGCAATGCAAGCTGAATCTTGGTCCCACTTTAAAATATCAGTCTGTGCATGAATAAAACCTATTTTGCAACACAGAGAAACATATCTGAAGGTGTTAGAAGTGTTTTGCATGATTTTTGAAGTTAGAGCCTGAAATGTCAGGAAACAGCGTTTCAGTGCTGAACAAACTTGTTTCAAGCAATGCAAGCTGAATCTTGGTCCCACTTTAAAATATCAGTCTGTGCATGAATAAAACCTATTTTGCAACACAGAGAAACATATCTGAAGGTGTTAGAAGTGTTTTGCATGATTTTTGAAGTTAGAGCCTGAAATGTCAGAAAACAGCGTTTCAGCGCAGAACAAACTTGTTTCCGGCAATGCAAGCTGAATCTTGGTCCCACTTTAAAATATCAGTCTGTGCATGAATAAAACCTATTTTGCAACACAGAGAAACATATCTGAAGGTGTTAGAAGTGTTTTGCATGATTTTTGAAGTTAGAGCCTGAAATGTCAGAAAACAGCGTTTCAGCGCAAAACAAACTTGGTTCCAGCAATGCAAGCTGAATCTTGGTCCCACTTTAAAATATCAGTCTGTGCATGAATAAAACCTATTTTGCAACACAGAGAAACATATTTGAAGGTGTTAGAAGTGTTTTGCATGATTTTTGAAGTTAGAGCCTGAAATGTCAGAAAACAGCGTTTCAGTGCAGAACAAACTTGTTTCAAGCAATGCAAGCTGAATCTCTGTCCCACTTTAATATTGCAGTCTGTGCATGAATAAAACCTATTTTGCAACACAGAGAAACATATCTGAAGGTGTTAGAAATGTTTTGCATGATTTTTGAAGTTAGAGCCTGAAGTGTCAGAAAACAGCGTTTCAGCGCAGAACAAACTTGGTTCCAGCAATGCAAGCTGAATCTTGGTCCCACTTTAAAATATCAGTCTGTGCATGAATAAAACCTATTTTGCAACACAGAGAAACATATCTGAAGGTGTTAGAAGTGTTTTGCATGATTTTTGAAGTTAGAGCCTGAAATGTCAGGAAACAGCGTTTCAGTGCAGAATAAACTTGTTTCAAGCAATGCAAGCTGAATCTCTGTCCCACTTTAATATTGCAGTCTGTGCATGAATAAAACCTATTTTGCAACACAGAGAAACATATCTGAAGGTGTTAGAAGTGTTTTGCATGATTTTTGAAGTTAAAGCCTGAAATGTCAGAAAACAGCGTTTCAGCGCAGAACAAACTTGTTTCCAGCAATGCAAGCTGAATCTTGGTCCCACTTTAAAATATCAGTCTGTGCATGAATAAAACCTATTTTGCAACACAGAGAAACATATCTGAAGGTGTTAGAAGTGTTTTGCATGATTTTTGAAGTTAGAGCCTGAAATGTCAGAAAACAGCGTTTCAGCGCAAAACAAACTTGGTTCCAGCAATGCAAGCTGAATCTTGGTCCCACTTTAAAATATCAGTCTGTGCATGAATAAAACCTATTTTGCAACACAGAGAAACATATCTGAAGGTGTTAGAAGTGTTTTGCATGATTTTTGAAGTTAGAGCCTGAAATGTCAGGAAACAGCGTTTCAGTGCAGAACAAACTTGTTTCAAGCAATGCAAGCTGAATCTCTGTCCCACTTTAAAATATCAGTCTGTGCATGAATAAAACCTATTTTGCAACACAGAGAAACATATCTGAAGGTGTTAGAAGTGTTTTGCATGATTTTTGAAGTTAGAGCCTGAAATGTCAGGAAACAGCGTTTCAGTGCAGAACAAACTTGTTTCAAGCAATGCAAGCTGAATCTCTGTCCCACTTTAATATTGCAGTCTGTGCATGAATAAAACCTATTTTGCAACACAGAGAAACATATCTGAAGGTGTTAGAAGTGTTTTGCATGATTTTTGAAGTTAGAGCCTGAAGTGTCAGAAAACAGCGTTTCAGCGCAGAACAAACTTGGTTCCAGCAATGCAAGCTGAATCTCGGTCCCACTTTAAAATATCAGTCTGTGCATGAATAAAACCTATTTTGCAACACAGAGAAACATATCTGAAGGTGTTAGAAGTGTTTTGCATGATTTTTGAAGTTACAGCCTGAAATGTCAGGAAACAGCGTTTCAGTGCAGAACAAACTTGTTTCAAGCAATGCAAGCTGAATCTCTGTCCCACTTTAATATTGCAGTCTGTGCATGAATAAAACCTATTTTGCAACACAGAGAAACATATCTGAAGGTGTTAGAAGTGTTTTGCATGATTTTTGAAGTTAGAGCCTGAAATGTCAGAAAACAGCGTTTCAGCGCAGAACAAACTTGTTTCCAGCAATGCAAGCTGAATATTGGTCCCACTTTAAAATATCAGTCTGTGCATGAATAAAACCTATTTTGCAACACAGAGAAACATATCTGAAGGTGTTAGAAGTGTTTTGCATGATTTTTGAAGTTAGAGCCTGAAATGTCAGAAAACAGCGTTTCAGCGCAAAACAAACTTGGTTCCAGCAATGCAAGCTGAATCTTGGTCCCACTTTAAAATATCAGTCTGTGCATGAATAAAACCTATTTTGCAACACAGAGAAACATATCTGAAGGTGTTAGAAGTGTTTTGCATGATTTTTGAAGTTAGAGCCTGAAGTGTCAGAAAACAGCGTTTCAGCGCAGAACAAATTTGGTTCCAGCAATGCAAGCTGAATCTTGGTCCCACTTTAAAATATCAGTCTGTGCATGAATAAAACCTATTTTGCAACACAGAGAAACATATCTGAAGGTGTTAGAAGTGTTTTGCATGATTTTTGAAGTTAGAGCCTGAAATGTCAGAAAACAGCGTTTCAGCGCAGAACAAACTTGGTTCCAGCAATGCAAGCTGAATCTTGGTCCCACTTTAAAATATCAGTCTGTGCATGAATAAAACCTATTTTGCAACACAGAGAAACATATCTGAAGGTGTTAGAAGTGTTTTGCATGATTTTTGAAGTTAGAGCCTGAAATGTCAGGAAACAGCGTTTCAGTGCTGAACAAACTTGTTTCAAGCAATGCAAGCTGAATCTCTGTCCCACTTTAATATTGCAGTCTGTGCATGAATAAAACCTATTTTGCAACACAGAGAAACATATCTGAAGGTGTTAGAAGTGTTTTGCATGATTTTTGAAGTTAGAGCCTGAAATGTCAGGAAACAGCGTTTCAGTGCTGAACAAACTTGTTTCAAGCAATGCAAGCTGAATCTCTGTCCCACTTTAATATTGCAGTCTGTGCATGAATAAAACCTATTTTGCAACACAGAGAAACATATCTGAAGGTGTTAGAAGTGTTTTGCATGATTTTTGAAGTTAGACCCTGAAATGTCAGAAAACAGCGTTTCAGCGCAGAACAAACTTGTTTCCAGCAATGCAAGCTGAATCTTGGTCCCACTTTAAAATATCAGTCTGTGCATGAATAAAACCTATTTTGCAACACAGAGAAACATATCTGAAGGTGTTAGAAGTGTTTTGCATGATTTTTGAAGTTAGAGCCTGAAATGTCAGAAAACAGCGTTTCAGCGCAGAACAAACTTGTTTCCGGCAATGCAAGCTGAATCTTGGTCCCACTTTAAAATATCAGTCTGTGCATGAATAAAACCTATTTTGCAACACAGAGAAACATATCTGAAGGTGTTAGAAGTGTTTTGCATGATTTTTGAAGTTAGAGCCTGAAATGTCAGAAAACAGCGTTTCAGCGCAAAACAAACTTGGTTCCAGCAATGCAAGCTGAATCTTGGTCCCACTTTAAAATATCAGTCTGTGCATGAATAAAACCTATTTTGCAACACAGAGAAACATATCTGAAGGTGTTAGAAGTGTTTTGCATGATTTTTGAAGTTAGAGCCTGAAATGTCAGAAAACAGCGTTTCAGCGCAAAACTACGGAGCCCCTTACGTCACCTGTAGAAGAAAAATAATTAATCCGTGGGGACGGTTTTGCAATTCGTTCCCTCAGTTTATAAACCGTACCCACGAATTCTTAAACTGTTCCCTCGGTTTAATAAATCGTGCCCACGAATTAACAAACCGTACCCACGAATTTCCAATCCGTGCGCTCAGATTTTGTAAACCGTACCCTCGGATTTTGAATCCGTACCGACAAATTCATAATCCGTGCGCACGCTTTAGCAATCCGTTCCCACGGGTTTTAAACTGTACTCACGGATTTGTGGCCCCGATCAGTAGAAACAGTATAAGCTGTTTACGTCATAATACTTAAAATAGTAATTATTATTTTAATTTATAGGCTAAATAAATGAGTGCACAAATGTGTTTGTTCATTCTTAACATGCAGACTCATTTTGGTGATTTTATGATAATCTTTTCACTCAGAGTTAGATGCATGCTTCACTGTTAATGTAATTATTAAATATGAAATATATTAGGCTACATTACTTTTTACCTTCTCCTCTCCAAAACTCGTTTTTTTTTAATTCAGGTAATTTTATATTTTGAAAAATATTATATAAAACAAAGCCGTTTGAACAGCGCTCTTCACTTATTACTTTATTTTGGTACCATGACCGCACTTACAAAACAGGCTTCTTTTTATCGTTTATTTTACATTAATAACCAATAGGTTAAAACACATGATGTTTTGGCAGCTAATCTATTGGTGATTAATATAAAATAAAGCTAAAAACTCTGTTTTGTCAGTGTTGCATAGTCTCATATAGCCTACTGAGAAATAAAGTTTAATAAATGCAAAACAATGAATCCAGCATATAAACAGGTGTCCTGTTTGAATTTGGGGGCGGGGCCACAAATCCGTGAGAGCAGTTTACAAACTGTGGGAACGGATTGCGAAAGCGTGCGCACGGATTATGAATTTGTGGGTACGGATTCAAAATCCGAGGGTACGGTTTACAAAATCTGAGCGCACGGTTTGTTAATCCGTGGGCACGAATTGTTAAACTGAGGGAACAGTTTAAGAATTCGTGAGAACGGTTTATAAACTGAGGGAACGAATTGCAAAACCGTCCCCACGGATTAATTATTTTTCTTCTACAGGTGACGTAAGGGGCTCCGTACAAAACAAACTTGGTTCCAGCAATGCAAGCTGAATCTTGGTCCCACTTTAAAATATCAGTCTGTGCATGAATAAAACCTATTTTGCAACACAGAGAAACATATCTGAAGGTGTTAGAAGTGTTTTGCATGATTTTTGAAGTTAGAGCCTGAAATGTCAGGAAACAGCGTTTCAGTGCAGAACTCTCTGGGTTACTTTTCAGTAACCCTGTTCCCTGAGAGAGCGGAACGAGATGCTGCGCTTGCTAAAGCGCTATGGGAACGTCTCTATTCGTGACCAGCTGTGAATGATGTGTGTAACACGTCAACAGAGTTGACCCGGAGGTATTATAGCCTCGGTTGATGACGTCATCAGAGCGCACCGTGACACGTAGGCTATAAATAGATGAGCCGCAGGTGCATCGTCAGGATATTTTGTCTGAAGAGCAGTCCTGCTGGACATCTTCAGCACGGCATGATAGCGCAGCATCTCGTTCCGCTCTCTCAGGGAACAGGGTTACTGAAAAGTAACCCAGAGAGTTCCCTTTTGAGAGCTACACTCGATGCTGCGCTTGCTAAAGCGCTATGGGAACGAGAATACCCACGCCGCCGTGCTTGAACATGTCTGGACCCCTATGGCTGTGCAGGTGTGTTTCACAAGAACGCAAGGAGGCCTAGACATTAGCTTGCGATGTCGACTCAAGGACGTGAGAGCCCGGAGTGGCATGAACATCCAAACTATAAAATCTTATAAATGTGTGCGGAGAGGACCAGCCTGCCGCACCACAAACTTGTAGCAGGGGAGGACCCCTTGCCAACGCATTGGACGAGGCGACCCCTCTGGTGGAGTGAGCCCTTTGACCTATAGGCGAAGCTTGACCGCGCGCCTCATAGGCAAGAGCAATAGCATCCCTAACCCAATGAGACATAGTCTGCTTGGAGGCAGCTGCCCTTCTGTTATGGATACCATAACAGATGAAAAGTTGCTCTGACTTACGCCACTGGCTAGTGCGGTGGACGTAAGCCTGAAGAGCACGGACTGGACACAGTCTATGAGATACCTGCTGCTCCGGCGTTAAAAAACGGTGGAGGACAGAAGGCTTCAAGAATGACCGGATGACCAGCCGAGAATGGAACCTTGGGCAGATAATCAGGATGAGGATGCAAATTACTTTCACCATACCTGGGGCAAAGTCTAAGCAGGATGACGAGATAGACAGAGCCTGCATATTCCCAATTCTCTTTAAAGAGGTTATTGCCATTAGAAAAACCATTTTAAAAGTCAGAAGTTCATAGACGCTGACTCCAAAGGTTCAAAAAGGGGGGTCCAACCAGACCCTCCAGGACTGTTAGATAAGTCCCAGGAAGGGATCTTGGTCTTAACTGGAGGCCTCAGTCGTCTGGCTCCGCAGAGGAAGCGAGAGATCAGAGGGTGTCTCCCGAGTGGTGCACCGTCAATTAAGGCGTGGCAAGCCGAAAGAGCGGCCACATAAACCCTAAGAGTAACAGGACATTTGCCTGTTAATAACTTACCTTGCATTAAGTCCAGTACTGAAGCAATATGGCAGTTAACTGGATCTACATTGTGCTCTGCGCACCACCTTTCAAAAGGTCCCCATTGATGGCATAATTTTTCCTAGTGGAGGGAGCCCTAGCACTTAGGATGGTCTCAATAACGGCAGGTGAAAGCCCAGTGTCCCTCAGTTGGTTCCCCTCAGGGGCCAAACATGAAGATTCCACAGGTCGGGCCTGGGATGGAATATCATTCCCCCCGCCTGAGATAGAAGGTCCCTCCTCTGCGGAATCGCCATGGCGAGCCGTCGAGGAGAGATATTATCTCTGAGAGCCATGCTTAGTTCGGCCAACATGATGCCACCAACAGGAGGCAAATCCCTTGTTGGCGAACCCTGGCTAGAACCCCTGGGGGCAGAGAAAGACTGGAGGAAACGCATACAGGCGCAATTTGCGTCATGTGTGTGATATCGCATCCAGACCCAAGGGAGCTGGGTGACTTAGAGAGAAGTAGAGGGGACATTGCGCTATCTGAAAAGAGGCGAAGAGGTCCACTTCCGTCTGATAAAAACTGTTCCAGATCTGATTCACTATCTCTGGGTGGAGTTTCCACTCCCCTGTTGGTAGTGTCTGTCTGAACAGTGAATCTGCTCCCACGTTCAAATGCCCTGGAATGTACACTGCCCTGAATGACAGGAACTTTCCTTGGGCCCAGAGAAAAATCTGTCTCGCTATCCTGCTAGGTTGCGAGAGCGAAGACCTCCCTGGTGATTTAAGTAAGAGATTGCCGCTGTGTTGTCCACCCGCACTAGGACATAACAGCCTCTTAATTGAAGGAGAAAATATTTCAGAGCCAGAAATATAGCCATCAACTCGAGGCAGCTGATGTGCCAAACGAGCTGACGGCCCTCCCGTGCCCCTTAAGCTGGACGACCACTTAAGGCCGCTACCCAGCTCATCAGGGAGGCATCCGTCGTTAGCATTTTTGCGACGACAAGGAGCCCTTAGAGTGGGACCCAAAGTAAAATACCGGGGTCTGAACCACATAGTTAGTGTACGAAGCCATTACGGCGCGCCACTTTTATTTGCCTTAAAGGATTGGCTCTTGGATAAAATCCTTCGGCTTTTAACCACAACTGAAACTGTCTCATGAGCAACAGCACCAAGGGAATCACCGTGGATGCTGATGCCATGAAACCTAACATTGTTGGCACTGACGAACAGTGCATTCTTGGCCTGGCCTGACTTGGTCATGGTCTACTGAATGGTCTCGATTCGAGCGGGAAGCTGCTGCGCCCACATCGTAACCGAATCCCAAAAGATTCCGAAATAAATAATTCTCAAGGTAGGAGAATGAACACTTTCCTTGGTGTTGAGTCTCAACCCTAGAAAAATCATATGAGCTAACACGATGTTTCGTGATGGATCTCCATCTCTCGCGATTGTGCTCAGAATTGACCAATTGTTTATACAGTCCAAAACGCGAATGCCCAGGAGTCGTAATGGAGCCCTGTGCTGCATCCATGCATTTTGTGTATGTGCGGGTGACCAGGCTAGGCCGAATGGAAGAACCCGAAATTGGTACGCTTTGCCCCCTAAAGCGCACCTCAGGAATTTCCTGTGATGTGGCAATATTTCTATGAAAGAAATATATATATATATGCGTCCTTCAGATCGATTGTGACAAACCAAACGCAATGTTGAATTTGATTCACAACCAAATTGATAATTAACATCTTGAACTTGAGTGCTTTGACTGAATGGTTTAAGCCTCAAAGATCTAAGATTGGACGCAGTCCCCCATCTTACTTGAGAACCAGGAAGTATCTGCTGTAACAGTCTGACTTTCTCTCTGGCAGAGGAACATGTTATATGGCCTCTGTGCTCAGAAGAGATTGTAGCTCTTGTGACAATACGTGCATCAACTCCGGCTTCACGGAAGTGAGAAACCACGCCGTTGAAACGCAGAGGATGATGACAGAATTGAATTCTGTATTTTACTGTCTTTAGCACCCAAAGGGAGATGCCTGACAGAGATTTTCATGCTGCCAGACTCTCTGAGAGTGGTATAATTTTGATACTTCCTTTTGAGGGGGTGTCAGATGTTCCGCGTCCAGGATGACAGCTGGAAGCAACGGAACATCCAACATTTCACTGGAAACTTCTGCCCCCCGAAACACACGAAGTGGCGGGGAAGGAGAGTTTTATGATGTTATTAGGAAGGGGCGACAAGATCTAACTGCGCCCCCTTCCGCGAGGGGGGGGGGCTACCCCACTGATTGCCGGACCATTAGGACTTCCTCTTTTTGTTAATGAAAGTCCTGAGGTCCGGCTTGGGATTTTGCTGAACGTGGTGAACCCTCCAATTCCCACGAGGGGGAGCGCGCTCAGCCACGCTCAGCTTTGAACTTCCCTGGGTTTTGAAGGACCGGGGTGAGGCTGGGTGGCAGACAGCCCCTCCCCTTGAGTGCGGCGAGGAAAGAATTTCTGAAAATTCTACATGCTTCATGTTTTTTAATCCCCTAAAATCTGGTGACTACTGAGTCAACAGAGTCAACAAATAAGCCAGAGGAAAACACAAGGGAAAAAATCCAACAGGAATAAAGTATCTTTCTCTTTAAATCCTGTTAGATTTAGCCGCAAATGCCTCTCTGTGCTGACTAAAGCAATCATTGAACGGCCGATGGTTTACACGGGCCGTCTGCTAGGTCGCACAGAGAGACAGATCTTTGCTCAACGGAGCTCCGCCCACACTCAATTCCTTCAATAAGTCGGCCTGGTATGCCTGCAACATAGTTTCATTATGTGCAGCGCAGTACAAGCCTGACTTGCAGCTTAGTAAGCTTTACCCACTAACGTTAATGTAATACGATAGGTTTCACTTTCGGTTTAGTGGGGAAGGGCTTTTTAATTGAAGATGCCGAAGCGGGCGAGAGATAGCTCACGAGCGTCTTTTCAAACCCGAGGCATCTCCGTATACCCTCGCGAATTTACACCCACGATAGTCGAAAAAAGTCGACGTCGAAGGCACAAAGACGCGAGAAGTATATGGTTTTAATTCATGATTAAAACAGTTTATTATGTTTGGGGGTTTTTTGTTTGCATAGCCAGTCAAGCTGTAACCTGGCAACAGCACGAGCAACCACCTCTAGCAATTCCGCTACAGATTCTTTCGTGTGAGAAATGCTCAAAGGCTGGCTGCTCGAACAAAGAAAAACGTCATCCCTCTCATGAACCGAAGAAGCAAGAGCGCGCTTCGTGATCACGAGAGGGAATGTTAGGATTTGGTGACACGGCAAGCGAAAGGGACAGACCCGTCTCTTGCTCATGAACCAAATCCATATGAGAACCCCACGATGTTAATGTGGGTGCGGAATGGAAATAGTTCAGACGGGAGCGAAGCATTTAAACTGTGAGAAGATCACAGTGCTCGCATCCGCCTTTCTCTATCGCCATAACCGCATGTTCTTCCCCCAAACAAACAAAGCAGTAATCGTGTGTGTCTAACTCACTCATAGGACGAGAGCAAGGAGGCACACAGCGCTTACAGCTTTGTAGACTCATTCTCTGCTTTCAAACTGTTAAACACGTTGAACAAGAGAGAAAGAAAGAGAATGAAAGTTCTGCACACTGACTGCTGACAACTAACTCCTAACAAGATCAATAGTTTGATTTGAGAGAGAGAGAGAGTTCTTGCCACACACACGCACAGAATGATCTGAAGACAAAAGACCTGACGATGCACCTGCGGCTCATCTATTTATAGCCTACGTGTCACGGTGCGCTCTGATGACGTCATCAACCGAGGCTATAATACCTCCGGGTCAACTCTGTTGACGTGTTACACACATCTTTCACAGCTGGTCACGAATAGAGACGTTCCCCATAGCGCTTTAGCAAGCGCAGCATCGAGTGTAGCTCTCAAAAGGGAACAGCGTTTCAGCGCAGAACAAACTTGTTTCCGGCAATGCAAGCTGAATCTTGGTCCCACTTTAAAATATCAGTCTGTGCATGAATAAAACCTATTTTGCAACACAGAGAAACATATCTGAAGGTGTTAGAAGTGTTTTGCATGATTTTTGAAGTTAGAGCCTGAAATGTCAGAAAACAGCGTTTCAGCGCAAAACAAACTTGGTTCCAGCAATGCAAGCTGAATCTTGGTCCCACTTTAAAATATCAGTCTGTGCATGAATAAAACCTATTTTGCAACACAGAGAAACATATTTGAAGGTGTTAGAAGTGTTTTGCATGATTTTTGAAGTTAGAGCCTGAAATGTCAGAAAACAGCGTTTCAGTGCAGAACAAACTTGTTTCAAGCAATGCAAGCTGAATCTCTGTCCCACTTTAATATTGCAGTCTGTGCATGAATAAAACCTATTTTGCAACACAGAGAAACATATCTGAAGGTGTTAGAAGTGTTTTGCATGATTTTTGAAGTTAGAGCCTGAAGTGTCAGAAAACAGCGTTTCAGCGCAGAACAAATTTGGTTCCAGCAATGCAAGCTGAATCTTGGTCCCACTTTAAAATATCAGTCTGTGCATGAATAAAACCTATTTTGCAACACAGAGAAACATATCTGAAGGTGTTAGAAGTGTTTTGCATGATTTTTGAAGTTAGAGCCTGAAATGTCAGGAAACAGCGTTTCAGTGCTGAACAAACTTGTTTCAAGCAATGCAAGCTGAATCTCTGTCCCACTTTAATATTGCAGTCTGTGCATGAATAAAACCTATTTTGCAACACAGAGAAACATATCTGAAGGTGTTAGAAGTGTTTTGCATGATTTTTGAAGTTAGAGCCTGAAATGTCAGAAAACAGCGTTTCAGCGCAGAACAAACTTGTTTCCAGCAATGCAAGCTGAATCTTGGTCCCACTTTAAAATATCAGTCTGTGCATGAATAAAACCTATTTTGCAACACAGAGAAACATATCTGAAGGTGTTAGAAGTGTTTTGCATGATTTTTGAAGTTAGAGCCTGAAATGTCAGGAAACAGCGTTTCAGTGCAGAACAAACTTGTTTCAAGCAATGCAAGCTGAATCTCTGTCCCACTTTAATATTGCAGTCTGTGCATGAATAAAACCTATTTTGCAACACAGAGAAACATATCTGAAGGTGTTAGAAGTGTTTTGCATGATTTTTGAAGTTAGAGCCTGAAGTGTCAGAAAACAGCGTTTCAGCGCAGAACAAACTTGGTTCCAGCAATGCAAGCTGAATCTTGGTCCCACTTTAAAATATCAGTCTGTGCATGAATAAAACCTATTTTGCAACACAGAGAAACATATCTGAAGGTGTTAGAAGTGTTTTGCATGATTTTTGAAGTTAGAGCCTGAAATGTCAGGAAACAGCGTTTCAGTGCTGAACAAACTTGTTTCAAGCAATGCAAGCTGAATCTCTGTCCCACTTTAATATTGCAGTCTGTGCATGAATAAAACCTATTTTGCAACACAGAGAAACATATCTGAAGGTGTTAGAAGTGTTTTGCATGATTTTTGAAGTTAGAGCCTGAAATGTCAGAAAACAGCGTTTCAGCGCAGAACAAACTTGTTTCCAGCAATGCAAGCTGAATCTTGGTCCCACTTAAAATATCAGTCTGTGCATGAATAAAACCTATTTTGCAACACAGAGAAACATATCTGAAGGTGTTAGAAGTGTTTTGCATGATTTTTGAAGTTAGAGCCTGAAATGTCAGAAAACAGCGTTTCAGCGCAGAACAAACTTGTTTCCAGCAATGCAAGCTGAATCTTGGTCCCACTTTAAAATATCAGTCTGTGCATGAATAAAACCTATTTTGCAACACAGAGAAACATATCTGAAGGTGTTAGAAGTGTTTTGCATGATTTTTGAAGTTAGAGCCTGAAATGTCAGGAAACAGCGTTTCAGTGCTGAACAAACTTGTTTCAAGCAATGCAAGCTGAATCTCTGTCCCACTTTAATATTGCAGTCTGTGCATGAATAAAACCTATTTTGCAACACAGAGAAACATATCTGAAGGTGTTAGAAGTGTTTTGCCTGATTTTTGAAGTTAGACCCTGAAATGTCAGAAAACAGCGTTTCAGCGCAGAACAAACTTGTTTCCAGCAATGCAAGCTGAATCTTGGTCCCACTTTAAAATATCAGTCTGTGCATGAATAAAACCTATTTTGCAACACAGAGAAACATATCTGAAGGTGTTAGAAGTGTTTTGCATGATTTTTGAAGTTAGAGCCTGAAATGTCAGAAAACAGCGTTTCAGCGCAGAACAAACTTGTTTCCAGCAATGCAAGCTGAATATTGGTCCCACTTTAAAATATCAGTCTGTGCATGAATAAAACCTATTTTGCAACACAGAGAAACATATCTGAAGGTGTTAGAAGTGTTTTGCATGATTTTTGAAGTTAGAGCCTGAAATGTCAGAAAACAGCGTTTCAGCGCAAAACAAACTTGGTTCCAGCAATGCAAGCTGAATCTTGGTCCCACTTTAAAATATCAGTCTGTGCATGAATAAAACCTATTTTGCAACACAGAGAAACATATCTGAAGGTGTTAGAAGTGTTTTGCATGATTTTTGAAGTTAGAGCCTGAAATGTCAGGAAACAGCGTTTCAGTGCTGAACAAACTTGTTTCAAGCAATGCAAGCTGAATCTCTGTCCCACTTTAATATTGCAGTCTGTGCATGAATAAAACCTATTTTGCAACACAGAGAAACATATCTGAAGGTGTTAGAAGTGTTTTGCATGATTTTTGAAGTTAGAGCCTGAAATGTCAGGAAACAGCGTTTCAGTGCAGAACAAACTTGTTTCAAGCAATGCAAGCTGAATCTCTGTCCCACTTTAATATTGCAGTCTGTGCATGAATAAAACCTATTTTGCAACACAGAGAAACATATCTGAAGGTGTTAGAAGTGTTTTGCATGATTTTTGAAGTTAGAGCCTGAAATGTCAGAAAACAGCGTTTCAGCGCAAAACAAACTTGGTTCCAGCAATGCAAGCTGAATCTTGGTCCCACTTTAAAATATCAGTCTGTGCATGAATAAAACCTATTTTGCAACACAGAGAAACATATCTGAAGGTGTTAGAAGTGTTTTGCATGATTTTTGAAGTTAGAGCCTGAAGTGTCAGAAAACAGCGTTTCAGCGCAGAACAAATTTGGTTCCAGCAATGCAAGCTGAATCTTGGTCCCACTTTAAAATATCAGTCTGTGCATGAATAAAACCTATTTTGCAACACAGAGAAACATATCTGAAGGTGTTAGAAGTGTTTTGCATGATTTTTGAAGTTAGAGCCTGAAATGTCAGGAAACAGCGTTTCAGTGCTGAACAAACTTGTTTCAAGCAATGCAAGCTGAATCTCTGTCCCACTTTAATATTGCAGTCTGTGCATGAATAAAACCTATTTTGCAACACAGAGAAACATATCTGAAGGTGTTAGAAGTGTTTTGCATGATTTTTGAAGTTAGAGCCTGAAATGTCAGAAAACAGCGTTTCAGCGCAGAACAAACTTGTTTCCAGCAATGCAAGCTGAATCTTGGTCCCACTTTAAAATATCAGTCTGTGCATGAATAAAACCTATTTTGCAACACAGAGAAACATATCTGAAGGTGTTAGAAGTGTTTTGCATGATTTTTGAAGTTAGAGCCTGAAATGTCAGGAAACAGCGTTTCAGTGCAGAACAAACTTGTTTCAATCAATACAAGCTGAATCTCTGTCCCACTTTAATATTGCAGTCTGTGCATGAATAAAACCTATTTTGCAACACAGAGAAACATATCTGAAGGTGTTAGAAGTGTTTTGCATGATTTTTGAAGTTAGAGCCTGAAGTGTCAGAAAACAGCGTTTCAGCGCAGAACAAACTTGGTTCCAGCAATGCAAGCTGAATCTTGGTCCCACTTTAAAATATCAGTCTGTGCATGAATAAAACCTATTTTGCAACACAGAGAAACATATCTGAAGGTGTTAGAAGTGTTTTGCATGATTTTTGAAGTTAGAGCCTGAAATGTCAGGAAACAGCGTTTCAGTGCTGAACAAACTTGTTTCAAGCAATGCAAGCTGAATCTCTGTCCCACTTTAATATTGCAGTCTGTGCATGAATAAAACCTATTTTGCAACACAGAGAAACATATCTGAAGGTGTTAGAAGTGTTTTGCATGATTTTTGAAGTTAGAGCCTGAAATGTCAGAAAACAGCGTTTCAGCGCAGAACAAACTTGTTTCCAGCAATGCAAGCTGAATCTTGGTCCCACTTTAAAATATCAGTCTGTGCATGAATAAAACCTATTTTGCAACACAGAGAAACATATCTGAAGGTGTTAGAAGTGTTTTGCATGATTTTTGAAGTTAGAGCCTGAAATGTCAGAAAACAGCGTTTCAGCGCAGAACAAACTTGTTTCCAGCAATGCAAGCTGAATCTTGGTCCCACTTTAAAATATCAGTCTGTGCATGAATAAAACCTATTTTGCAACACAGAGAAACATATCTGAAGGTGTTAGAAGTGTTTTGCATGATTTTTGAAGTTAGAGCCTGAAATGTCAGGAAACAGCGTTTCAGTGCTGAACAAACTTGTTTCAAGCAATGCAAGCTGAATCTCTGTCCCACTTTAATATTGCAGTCTGTGCATGAATAAAACCTATTTTGCAACACAGAGAAACATATCTGAAGGTGTTAGAAGTGTTTTGCCTGATTTTTGAAGTTAGACCCTGAAATGTCAGAAAACAGCGTTTCAGCGCAGAACAAACTTGTTTCCAGCAATGCAAGCTGAATCTTGGTCCCACTTTAAAATATCAGTCTGTGCATGAATAAAACCTATTTTGCAACACAGAGAAACATATCTGAAGGTGTTAGAAGTGTTTTGCATGATTTTTGAAGTTAGAGCCTGAAATGTCAGAAAACAGCGTTTCAGCGCAGAACAAACTTGTTTCCAGCAATGCAAGCTGAATATTGGTCCCACTTTAAAATATCAGTCTGTGCATGAATAAAACCTATTTTGCAACACAGAGAAACATATCTGAAGGTGTTAGAAGTGTTTTGCATGATTTTTGAAGTTAGAGCCTGAAATGTCAGAAAACAGCGTTTCAGCGCAAAACAAACTTGGTTCCAGCAATGCAAGCTGAATCTTGGTCCCACTTTAAAATATCAGTCTGTGCATGAATAAAACCTATTTTGCAACACAGAGAAACATATCTGAAGGTGTTAGAAGTGTTTTGCATGATTTTTGAAGTTAGAGCCTGAAATGTCAGGAAACAGCGTTTCAGTGCTGAACAAACTTGTTTCAAGCAATGCAAGCTGAATCTCTGTCCCACTTTAATATTGCAGTCTGTGCATGAATAAAACCTATTTTGCAACACAGAGAAACATATCTGAAGGTGTTAGAAGTGTTTTGCATGATTTTTGAAGTTAGAGCCTGAAATGTCAGGAAACAGCGTTTCAGTGCAGAACAAACTTGTTTCAAGCAATGCAAGCTGAATCTCTGTCCCACTTTAATATTGCAGTCTGTGCATGAATAAAACCTATTTTGCAACACAGAGAAACATATCTGAAGGTGTTAGAAGTGTTTTGCATGATTTTTGAAGTTAGAGCCTGAAATGTCAGAAAACAGCGTTTCAGCGCAAAACAAACTTGGTTCCAGCAATGCAAGCTGAATCTTGGTCCCACTTTAAAATATCAGTCTGTGCATGAATAAAACCTATTTTGCAACACAGAGAAACATATCTGAAGGTGTTAGAAGTGTTTTGCATGATTTTTGAAGTTAGAGCCTGAAGTGTCAGAAAACAGCGTTTCAGCGCAGAACAAATTTGGTTCCAGCAATGCAAGCTGAATCTTGGTCCCACTTTAAAATATCAGTCTGTGCATGAATAAAACCTATTTTGCAACACAGAGAAACATATCTGAAGGTGTTAGAAGTGTTTTGCATGATTTTTGAAGTTAGAGCCTGAAATGTCAGAAAACAGCGTTTCAGTGCAGAACAAACTTGTTTCAAGCAATGCAAGCTGAATCTCTGTCCCACTTTAATATTGCAGTCTGTGCATGAATAAAACCTATTTTGCAACACAGAGAAACATATCTGAAGGTGTTAGAAGTGTTTTGCATGATTTTTGAAGTTAGAGCCTGAAGTGTCAGAAAACAGCGTTTCAGCGCAGAACAAACTTGGTTCCAGCAATGCAAGCTGAATCTTGGTCCCACTTTAAAATATCAGTCTGTGCATGAATAAAACCTATTTTGCAACACAGAGAAACATATCTGAAGGTGTTAGAAGTGTTTTGCATGATTTTTGAAGTTAGAGCCTGAAATGTCAGGAAACAGCGTTTCAGTGCTGAACAAACTTGTTTCAAGCAATGCAAGCTGAATCTCTGTCCCACTTTAATATTGCAGTCTGTGCATGAATAAAACCTATTTTGCAACACAGAGAAACATATCTGAAGGTGTTAGAAGTGTTTTGCATGATTTTTGAAGTTAGAGCCTGAAATGTCAGGAAACAGCGTTTCAGTGCTGAACAAACTTGTTTCAAGCAATGCAAGCTGAATCTCTGTCCCACTTTAATATTGCAGTCTGTGCATGAATAAAACCTATTTTGCAACACAGAGAAACATATCTGAAGGTGTTAGAAGTGTTTTGCATGATTTTTGAAGTTAGAGCCTGAAATGTCAGAAAACAGCGTTTCAGCGCAAAACAAACTTGGTTCCAGCAATGCAAGCTGAATCTTGGTCCCACTTTAAAATATCAGTCTGTGCATGAATAAAACCTATTTTGCAACACAGAGAAACATATCTGAAGGTGTTAGAAGTGTTTTGCATGATTTTTGAAGTTAGAGCCTGAAATGTCAGAAAACAGCGTTTCAGCGCAAAACTACGGAGCCCCTTACGTCACCTGTAGAAGAAAAATAATTAATCCGTGGGGACGGTTTTGCAATTCGTTCCCTCAGTTTATAAACCGTACCCACGAATTCTTAAACTGTTCCCTCGGTTTAATAAATCGTGCCCACGAATTAACAAACCGTACCCACGAATTTCCAATCCGTGCGCTCAGATTTTGTAAACCGTACCCTCGGATTTTGAATCCGTACCGACAAATTCATAATCCGTGCGCATGCTTTAGCAATCCGTTCCCACGGGTTTTAAACTGTACTCACGGATTTGTGGCCCCGATCAGTAGAAACAGTATAAGCTGTTTACGTCATAATACTTAAAATAGTAATTATTATTTTAATTTATAGGCTAAATAAATGAGTGCACAAATGTGTTTGTTCATTCTTAACATGCAGACTCATTTTGGTGATTTTATGATAATCTTTTCACTCAGAGTTAGATGCATGCTTCACTGTTAATGTAATTATTAAATATGAAATATATTAGGCTACATTACTTTTTACCTTCTCCTCTCCAAAACTCGTTTTTTTTTAATTCAGGTAATTTTATATTTTGAAAAATATTATATAAAACAAAGCCGTTTGAACAGCGCTCTTCACTTATTACTTTATTTTGGTACCATGACCGCACTTACAAAACAGGCTTCTTTTTATCGTTTATTTTACATTAATAACCAATAGGTTAAAACACATGATGTTTTGGCAGCTAATCTATTGGTGATTAATATAAAATAAAGCTAAAAACTCTGTTTTGTCAGTGTTGCATAGTCTCATATAGCCTACTGAGAAATAAAGTTTAATAAATGCAAAACAATGAATCCAGCATATAAACAGGTGTCCTGTTTGAATTTGGGGGCGGGGCCACAAATCCGTGAGAGCAGTTTACAAACTGTGGGAACGGATTGCGAAAGCGTGCGCACGGATTATGAATTTGTGGGTACGGATTCAAAATCCGAGGGTACGGTTTACAAAATCTGAGCGCACGGTTTGTTAATCCGTGGGCACGAATTGTTAAACTGAGGGAACAGTTTAAGAATTCGTGAGAACGGTTTATAAACTGAGGGAACGAATTGCAAAACCGTCCCCACGGATTAATTATTTTTCTTCTACAGGTGACGTAAGGGGCTCCGTACAAAACAAACTTGGTTCCAGCAATGCAAGCTGAATCTTGGTCCCACTTTAAAATATCAGTCTGTGCATGAATAAAACCTATTTTGCAACACAGAGAAACATATCTGAAGGTGTTAGAAGTGTTTTGCATGATTTTTGAAGTTAGAGCCTGAAATGTCAGAAAACAGCGTTTCAGCGCAAAACAAACTTGGTTCCAGCATTGCAAGCTGAATCTTGGTCCCACTTTAAAATATCAGTCTGTGCATGAATAAAACCTATTTTGCAACACAGAGAAACATATCTGAAGGTGTTAGAAGTGTTTTGCATGATTTTTGAAGTTAGAGCCTGAAATGTCAGGAAACAGCGTTTCAGTGCAGAATAAACTTGTTTCAAGCAATGCAAGCTGAATCTCTGTCCCACTTTAATATTGCAGTCTGTGCATGAATAAAACCTATTTTGCAACACAGAGAAACATATCTGAAGGTGTTAGAAGTGTTTTGCATGATTTTTGAAGTTAGACCCTGAAATGTCAGAAAACAGCGTTTCAGCGCAGAACAAACTTGTTTCCAGCAATGCAAGCTGAATCTTGGTCCCACTTTAAAATATCAGTCTGTGCATGAATAAAACCTATTTTGCAACACAGAAAAACATATCTGAAGGTGTTAGAAGTGTTTTGCATGATTTTTGAAGTTAGAGCCTGAAATGTCAGAAAACAGCATTTCAGCGCAGAACAAACTTGTTTCCAGCAATGCAAGCTGAATATTGGTCCCACTTTAAAATATCAGTCTGTGCATGAATAAAACCTATTTTGCAACACAGAGAAACATATCTGAAGGTGTTAGAAGTGTTTTGCATGATTTTTGAAGTTAGAGCCTGAAATGTCAGAAAACAGCGTTTCAGCGCAAAACAAACTTGGTTCCAGCAATGCAAGCTGAATCTTGGTCCCACTTTAAAATATCAGTCTGTGCATGAATAAAACCTATTTTGCAACACAGAGAAACATATCTGAAGGTGTTAGAAGTGTTTTGCATGATTTTTGAAGTTAGAGCCTGAAATGTCAGGAAACAGCGTTTCAGTGCAGAACAAACTTGTTTCAAGCAATGCAAGCTGAATCTCTGTCCCACTTTAATATTGCAGTCTGTGCATGAATAAAACCTATTTTGCAACACAGAGAAACATATCTGAAGGTGTTAGAAGTGTTTTGCATGATTTTTGAAGTTAGAGCCTGAAGTGTCAGAAAACAGCGTTTCAGCGCAGAACAAACTTGGTTCCAGCAATGCAAGCTGAATCTTGGTCCCACTTTAAAATATCAGTCTGTGCATGAATAAAACCTATTTTGCAACACAGAGAAACATATCTGAAGGTGTTAGAAGTGTTTTGCATGATTTTTGAAGTTAGAGCCTGAAATGTCAGGAAACAGCGTTTCAGTGCAGAACAAACTTGTTTCAAGCAATGCAAGCTGAATCTCTGTCCCACTTTAATATTGCAGTCTGTGCATGAATAAAACCTATTTTGCAACACAGAGAAACATATCTGAAGGTGTTAGAAGTGTTTTGCATGATTTTTGAAGTTAGAGCCTGAAGTGTCAGAAAACAGCGTTTCAGCGCAGAACAAACTTGGTTCCAGCAATGCAAGCTGAATCTTGGTCCCACTTTAAAATATCAGTCTGTGCATGAATAAAACCTATTTTGCAACACAGAGAAACATATCTGAAGGTGTTAGAAGTGTTTTGCATGATTTTTGAAGTTAGAGCCTGAAATGTCAGGAAACAGCGTTTCAGTGCAGAACAAACTTGTTTCAAGCAATGCAAGCTGAATCTCTGTCCCACTTTAATATTGCAGTCTGTGCATGAATAAAACCTATTTTGCAACACAGAGAAACATATCTGAAGGTGTTAGAAGTGTTTTGCATGATTTTTGAAGTTAGAGCCTGAAATGTCAGAAAACACCGTTTCAGCGCAGAACAAACTTGTTTCCGGCAATGCAAGCTGAATCTTGGTCCCACTTTAAAATATCAGTCTGTGCATGAATAAAACCTATTTTGCAACACAGAGAAACATATCTGAAGGTGTTAGAAGTGTTTTGCATGATTTTTGAAGTTAGAGCCTGAAATGTCAGAAAACAGCGTTTCAGCGCAAAACAAACTTGGTTCCAGCAATGCAAGCTGAATCTTGGTCCCACTTTAAAATATCAGTCTGTGCATGAATAAAACCTATTTTGCAACACAGAGAAACATATCTGAAGGTGTTAGAAGTGTTTTGCATGATTTTTGAAGTTAGAGCCTGAAATGTCAGAAAACAGCGTTTCAGCGCAAAACAAACTTGGTTCCAGCAATGCAAGCTGAATCTTGGTCCCACTTTAAAATATCAGTCTGTGCATGAATAAAACCTATTTTGCAACACAGAGAAACATATCTGAAGGTGTTAGAAGTGTTTTGCATGATTTTTGAAGTTAGAGCCTGAAGTGTCAGAAAACAGCGTTTCAGCGCAAAACAAATTTGGTTCCAGCAATGCAAGCTGAATCTTGGTCCCACTTTAAAATATCAGTCTGTGCATGAATAAAACCTATTTTGCAACACAGAGAAACATATCTGAAGGTGTTAGAAGTGTTTTGCATGATTTTTGAAGTTAGAGTCTGAAATGTCAGAAAACAGCGTTTCAGTGCAGAACAAACTTGTTTCAAGCAATGCAAGCTGAATCTCTGTCCCACTTTAATATTGCAGTCTGTGCATGAATAAAACCTATTTTGCAACACAGAGAAACATATCTGAAGGTGTTAGAAGTGTTTTGCATGATTTTTGAAGTTAGAGCCTGAAGTGTCAGAAAACAGCGTTTCAGCGCAGAACAAATTTGGTTCCAGCAATGCAAGCTGAATCTTGGTCCCACTTTAAAATATCAGTCTGTGCATGAATAAAACCTATTTTGCAACACAGAGAAACATATCTGAAGGTGTTAGAAGTGTTTTGCATGATTTTTGAAGTTAGAGCCTGAAATGTCAGGAAACAGCGTTTCAGTGCTGAACAAACTTGTTTCAAGCAATGCAAGCTGAATCTCTGTCCCACTTTAATATTGCAGTCTGTGCATGAATAAAACCTATTTTGCAACACAGAGAAACATATCTGAAGGTGTTAGAAGTGGTTTGCATGATTTTTGAAGTTAGAGCCTGAAATGTCAGGAAACAGCGTTTCAGTGCAGAACAAACTTGTTTCAAGCAATGCAAGCTGAATCTCTGTCCCACTTTAATATTGCAGTCTGTGCATGAATAAAACCTATTTTGCAACACAGAGAAACATATCTGAAGGTGTTAGAAGTGTTTTGCATGATTTTTGAAGTTAGAGCCTGAAATGTCAGAAAACAGCGTTTCAGCGCAGAACAAACTTGTTTCCAGCAATGCAAGCTGAATATTGGTCCCACTTTAAAATATCAGTCTGTGCATGAATAAAACCTATTTTGCAACACAGAGAAACATATCTGAAGGTGTTAGAAGTGTTTTGCATGATTTTTGAAGTTAGAGCCTGAAATGTCAGAAAACAGCGTTTCAGCGCAAAACAAACTTGGTTCCAGCAATGCAAGCTGAATCTTGGTCCCACTTTAAAATATCAGTCTGTGCATGAATAAAACCTATTTTGCAACACAGAGAAACATATCTGAAGGTGTTAGAAGTGTTTTGCATGATTTTTGAAGTTAGAGCCTGAAATGTCAGGAAACAGCGTTTCAGTGCAGAACAAACTTGTTTCAAGCAATGCAAGCTGAATCTTGGTCCCACTTTAAAATATCAGTCTGTGCATGAATAAAACCTATTTTGCAACACAGAGAAACATATCTGAAGGTGTTAGAAGTGTTTTGCATGATTTTTGAAGTTAGAGCCTGAAATGTCAGAAAACAGCGTTTCAGCGCAAAACAAACTTGGTTCCAGCAATGCAAGCTGAATCTTGGTCCCACTTTAAAATATCAGTCTGTGCATGAATAAAACCTATTTTGCAACACAGAGAAACATATCTGAAGGTGTTAGAAGTGTTTTGCATGATTTTTGAAGTTAGAGCCTGAAATGTCAGGAAACAGCGTTTCAGTGCAGAATAAACTTGTTTCAAGCAATGCAAGCTGAATCTCTGTCCCACTTTAATATTGCAGTCTGTGCATGAATAAAACCTATTTTGCAACACAGAGAAACATATCTGAAGGTGTTAGAAGTGTTTTGCATGATTTTTGAAGTTAGACCCTGAAATGTCAGAAAACAGCGTTTCAGCGCAGAACAAACTTGTTTCCAGCAATGCAAGCTGAATCTTGGTCCCACTTTAAAATATCAGTCTGTGCATGAATAAAACCTATTTTGCAACACAGAGAAACATATCTGAAGGTGTTAGAAGTGTTTTGCATGATTTTTGAAGTTAGAGCCTGAAATGTCAGGAAACAGCGTTTCAGTGCAGAACAAACTTGTTTCAAGCAATGCAAGCTGAATCTCTGTCCCACTTTAATATTGCAGTCTGTGCATGAATAAAACCTATTTTGCAACACAGAGAAACATATCTGAAGGTGTTAGAAGTGTTTTGCATGATTTTTGAAGTTAGAGCCTGAAATGTCAGAAAACACCGTTTCAGCGCAGAACAAACTTGTTTCCGGCAATGCAAGCTGAATCTTGGTCCCACTTTAAAATATCAGTCTGTGCATGAATAAAACCTATTTTGCAACACAGAGAAACATATCTGAAGGTGTTAGAAGTGTTTTGCATGATTTTTGAAGTTAGAGCCTGAAATGTCAGAAAACAGCGTTTCAGCGCAAAACAAACTTGGTTCCAGCAATGCAAGCTGAATCTTGGTCCCACTTTAAAATATCAGTCTGTGCATGAATAAAACCTATTTTGCAACACAGAGAAACATATCTGAAGGTGTTAGAAGTGTTTTGCATGATTTTTGAAGTTAGAGCCTGAAATGTCAGAAAACAGCGTTTCAGCGCAAAACAAACTTGGTTCCAGCAATGCAAGCTGAATCTTGGTCCCACTTTAAAATATCAGTCTGTGCATGAATAAAACCTATTTTGCAACACAGAGAAACATATCTGAAGGTGTTAGAAGTGTTTTGCATGATTTTTGAAGTTAGAGCCTGAAGTGTCAGAAAACAGCGTTTCAGCGCAAAACAAATTTGGTTCCAGCAATGCAAGCTGAATCTTGGTCCCACTTTAAAATATCAGTCTGTGCATGAATAAAACCTATTTTGCAACACAGAGAAACATATCTGAAGGTGTTAGAAGTGTTTTGCATGATTTTTGAAGTTAGAGTCTGAAATGTCAGAAAACAGCGTTTCAGTGCAGAACAAACTTGTTTCAAGCAATGCAAGCTGAATCTCTGTCCCACTTTAATATTGCAGTCTGTGCATGAATAAAACCTATTTTGCAACACAGAGAAACATATCTGAAGGTGTTAGAAGTGTTTTGCATGATTTTTGAAGTTAGAGCCTGAAGTGTCAGAAAACAGCGTTTCAGCGCAGAACAAATTTGGTTCCAGCAATGCAAGCTGAATCTTGGTCCCACTTTAAAATATCAGTCTGTGCATGAATAAAACCTATTTTGCAACACAGAGAAACATATCTGAAGGTGTTAGAAGTGTTTTGCATGATTTTTGAAGTTAGAGCCTGAAATGTCAGGAAACAGCGTTTCAGTGCTGAACAAACTTGTTTCAAGCAATGCAAGCTGAATCTCTGTCCCACTTTAATATTGCAGTCTGTGCATGAATAAAACCTATTTTGCAACACAGAGAAACATATCTGAAGGTGTTAGAAGTGGTTTGCATGATTTTTGAAGTTAGAGCCTGAAATGTCAGGAAACAGCGTTTCAGTGCAGAACAAACTTGTTTCAAGCAATGCAAGCTGAATCTCTGTCCCACTTTAATATTGCAGTCTGTGCATGAATAAAACCTATTTTGCAACACAGAGAAACATATCTGAAGGTGTTAGAAGTGTTTTGCATGATTTTTGAAGTTAGAGCCTGAAATGTCAGAAAACAGCGTTTCAGCGCAGAACAAACTTGTTTCCAGCAATGCAAGCTGAATATTGGTCCCACTTTAAAATATCAGTCTGTGCATGAATAAAACCTATTTTGCAACACAGAGAAACATATCTGAAGGTGTTAGAAGTGTTTTGCATGATTTTTGAAGTTAGAGCCTGAAATGTCAGAAAACAGCGTTTCAGCGCAAAACAAACTTGGTTCCAGCAATGCAAGCTGAATCTTGGTCCCACTTTAAAATATCAGTCTGTGCATGAATAAAACCTATTTTGCAACACAGAGAAACATATCTGAAGGTGTTAGAAGTGTTTTGCATGATTTTTGAAGTTAGAGCCTGAAATGTCAGAAAACAGCGTTTCAGCGCAAAACAAACTTGGTTCCAGCAATGCAAGCTGAATCTTGGTCCCACTTTAAAATATCAGTCTGTGCATGAATAAAACCTATTTTGCAACACAGAGAAACATATCTGAAGGTGTTAGAAGTGTTTTGCATGATTTTTGAAGTTAGAGCCTGAAATGTCAGGAAACAGCGTTTCAGTGCAGAATAAACTTGTTTCAAGCAATGCAAGCTGAATCTCTGTCCCACTTTAATATTGCAGTCTGTGCATTAATAAAACCTATTTTGCAACACAGAGAAACATATCTGAAGGTGTTAGAAGTGTTTTGCATGATTTTTGAAGTTAGACCCTGAAATGTCAGAAAACAGCGTTTCAGCGCAGAACAAACTTGTTTCCAGCAATGCAAGCTGAATCTTGGTCCCACTTTAAAATATCAGTCTGTGCATGAATAAAACCTATTTTGCAACACAGAGAAACATATCTGAAGGTGTTAGAAGTGTTTTGCATGATTTTTGAAGTTAGAGCCTGAAATGTCAGAAAACAGCATTTCAGCGCAGAACAAACTTGTTTCCAGCAATGCAAGCTGAATATTGGTCCCACTTTAAAATATCAGTCTGTGCATGAATAAAACCTATTTTGCAACACAGAGAAACATATCTGAAGGTGTTAGAAGTGTTTTGCATGATTTTTGAAGTTAGAGCCTGAAATGTCAGAAAAAAGCGTTTCAGCGCAAAACAAACTTGGTTCCAGCAATGCAAGCTGAATCTTGGTCCCACTTTAAAATATCAGTCTGTGCATGAATAAAACCTATTTTGCAACACAGAGAAACATATCTGAAGGTGTTAGAAGTGTTTTGCATGATTTTTGAAGTTAGAGCCTGAAATGTCAGGAAACAGCGTTTCAGTGCAGAACAAACTTGTTTCAAGCAATGCAAGCTGAATCTCTGTCCCACTTTAATATTGCAGTCTGTGCATGAATAAAACCTATTTTGCAACACAGAGAAACATATCTGAAGGTGTTAGAAGTGTTTTGCATGATTTTTGAAGTTAGAGCCTGAAGTGTCAGAAAACAGCGTTTCAGCGCAGAACAAACTTGGTTCCAGCAATGCAAGCTGAATCTTGGTCCCACTTTAAAATATCAGTCTGTGCATGAATAAAACCTATTTTGCAACACAGAGAAACATATCTGAAGGTGTTAGAAGTGTTTTGCATGATTTTTGAAGTTAGAGCCTGAAATGTCAGGAAACAGCGTTTCAGTGCAGAACAAACTTGTTTCAAGCAATGCAAGCTGAATCTCTGTCCCACTTTAATATTGCAGTCTGTGCATGAATAAAACCTATTTTGCAACACAGAGAAACATATCTGAAGGTGTTAGAAGTGTTTTGCATGATTTTTGAAGTTAGAGCCTGAAGTGTCAGAAAACAGCGTTTCAGCGCAGAACAAACTTGGTTCCAGCAATGCAAGCTGAATCTTGGTCCCACTTTAAAATATCAGTCTGTGCATGAATAAAACCTATTTTGCAACACAGAGAAACATATCTGAAGGTGTTAGAAGTGTTTTGCATGATTTTTGAAGTTAGAGCCTGAAATGTCAGGAAACAGCGTTTCAGTGCAGAACAAACTTGTTTCAAGCAATGCAAGCTGAATCTCTGTCCCACTTTAATATTGCAGTCTGTGCATGAATAAAACCTATTTTGCAACACAGAGAAACATATCTGAAGGTGTTAGAAGTGTTTTGCATGATTTTTGAAGTTAGAGCCTGAAATGTCAGAAAACAGCGTTTCAGCGCAGAACAAACTTGTTTCCAGCAATGCAAGCTGAATATTGGTCTCACTTTAAAATATCAGTCTGTGCATGAATAAAACCTATTTTGCAACACAGAGAAACATATCTGAAGGTGTTAGAAGTGTTTTGCATGATTTTTGAAGTTAGAGCCTGAAATGTCAGAAAACAGCGTTTCAGCGCAGAACAAACTTGTTTCCGGCAATGCAAGCTGAATCTTGGTCCCACTTTAAAATATCAGTCTGTGCATGAATAAAACCTATTTTGCAACACAGAGAAACATATCTGAAGGTGTTAGAAGTGTTTTGCATGATTTTTGAAGTTAGAGCCTGAAATGTCAGAAAACAGCGTTTCAGCGCAAAACAAACTTGGTTCCAGCAATGCAAGCTGAATCTTGGTCCCACTTTAAAATATCAGTCTGTGCATGAATAAAACCTATTTTGCAACACAGAGAAACATATCTGAAGGTGTTAGAAGTGTTTTGCATGATTTTTGAAGTTAGAGCCTGAAGTGTCAGAAAACAGCGTTTCAGCGCAAAACAAATTTGGTTCCAGCAATGCAAGCTGAATCTTGGTCCCACTTTAAAATATCAGTCTGTGCATGAATAAAACCTATTTTGCAACACAGAGAAACATATCTGAAGGTGTTAGAAGTGTTTTGCATGATTTTTGAAGTTAGAGTCTGAAATGTCAGAAAACAGCGTTTCAGTGCAGAACAAACTTGTTTCAA
This sequence comes from Garra rufa, assembly GCF_049309525.1. NCBI lineage: Eukaryota > Metazoa > Chordata > Actinopteri > Cypriniformes > Cyprinidae > Garra > Garra rufa. Next base: position 19,895,708 of record NC_133373.1, read on the forward strand.
GCAATGCAAGCTGAATCTCTGTCCCACTTTAATATTGCAGTCTGTGCATGAATAAAACCTATTTTGCAACACAGAGAAACATATCTGAAGGTGTTAGAAGTGTTTTGCATGATTTTTGAAGTTAGAGCCTGAAGTGTCAGAAAACAGCGTTTCAGCGCAGAACAAATTTGGTTCCAGCAATGCAAGCTGAATCTTGGTCCCACTTTAAAATATCAGTCTGTGCATGAATAAAACCTATTTTGCAACACAGAGAAACATATCTGAAGGTGTTAGAAGTGTTTTGCATGATTTTTGAAGTTAGAGCCTGAAATGTCAGGAAACAGCGTTTCAGTGCTGAACAAACTTGTTTCAAGCAATGCAAGCTGAATCTCTGTCCCAGTTTAATATTGCAGTCTGTGCATGAATAAAACCTATTTTGCAACACAGAGAAACATATCTGAAGGTGTTAGAAGTGTTTTGCATGATTTTTGAAGTTAGAGCCTGAAATGTCAGAAAACAGCGTTTCAGCGCAGAACAAACTTGTTTCAAGCAATGCAAGCTGAATCTCTGTCCCACTTTAATATTGCAGTCTGTGCATGAATAAAACCTATTTTGCAACACAGAGAAACATATCTGAAGGTGTTAGAAGTGTTTTGCATGATTTTTGAAGTTAGAGCCTGAAATGTCAGAAAACAGCGTTTCAGCGCAGAACAAACTTGTTTCCAGCAATGCAAGCTGAATCTTGGTCCCACTTTAAAATATCAGTCTGTGCATGAATAAAACCTATTTTGCAACACAGAGAAACATATCTGAAGGTGTTAGAAGTGTTTTGCATGATTTTTGAAGTTAGAGCCTGAAATGTCAGAAAACAGCGTTTCAGCGCAGAACAAACTTGTTTCCAGCAATGCAAGCTGAATCTTGGTCCCACTTTAAAATATCAGTCTGTGCATGAATAAAACCTATTTTGCAACACAGAGAAACATATCTGAAGGTGTTAGAAGTGTTTTGCATGATTTTTGAAGTTAGAGCCTGAAATGTCAGGAAACAGCGTTTCAGTGCTGAACAAACTTGTTTCAAGCAATGCAAGCTGAATCTCTGTCCCACTTTAATATTGCAGTCTGTGCATGAATGAAACCTATTTTGCAACACAGAGAAACATATCTGAAGGTGTTAGAAGTGTTTTGCATGATTTTTGAAGTTAGACCCTGAAATGTCAGAAAACAGCGTTTCAGCGCAGAACAAACTTGTTTCCAGCAATGCAAGCTGAATCTTGGTCCCACTTTAAAATATCAGTCTGTGCATGAATAAAACCTATTTTGCAACACAGAGAAACATATCTGAAGGTGTTAGAAGTGTTTTGCATGATTTTTGAAGTTAGAGCCTGAAATGTCAGAAAACAGCGTTTCAGCGCAGAACAAACTTGTTTCCAGCAATGCAAGCTGAATATTGGTCCCACTTTAAAATATCAGTCTGT